>NW_028270182.1:55233744-55534994 GCF_037043375.1 Chiloscyllium plagiosum
GATATGATTTACGTACCAGGACACAGGAATCCCTTTGTACCAGCGAGTTCTGCATTCTGCCTCCAGTTACATAGTGTATTGTTGTTTTATGGGGTGTAGGTTTGCTCGTTGAGCTGTAGGTTTGATATGCAGCCATTTCATTACCTGGCGAGGTAACATCATCAGTGGCGACCTCCAAGTGAAACGAAGCTGTTGTCTCCTGCTTTCTATTTATATGTTTGTCCTGGATGGGGTTCCTGGGGTTTGTGGTGATGTCATTTCCTGTTCGCTTTCTGAGGGATTGATAGATGGTATCTTGATCTATCTGTTTGTTTATGGCATTGGAGTTGAAGTGTCAGGCCTCTAGGAGTTCTCTGGGTTGTCTTTGCTTAGCCTGTTCCAGGATAGATGTGTTGTCCCAGACAAAATGGTGTTTTTTTTCTCCATGTGTGGGGATAAGAGTGTCGTGCCATTTTGTGGCTAGCTGATGTTCGTGTGTCCTGTTGGCTTACTTTCTTCCTACGTAGTGTTTCTGGCAGTCCTTGCATGGAGTTTGGAAGCGACGTTGGTTTTGTACATGGTCTTTTAAGTTTGTGAGTTTTTTTGTTTGAGAGTGTTGGTGGGTTTATGCTTCCTCTCAAACACAAACTTCCCGTCAGCGACTTTGTGCATTTTGTTTTTTGCTGAAGGTTTGCTCACGACCCTCCCGTGTCTGTATCCCATTGCAGACATTGTGTCACCACTTGACATCTCATTGAATGACTATTCTGGTATCTGAGCAAATTGAACTCCAGTCCATTCAGCCCCTTCATCCAAATCAATAATCTAGATTTCAATCTGTTGATAACCCCACACTGATCCCTGACAAATTCCAATAATGACATCTTTCCAACATGAAAATAATAATTATTTCTACCCTGTATTTCCTGGTAGCTGACTAGGGCTCCCCTGTTCCTGTGTACCTGCCCAGAAAGGTTGCATGGCCTCCTGCTATGTAGCTAAGTGTCGACTTGTTTCTGATCCCAGTGATCCTCCTTCCGGCCATTTGTTGCCAGATGATCAGGTGTAGTTTGTACCGTCATTGATCCTGATCCCTGAGAGTTTAAAATATGAGCACAGAATATAGACTAAGATTTGCGGGGAGGGGTGTCGCTACCCGGTCAGAAATGTGGTCTTTCAGATGCAGCAATCGAACCATTCTGCAATATCAGTCAAGTGCTCAATTTTCACCAGGCAGACACTGAGGAAGAGGGGATATTTCCTATTAGTCTGATTAACATGCATCCCCTTAACAACACAACCAATAATCTTCATTCGTGGCTGTTGGTGATGTGCTGAAAAATTGTCGCAGTCACTGCACATTAAAATAAAGTATTGTGTTTGAGAGGTGACCTTATACATGTTTTTAGAATCATGATGGGTATGGAAAGGGTAAATAAGCAAGGTATTTTTCCTGGGGTAAGGGAGTGCAGAACTAGGGGGCATTGGTTTAAGGTGAGAGGGGAAAGATGTCAAAGGGACCGAACGGGCAACTTGTTCACACAGAGTATGGTGTGTGTATGGAATGAGCTGCCAGAGAGAGTGATGGAGGTTGGTGTGATTACAATATTTAACGTCATCCAGTTGCGTACATGGAAAGGAAAGATTCAGAGGGATATGGGCGAAATGCTGGCAAATGATACTAAATTACTGTAGGACATCTGGTTGGCAGAGACGAGTTTGACCAAAGATTCTATTTCCCAGATATATATCTCTAATGCACAATGACTGAATCCTTCATTCTATTCCTATGTATCTCCTTAGAGGGGCAGAATGCTCCCCCCCCCCCCCCCCCGCAACCCCCCACCTCATTGCAGTGATACTGACTGGCTGAATGGGGTATTCCTCTCACTCGGTAACAGGCTCAAGGGGTTCAGTGAGCGAACAACATATGAGATAGGAGCTCCAGCCGGCTGCTCAGTTTATGAAGATCATGGCTGTTCTTTTTGCGGCTGAAAACTCTTTTCGTGTCTATTCCCAATAAACCCTGACTCTCCTGTCCAGCAAAGGTCAGTCAATGTCAGCCTTGAATATCTTCAATGACCCAGTCTTCACTGTTCGCTGGGGATGAGAATATCACAGGCAGCACAACCCTAAGGAGATAAGAACATCCTTATCTCAATCTTCAATGGGACAACCTCTAAATTTAAAAGTGTATGATCTTTACAGCAAGTCACCTCATTTTTAGATGTGAGGGCACGACGAATAGGAAAGAAATGGACCATTTAGCCCCTCAAACCTATCCCACATTCCCACTGACTCTGTTCAGTAAAGTATTTATCAAACTCAGCCTCACTGCTCTCTTAGGCAGACATTTCAGATAGAGTAAACCACAAAGCGTACCAAATTGGTGCAGAACTACAGTGATTGGTCCATCAAGTCTAATCAGATGTTTGATCACGGCTGACATGTTTCACAACAAAATTCTCTCGCCTTCGCACTGTAATGCTTGATCCCCTTATCAATCGAAACATATCTATCTCTGCCTTAAAGACAAAAATGTGTCTATGTCATCGTATGTCTGTGTGTGTGTTTCTCCCTATTGGCAGGTGACAGAGGGTAGTGGAGGAGGGTTCTCTTTTGGACTAGAGGCTTGTGACCAGCGGCGTTCCACAGGGATTGGTGCTGGATCCACTTTAGGTTGTCATGTATATCAGTAATTTAGATGTAAATAATAGAATGTATCGTGAGCACGTTTATGGTTGACATCAAGATTAGCTCTATCGTGGAAGGTGAAGAATGTCACGAAAGATTATAAAGAGATCATAATTAATTGCATCAATGAATAATAGAGTTGTACAGCACACCGTTTGGTCCAACTCATTCTTGCCAACCAGATGCAGTAAATTAACTTTGTTTCATTTTCCAGCAGTCGTTGCATATCTTTTTAAACCCTTCTAATTCATGTCCCTATCCAGATGCCTTTTAAATGTTGTAATTGCACCAGCCTCCACCACTTCTTCTGGCATCTCATTGCATACATGCGCCACCCTCTGTCCATCTCACCTTAAATCTACGTCCTCTAGTTGTGGAATTCGCTACATTGGGATAAAGGCCCTGACTATTCACACTACCCATGGTCTTCATGATTTTATAAACCACTAGAATGGTAAATGTGACTCCAATCAACACGAATGTCTGTGTTTTCAGTCATCTCGGGCCTAAGTTTTGAAATTCAATACTGACAAGTGTTTCTTCTGCATCAAGTCACTGTTCTAAAACCATTTTAATCAACTTGTTCAGCCACTTTTTAAAACACCTCTGTGGGATTTGAATCTAGACTTTTGGGCTCAGAGGTTGGAACACCACAACCACTTGGCAGCAATCTCTAAAGCTGCAACATTAGTCTCCTGTATGTTTGTTCAACAGACTGTTGTTAAATACTGTGACATACCTCCTTGACAGGCAGGACTTGAATCTAGACCTTCTGATCCAGAGTGAGAGGCACTACCACGCAAGTTCAGGTTTTGGAATCTAACCCAGAGCTCTGGCTCAGAGGCATGGGCGTTACCAACTACACAATACTTAAAACATGGCCAGATTTTGGGTCACATTTTAAATGTCAGCTTTCAGCTCGTTGTGGGTTCATTAAAATTTGGTTAACTTTTACTGAATTACACAGTTAAAAGAATTATATTGTTTAACAGATGAAAGGTACTTACCTCAAAAATAGGATGTTGAGTTTATGTGCTCTGCCTTCGAGATAAATTATGAAGATCTTTAATTGTTTGGCTATGATTTTCACCTTAAGTGGCTATTATCTGATATCTGCAATATGAGGGAAAGACATCCTGCAGACACACTTTGCTCTATAAAGGTTCTGGAACAGATACTTATCACTGAACACCAGAGATGTAGAAAGAGCATACTTTCTGGATCAAAAACATCAATCACAATTTCCCGCCAGTAACGTATGACGGCCCTGTTCTGAAAACCACGAAATGATCCAAGGCAGCGAACTATTTTCCAGCCTTTCTACCCCAGTACTATCACTCACTGAGCTGAGGTGTGGCAGATGGAGCTTAGTTTCGTTAATTACAGGGTATCAGAATTTGGTAAAACAAACAACGAGAGGACATATACAATTCAAGGTCAGGCCATTGGTAGTGTTGTAGAAAAGATAGATCTAGGGGTTCTGGTATATTTCTTTGAAGTTTGCATCATGCGTGGCAGGGTGGGTATGAAGGCGTTTTACTTGCTGGCTTTCATTGCTCATACCTTTGAGTACAGGAACTGGAACATTATCTTCAGGTTGTGCTGGACATTTGTGACGTCTTTCCTGAAGTTCTGTGTGCAGTTCTGGTCGCCCAGTCACATTGAGGATATTATTAAACAGGGGACATTTCAGAAAAGATTTACCAAAATATTGCTGGGAATGGAGTGTTTAAGTTATGAGGAGAGCCTCGATAGACTGGGACCTTTTCCACTGCAGCGTAGCAGTTTGCGAACTTAGTAAACGTATAGAGGTTTATAAATCAATGACGGGTATAGATAATGTTGAATGGCAGGTGTCCTACATTAGGGTGGTGGATTTCAAGACTGGGGTAATTTTAAGATGACAAGAGTAAGTTTAACAGAAGATATAGTGTCATAGAACTGTCCAGCATGGAAACATACCTTCCTATCCAACTCGTCCGTACTGTTCAGACGTCCTTAATTAATGTAGTTCCATTTGCTGGCATTTGGCCCATATTCACGAAACGCTTCCTTTTCATGTGCCCATGAGATGCCTTTTAAATGTTATAATTGTATCAGCCTCCACAACTTCCTCTCGCAGCTCGTTACAGACACAGCATGCTCTAATTGAGACCGTTGCTCCTTAGATAGGTTTTAAGTCTTTCCCCTCTCACCTTCAACCAATGCCCTCTAGCTTTGGAACGTGCTAACTTGGGGAAAAAAGACCTTAGCTATTCACGCTATTCATTCCACTTATGAATTTGGAACCTCTCAACCGTTGGTGCTCTAGGTAAAATAATCCCGGCCTACTCAGCTTCTCCATAAATCTCAGAACCCGCAACCCTGGCAGTGCCTTTGTAAATCTTTTCTGAATCCTTTCAAGTTTCATACATCCTTACTCTATGATGGAAACCGTAATTGCAGCAAGTATTCAATAGTGGCCTAACCAATGTTCTGTACAATGTTTCTTTGTTGAGCAACACTCCCCAGGAACTTAACTTTAAACGTATCAGCCAAGCCTTGATTTTCATTTCCAAAATGCAGTACAACACATTTATCTAACTTAAACTCCATCTGCCACTCCTCAGCCCATTGGTTTTCTGGTTAAGGTCCCGTTATACTCTGAGATAACATTTTCTCTCTGTCCACTGCACTTCCAACTTTGGTGTCATCTATAAACGTAATAATCATGCCTCCTATATTCATATCCAAATCATTTATATGAATGACAAATAGCAGTGGACCCAGAACCGATCTTTGTGGCACTCCACTGGTCTAAGGCCTCCAGTATGAAAAGCAACCCACCACCACCACCCACTGCCTTATACCTTTAGCCAGTTCTGTATCCAAATGGTTAGTTCTCCCTGTATTCCATGAGCTCTAACCTTGCTAACCAGTCTACCAGGAGGAACTTTTTTGAACTTCTTACTGAAGTCCATATAGATCACTTGCCCTGGTCTGCCCTCATCAATCTTTTTCATTACTTCTTCAAGCAAAAATAATCGTGGTTGTGAGACATGATTTCCCATGCACAAAGCCATGTTGACTATCCCCAATTGGTCCTTGCCTTTCCAAATACATGTACGTCCTGTCCCTCATAATTCTCTCCAATAACTTGCCCACCACCGATGTCAGGATCATTGGTCTATAGTTCTCTGGCTTTTCCTTCCCAGTTTGTTTAATGGTGGCATCACGTTAGTCAGCCTCATGTCTTCCAGCACCTCATCTTTGGCTATTGATGATAAGAACATGCCATTAAGATTGCCAGCACTCATTTCGCCGAGATTCCCACAGAGTTCTCATGTATACCTTATCAGGACTGGGGCGGCATGGTGGCACAGTGGTTAGCACTGCTGCCTCACAGCGCCTGGGACCCGGGTTCAATTCCCGCCTCAGGCGACTGACTGTGTGGAGTTTGCACATTCTCCCCGTGTCTGCGTGGGTTTCCTCCGGGTGCTCCGGTTTCCTCCCACAATCCAAAAGATGTGCAAGTCAGGTGAATTGGCCATGCTAAATTGCCCGTAGTGTTAGGTTATGGGTGGGTTGCGCTTCGGCAGGTCGGTGTGGACTTGTTGGGCCGAAGGGGCTGTTTCCACACTGTAATGTAATCTAAATCTAATCAAGTACCCATGAAGTGCATTTTGATTACACACCATTTGGTTCGTGTATGGAATGAACTCCTAAGAAGTGATGGATATGGGTAAAGTTACAACATTTAAATGACACTTGATTAAGTACAAGTATAAGAGAAAGTTTGGGAAAATATGGTCCAAGCACATGCAGGTGGGACTGGTTTAGTTTGAGGTTATCATCAGCATGGACTGTATGAGCCAATAGGACTGTTTACAAACACCCAGTGTAACTCTATGACTCCATGTGTGTTTGTATGTCCAAGCATGTATCTGCATATTTCTTTCCGCGCTTGTCTATTTTTGTGTGTCTATATGTGTCTCTGTGTGCCCCCTGAGTGTATCTATCTCTCTGTGTATGTTATGTGTCTGTTTCTCTCTCTCTCTCTCTGTGTTTGTGTGTATCTGCCTCTGTGTGTGTGTGTGTGTTGATGGTGCTGTCATCTGTTGCCTTCTCTTGGTCCCTCCTATACTGAATCCCTGTTCAGTGGTGTGGAGAGTGAAGCATAGACTGACAGCAACAGAAAGCTCAGCAAGTCCGACAGCACCTGTAGACAGAAATGATAGTTAAAGTTTCAGGTAAAGTGACCCTTCCTCAGAACTCATGACAGGGGGATATTACATCACTTTAAGAACCATAGTGACTGCCAGATTCGCCCCACACAGATACACACAATCATTAATACAGAGACATAGAGACACTCACTAATATACCGGAAACTAATACAGATATGGAGAGTCTGTCAGTAATTCTCTTGCTCCATGATTTTCTTGTCAATATGTCACTTTCCCTATCTAGTGTGTGTCAGTATTTAATTCTGTACTCAGGGAGTTTGTTAGTATTGCACTTGATCACAATAGTGAGTGAGTCGGTATATCCGTGTGGCGTGTGACTGTAGGACAATTTCAATGTTTGCAGGTAACAAACCTGGAAGAATTATAAAGTTTGTGATGGGCAGTGTGGTACGCCAACAGGACAGTGACACGCGGGTTTTCAGTTTTATGGCAGATGAGGATCAATGCAGGGCAGTGTGAGGTGATACACTTCGGTAGGAAGAACATTGAAATACAATATAAAACAGGCTGTACCGTTATAAAAGGGGTGCAGGAACAGAAGACCTGAGTGGAAATGATCAAAGATTATTGAAGATGACGGGACAAGTGGGGAGAGCAGTAACTATCACAGATAAGTTTCAGTATCTGAGCTGTTTACAGAAGGATGTGAATGAGGGAGTCTCCATGCTCCTTTCTTGGGAGATGGTGGTGATTATGTGTTGTGAGCCCACCCTGCTGCCCACCGAGACCTTCTGGATTCCATTTGTACCAGCTCGACACAAAAGGGAGATGGCATCAGGGCCACGGCTTCTAATTTGTGCCGGGGGGAAACGGAGCTGCCAATGGATTGAAAGTGCGAATTGCCCTTCACTGAACATTGCTCCTTACTCGGTCGGTGGGACGTGGATGTTTCAGAATCTGCACACAAAACGTCCTGGCCCTCTTTGGCTCGTACCAGGTACCACCACCACCCCCACCCCCCCCCCCCCACACCCCCCACCCCCACCCCCCACAAGGCAGGAGTGAAGGAGTGTGAGGGAACGGATATTGGGCACTTCACCACCCGGCTTGGCCCTTTCTGTCCTATTTCAGACTGTTTCTCCTGGAATGGGAGGAAGGGAGGGAGGGAGCGAGGGTGGGAGAGAGTCGCCTTGCTGTTAGTGCTGGTGCAGGTGGGGAGGTTGGACATGGTGAGGTGTCCAGAGGGAGTCAATACACAATAGACAATAGGTGCAGGAGTAGGCCATTCTGCCCTTCGAAACTGAACCACCATTTAATATGATCATGACTGATCATCCTTAATCAGTATCCTGTTCCTGCCTTATCCCCATAACCCTTGATTCCATTATCCTTGAGAGCTCTATCCAACTCTTTCTTAAACGAATCCAGAGACTGGCCCTCCACTGCCCTCTGGGGCAGAGCATTCCACACAACCACCACTCTCTGGGTGAAGACGTTTATCCTCATCTCTGTCCTAATTGGTCTACCACGTATTTTTAAGCTGTGTCCTCTGGTTCGGCACTCACCCATCAGCGGAAACATGTTTCCTGCCTCCAGCGTGTCCAATTCTTTAATAATCTTATATGTCTCAATCAGATCTCCTCTCAGTCTTCTAAAATCAAAGGTATACAAACCCAGTCGCTCCAGTCTTTCAGCACAAGGTAGTCCCGCCATTCCAGGAAGTGACCTCGTGAACCTACACTGCACTCCCTCAATAGCCAGAATGTCTTTCCTCATATTTGGAGAGCAGAAATGTACACAGTACTCCAGTTGTGTTCTCACCAGGGCCCTGTACAGCTGCAGAAGCACCTCTTTGCTTCTATACTCAATCCATCTTGCTATGAAGGCCAACATTCCTTCTTCACTACCTGCTGTACCTGCATGCTTACCTCTACTGACTGGTGTCTAAAACACCCAGATCTCTTTGTATTGCCCCTTGACCTGAATTGATTCCATTTAGGTAGTAATCTGCCTTCCTGTTCCTGCCACCAAAGTCCATACATTTATCCACATTAAACTGCATCTGCCATTCATCTGACCGCTCACCTAACCTGTCCAGGTCACCCTGCAATCTCCAAACATCCTCTTCACATTTCACCCTGCCACCCAGCTTAGTATCATCAGCAAATTTGCTAATGGCATTACGAATACCATATTTTATATCTTTAACAGTGCGGTCCCAGCACTGATCCCTGTGGTACCCCACTGGTCACTGCCTGCCATTCCGAAATGGAGCCGTTTATCACTACTCTTTGTTTCCTATCAGCCAACCAACTTTAAATCCAAGTTAGTACCTTGCCCCCAATACCATGCAACCCTAATTTTGCTCACTATACTCCTATGTGGGACTTTATCAAAAGCTTTCTGAAAGTCCAGGTACACTACGTCTACTGGATCTCCCTTGTCCATCTTCAGAGTTACATCCTCAAAAATTTCCAGAATATTAGTCATAATATTTCCTCTTCATAAATCCATGCTGACTCTGACCTATCCGGTTTCTACTATCCTGATGTGTTGTAAATTCATCCTTTATAATAGACTCTAGCATTTTTCCAACCACTGTGGTCAGACTAGCTGGTGTATAATTTCCTGCTTTCTCTCTCCCACCTTTCTTAAAAAGTGGTACAACATTAGCTAACCTCGAATCCGCAGGAACAGATCTTGAATCTATCGAACTCTGGAAAATAATCACCAACGCATCCACGATTTCTCGAGTCACCTCCTTCAATACTCTGGGAAGTAGACTATCAGGCCCCGAGGACATATCAACCTTCAGACCTAACAGTCTCTCCAACACCAAATCCTGGCAGATATAAATTCCCTTAAGTTCAGGTCCTTCAGCCACTGTTACCTCAGGAAGATTGCTTGTGTCTTCCCCAGTGAACACAGATCTGAATTACCAATTCAATCCTTCTGCCATTCCTTTGTTCCCTGTAATATGTTCCCTTGTTTCTGTCTTCAAGGGCCCGATTTTAGACTTAACCATTTTTGTTTTTGCCTTTCATGTACCTAAAAAGCTTTTACTATCCTCCTTTATATTTTTGGCCAGTTTACCTTCGTACCTCATTTTTTCTCTGCGTATTTCCTTCTTAGTAATCCTCTGTTGTGCTTTAAAAGCTTCCCAGTCCTCCGTTCACCCACTTATCTTTGCGATGTTATGCTTTTTCTCTTTTAACTTTATATGTTCCTTAACTTCCCTCGTCAGCCATGGCCACCCATGCCTCCTCCTGGGATCTTTCTTCTGTTTTGGAATGAAGTGATCCTGCATCTTCTGCTTTATACACAGAAATATCCGCCATTGTTCCTCCACTGCCATCCCTGCTAAGTTATTGCACCATTGAACTTTGGCCAGCGCCTCCCTCATAGCTCCATAGTTCCCTTCATTCAACAGAAATATTGTCACTTGCGACTGTACCCTCTCCCTCTCAAATTGCAGATTGAAGCTTATTATATTATGGTCACTATCTCCTAATGGCTCCTTCACGTCGAGGTCCCTGATCAATTCTGGTTCGTTTCACAATACGAGATCCAGAATTGGCTTCTCCCTGGAAGGCTCCAGCACCAGCTGCTCTAAGAATCCATCTCGAAGCACTCCACAAAGTCTCTTTTTTGAGGTCCAATACCATCCTGATTCTCCCAGTCTACCTGCATGTTAAAATCCCCCATAACAACTGAAGTAACATCTTTGCAACAGGCCAATTTCAGCTCCTGATTCAACTTACATCCGACATCCGGACTACTGATTGGCGGCCTGTAGATAACTCCCATGAGGGTGTTTCTACCCTTAAAATTTCTCAGCTCTATTCACACTGACTCTACATCCCCTGATTCTAGGTCCCCCCGCGCAAGGGACTGAATATCATCCCTTACCAACATGGCCACCACACCCCCTCTGCCCGTCAGTCTGTCCTTACGATAGCACGTTTAACCTTGAATATTCATTTCCCAGGCCCTGTCCACTTGAAACCACATCTCAGTTATCCCCAGAGTATCGTATCTGCCAATTTCCAAAAGAGCCTCAAGTTCATCCATCTTATTTCTAATGCTTCGTGCATTCATGTCAACATCCACCCCCCCCCCCCCCACCACCAAAACACTCTCCCATCGCAGCTCCTTCCTCTGCCACCGCAGGAATTGCACAACCTGCGTCCTCACCTCCCCACTCACCTTAGCCCAAGGCCCCAAATGATCCTTCCACATCCATCGGAGTTTTTCCTGTACTTCCAGGCACACAACCCACCATATCCATTGCTCCCGATGTTGTCTCCTCCACATAGGGGAGACAGGAAGCGAACATGCGGCACACTTCAGAGAACATCTCCAGGATACCCGCACCAATCAACCCCACTGCCCCATGGCCAGACATTTCAGCACACCCTCTCACTCCAAGGCCCTGGTCCTCCTTCACCACTACCCCCTAACCAACGGATGCCTGGAGGAACAAAGCCTCATCTTCCAACTTTGGACCTTGCAACCACACGGGATCAATGTGGATTTCACTAATTTCCTCATTTTCCTTTCCCACACGTTAACCTTCCAACTCAACATAGCCCCCGTGACCTGTCCTACCTGCCCAAATTCCTTCTCACCTTTCTGCTCCACCGTCCTCTCTGCCATATCACTTCCACCCTAAACGTTCTCGACCTGTCACATTCTCAGCTACCTGCCACATTCTCAGCTACCTTCTCCCATTCCTATCCACTTCTCATTTATCTCTCAGCACCTTAGGGCGACAAGCCTCATTCCCGATGAAGGGCTGACACATGAAATGTGGATTCTTCTGATCTTCGGATGCTGCCTGAAGGATTGTGCTTTTCCAGCACCGCATTCTCGACTCTGACCTCCAGCATCTGCAATCCTCACTTTCTCCCTTGAGTGAGTGAATACAGATTCTTCCAGATACAAGGAAATGGTAAAAAGAAAGATTGAAAGATTTATTGTTGGTCCGGCAGTAACCCTCATCCATTCCATTCAGACTGAGTAAATATTCCTTTTATTATGATATGAAATGTGATGTCAGGAAGGGGTTAACTGAACCTGTTCGTTCAGTGACGGTGATTAATGTCAGTCTCCATAGATTGTATTTATTCCAGTGGAGCATTTCCATATTTTACTGACAAATGGGCTCCGTCAATGTGTTATTCCACAATATGAACGGGAGCATAACTCATTACTTCAAGTGCATTTCTCTTACTCAGTGATTTTCACATTCAACCATCCCAAATGCACACCACACACCCCCCACCACTCCCCCCTCCTACACACACACCCCTTATACTGGTCCAATGGAGATAGAAACCTTCCCCTGTGTGTATTTGATATGTGTATCGTTCCCATATGATAGTATGGTTAGCAATGCTCCTCATGCTGGGCAGATAATCCCGTTCTCTGAACAATGCACGAGCATCATCTGCACAACTCGCCATGTTGGTCTGTCATCTTGTCCTAGCTTATGCTGCTTGTAGTGTTCTGTGAAACCGATTCAGAATTTGATGAAACAAAGTATTTCAGCTGATCTGAAAAAAAAACTTTATTTAATGTTATCATTCTTGGAATTTTGGTCTCTAGGAGTTCAATCCTACCGTTCGTCCCACCACCCAGTCTTTTTCTATATACTTTCACAACATTTTCTCGATTAATTAACTGTCTGTTTCTGACTTTAATGTAAATCTCTCTGTCCCTCTGTATCTTTCCCTGGCCTTGGTTTTTGACTTCCTAGTATTGTGTGCTGGTATTGTGTAGCTCAGAAACAATGAAATTGTGTGTGTCAGGCTTCTGTCCTCTTCCCGATATGTCCCATGTGGTGCTCCATGGATGGGGGAGGGTGGTGTGTGTCGGGCAGTTGTTCACTTCCCGTTGTGATCCATGTGGTGTTCCATGTTCAGGGGAGTGTGTGTCGGGCTGTTGTTCAATTCCTGGTGTGTCCCATGTGGGGATCCCTGTTCGGGAGTGGGTGGTTGTGTTGGGATTTTGTTCCCTTCCCGGTGTGTCCTATGTGGTGCTCCATGGATGGGGAGCGGGAGTAGGGGGTCGTGTGTCGGCCTGTTGTTCACTTCCCGGTATGTGTCATGTGCTGCTTCGTATTGGGTAGGGTTTTCAGCAGCTTTGACACATTTTTTAAAACTTGATCTGCGCCTGTCCACTGAACGTCTGACTTTTGTGTTTGTGCTTTTGAGCTGATCGTGTGGTCAGTAACACGAGGAAGCCCCTGGTGTATTATTGGAAAGGAATAGGTACCTAACATCTCTGACAATGCTGTCACTTTCAAAAGGGTTATTTGCTCATTTTCTTTAAAGAGAGATCTTAAAGGCCGAACTGCCTATTGCAAACCGCTGAATTAAATAACTTAGGAGGCTTTTAGTTTTTTTTTTATAAATAATGATAACAATGGCCAGCCCGCACAGACCAGGCTTTCCAGTTTTTCTGAGCTGTACCAACCACCAGGTGCCTGCGGTGGGAGAAGGGTTGGATGCTTCAGTAAATGATCCCAAGTTGCTATTCTCTCTGAAATCTGTCTTGATGCTGTTTACCCCTGGATTGGAGAACTGCATGAATTACTGACTGGCCTTGGGTGTATCTTTTTGCTAAGGGACGAGCTTATGGGATGATTGTACTTTGGAACAGTTCATTAGTGTAAGATACCATCCAAATGCCTCTTAAATGTTGTACTTGTATCAGCCTCCCCAACACCACCCGGCAGTACATTCCATACACGCACCATTCTCTGTGTGAAATAATTGCCCGGTAGTTCTTTATTATATCTTCCCCTCTCACCCTAAACTTATACCCTCTCGTTCTGACTCCCTGACCCGAGGGAAAAGACTTTACCTATTTACCCTATCCATGCCCCTCATAATTTTGTAAAACTCTATAATTTCAGCACTCATCCTCCGATGCTCCAGGGAAAACAGTCCCAGTCTGTTCAGCCTCTCTCTATAGCTGAAATCTTCCAACGCTGGCAACATCCTTGAAATCTTTTCTGAACCCTTTCAAGTTTCACAACATCTTGCCGATAGGAAGGAGACCAAAATTGCACACACTATTCCAACACTGGCCTAACTAGTGTCCTGTTCAGCCGCAACATGATCTTACAACTCCTGTACTCTATGCTCTGACAATAAAGTAAACGCCTTCATCACTATCCTATCTACCTGCAACTCCCCTTTCAAGGAGCGATGAACCTGCACTCCAAGGTCTCTTTGTTCAGCAACACTCTCTGCGACCTTACCATTCAGTGTATAAGTCCTGCTCAGATTTTCTTTCCCAAAATGCAGCACCTCGCATTTATCTGAATTAAACTTTATCTGCCACTTCTCAGCCCATTGGCCATTTGGTCAATCTGAGGTGACCCTCTTCGCTCTCCACTACACCTCCAATTTTGGTGTCATCTGCAAACTTACTAATTGTACCTCTTATGCTTGCATCCAAATCATTTATATCAATGACAAAAAGTAGTGAATCCAGCACCGATCCTTGTGGCACTGCACTTGTCACAGGCCTCCAGTCTGAAAAACAATCCTCCACCATCACCCTCTGTCTTCTACCTTTGAGCCAGTCCTGTATCCAAAAGGCTAGTTCCCCATTTATTCCATGAGATCTAACCATGCCATTCAGTCTCCCATGGGAACCTCATCAAAACCCTTACTGAAGTCCATATAGATCACATCTATCCCTCTGCCCTCATCAATCCTCTTTGTTACTTCCTCAAAAAACTAAATCAAGTTTGTGAGACATGATTTCTCACGCACAAAGCCATGTTGACTATCCCTAATCAATCCTTTCTTTCCAAATACATGCACATCCTGTCCCTCGCGATTCCCTCCAACAACTTGCCCATCACCAACGTCAGGCGCACCGGTCTATAGTTTCCTGGCTTGTACTTAACACCCTCCTTATTCAATGGCACAGGGTTAGCGAACCTCCAGTCTTCTGGCACTTCACCTGTGACTATCCATATAATAAATATCTCAGCAAAATGCCCAGCAATCACTTCTCTCGCTTCCCCCGGAGTTCTAGGGTACACCTGATCAGGTCCTGGGGATTTATCCGCCTTTACCCGCTTCAAGACATCCAGCACTTCTTCCTCTGTAATATTGCATTTTGCAAGATGTCACCATCTATTTCCCTACATTTTATATCTTCCATATCATTTTCCACAGTACATACTGATGCACAATACTTGTTTAGTATCTCCCCCATACTTCCTGTGCTAGGAAAAATATTATTTTGTTTTGGATGTCTGAAAAACCCCCGGGTCTGTTGGGTGGTTGCAAGCTCGTCATGGAGAATATCCCTTTGGGCGTTCTCATCAGTATGGTGCCCTGAAAAGCAGAGATTTATATAGGTATGGCAACCCTTTTTGGATTACCGCGATACAGGCTTACCTGCCGCTCTAAAAAAGGGCTTTTATATCGCCATGACGATATTGTCTAATGAATCACATATTAGAAATTATGAACATATGAATGGGCATCAGTTAATGCTCTCCAAGAACGAGAGCTAACACTTTGTTATGCTGAGCCATATTATTTATTTATTATTTATTATTTATTTTTGTTTTTCTTCTGTCCATTTAGAGACTTTAACTTATTTTGTATATACATGCACATGGGTGTAATTTTGCTTAGTTATTTGAGTTGTTTTGTTATTAGTTTAATATAATAATGAAAATATATTTAACAATAAAATAATTTGCTAAAAATTTGAAATGCTAACATTGATAGATTCGAGACCCAAATAACTCTCATTAGAGATACCACTCATGGTGGTTTACGTTGAAGGTCACCCCACGGGTGATGGGGTGAGGTTGAGAGAGCATCGCCTTCATGGTAACCTCTGTCAGTGTTGGGAATGGAACCTGCGCTGGTGGCCTCCCTCTGCATCACAAACCAACCATCCAGCCAACTGAGTGGGAGACTGTGTAACTATTACACATAGAATCAGCCACAGAAAAGGGCAAGAGAAATTTTAATGACAAGGAACAAGGTGTATTTGAGACAAAAATGTTCTCTGCTAGAAATTGTATGTTATAATGAGAAAAGTGTTTGGAAGCTGTCTTTGGCTGAATACAATAAGTTGAGACAAGTGAAATAACCAGAATGACTAATTCTGATTGGATACCGATAACCATAAAATAAGTGCATGTTTTTGAATGGTCTGTGGAAAGCATGCTGACTGTTGCATGAATTTATAAATCAGATGAAATATATTGTAAGGAGAGTCCGTGCCCATGGGAAATGCCTTCGGAACACATGCTAGAAGAGACCCGGGGTATGAAGTGTCTGAGAATCGTCTGCTCGGTAACAGGAACCTGGGGGTTGAATGACTGAAAATTCCTGTAACATGGAGCTGAGAAAACCATCAGAATACCCCCAAACGTATTGAATGTTGCAGGATATTTGAAGTACTGAATGGCCTCATGGTGGATTTTAATTGTGTGTGATTTGAAAACATCGCTACTCCATCCTCTTACGTATTACACACTGGGGCACAGCCGTTTTCCTGAAACTGGGAGTAAGTTGGAACAATACCTGGAACATTCCATAATTGGCATTCCCCAGAATATTCTATAACTCTGTGGGGGGCATTAGAAAGGCAAGAGAGAAAGAGAGGGAAGGTGCTGCATGCAGTAGTGAGAGTGGTGGAGCATGAGCCTTGTTCGGGGATCGGTGTTATAACAGATATACAATGAGTGGGAGGGAGCAGAGAGAATACGGTGACCCTTATCCCTACAGAGTGAGGAAGCTTAATGATGCTTGTCCTGTATTGTTGGACATTTCTTCAGATCGAAGATACTGCACGGAACTGGGTGGTGAGAGCAGGCCAGGCTCGGTGGGTCTGGTAGTGTGGCCCCTCTGGGAAGAGAATGGTCCCCTTTTGTTCTGGCCCATCCACCAGGACAACCCCCCGTCACACTTAATGAAAATGTCACTGCGACAGTTTTTTGTTAGATTCAGCCCAGTGAGGATTCTGCTGTCCTCATTCCCAGTTACAAAACTGCAGAACAAATGCTCATCCAAAACTCTCCATCGCCTGAACTCACAGCAATATGTATCTGTGTATCTGTGACTCAAATTTCAGATAACCGTTCCCCTGATCTCCAACGTCCTTTTGTTCCACTACACTCCTTAAGGCCCTCTCATTCATCACTAAGCTCCTAACTGGATATGACTTTCCAAAATGCAAGAGGTCACACTTATCTATATTAAACTCCATTTGGTATTTCTCAGCCCACTTCTCCTGCTGATCAAGATACTGCTGCAATTTCTGATAATGTTCCTCACTGTAAATTATGTCTCCTAATTTAGTGTCATATGCAAACCTACTAACCTTGCGTTGTGCACTCTGGTTCAATCATTGATATAGATAACAAACAGCAATGGGCCCAGGACCGACCACTCAGGCACTCCACTAGTCACAGGCCTCCGGTCCGACAAGCATACCTCCACCATAGCCATTTGCTTCATAACGTCAAGCCAATTGTGTCACCAATTTGCCAGTTTACATTGGAGTCCATTCGATCCAACCTTCCAGAGCGGCCTACCATGTGGAACCTTATCAAAGGCCTTACTGAAATCCATATCGACTATGTCCACCACCCTTCCCTCGTCAACCTTCCTGCTCACTTCCTGAAAAAACTCGAACAAAATTTGTAAGGCATGATCGGCCACGCACAGAGCTATGCTGACGGCTCTAAGTCAAACTCTGTCTTTCCAAATGCATGCATATCTTATATCTCCGAAACTTCTCAAGTGTGAAGCTTACTCGTCTATATTTCCCAGGCTTTTCTTAGCAGCCCTTCTGAATAAGGGCACTACATTTGCTACTGCCCAGTCTTCCGGTACCTTACCCCTGAAATATCTTCTCTCGACTCGTGAAGTGCTCTTAGATATATCTGGTCAGGACCAAGAGATTTATCTGACTTTGTGCATTCTAATATGTCCAACAGCACCTCTACTGTGATATGGACTGTATCATGATATCACAACTAACCTCACAAAGGTCACATGTCTTCATGTCTTTCTTCATGATAAACACAGAGGGGAAATTGAGGACCTTACCCATCTCTTGAGGTTTTACACATGCATGCCCATTTTGGATTTTAAGGCTTCCTATCTCTGTCTAGTTGTTCTTTTTCTTTACTATACTGAATTTGTATTCACCCTATTCTGCTCAGCCAAGGCTATCTCATGCCCCACTTTAGCCCTGCTGATTTCCTTCTTCAGTAAACTCCTGTCACACCTGTGTACCTCCAGAGATTCACTTGGTCCCAGCTGCCTGTACTTGAGTGATGGCTCCTTTTTTTCCTGAAGAAGGGCTTATGCCTGAAACGTCGATTCTCCTGTTCCCTGGATGCTGCCTGACCTGCTACGCTTTTCCAGCAACGCATTTCCAGCTCCTTTTTTTTCTGGTCAGGGACTCAATATCTCTTGTCAGCCAGGGTTCCAGCCTTACTTTCCCTTCACCCTCACAGGAACATGCAGACCTTGAACTCGAGCTATCTGACTTTTGAAGCCCTCCTACTTGCCCGGGATCCATTTACCTGGAAACACACTACTCCAATCAAGCCGTACAATCCCCTGTCTAATTGCAACAAAATTCGCCTTGCCCCAATTTATAATTTGAATCTGTGGACCAATTTTGCCCCTACCAAACCTATTTTAACATTAATACGGCTCTGGTCACTTTTCCCAAAACGCTCGCCCACTTTACCTCCGTCACCTATCCTACACTATTTCCCAACAGGAGGTCGAGTTTGTCCGTTCTCGAGTAGGACCCTCTACATGCTGCTTGTGGAAGCTTTCCTGAACACACTTAACAAATTACGTTCCATCTAAGTTCTTAACCCTCTGGAAGTCCCCGTCCATGTTGGGATAATTAAATTCACATATTATGACAACCCTATTGCTCCTGTAAGTCTCGCCAGTCTCCCTGCATATTTGTTCTTCTAATTCCCATTGATTATTTGAAGGCTTATAATGCAACCATTATAACATAACCACCCCCTCTTACTTGTTTGCATCATTTACAAAATCTCATTGGACATTATCTCAATTATTTCATCTTCAAATACTAGAGTGATACTCGCCTTAATCAGAACTATTGGTATTTAAATTGCTTCCATTTACACCTCTTCCTCGCAGTGATTTCACATTTGCAGCACCCCTTGTCAAGGCACATTGCAGATATGGAGCTGTAAATGCTTGGGAGCTGCACATTCTGTCAGATCCAACATTGGTTGCAAGTTTTCCCACACTGGGCAGTGATCTAACACAGTTTTGCCAAACAATGCAACAGCCTGGGTTTATATATGAATGAACCAGTGCGGACTGCACAGCTCCTCACGCTGGACATTTAGTCCAGGATTACAGATCCAGCATTGGTGTGGGGCTGCACGTAGTTTCACTCTGGACATAGCTGGGTTGCATTCAGCTCTACACTAGCCGGATCTACACAGGCCTCCATCCTGAATATGTAATGGATGGGCTGGTTATGTGAGTTGGATTGCGAATGTGAGAGAACTAAACATCTGGCTATGCCTTTATTTTGTGTTTTAATTCTTGTGATTGGACCCTTCAAATCTTGAATCATCCGGTTAGACCCGACCCTCTGGATGAGTCATGGTGACTGTTGTTACAGCATCTGGGTCTGCAACATGACCAAAAAATGGAGCAGAGGCTCCAGAGAGGGACAGTCTCCGTATAATGGAATGAGGGAATCACCATCAAATCAGCCGTGGTCTTAGTGAATGGTGGGGCAGGATTGAAAGAACCACGAATACAACTTATCATATATTTCTGTTTGTTTCAAGAATACTCTCCTTCTCTCCCAGTGTCCCATGCTGGTGGGGAGTGAGTCACCTCCTCCCGTTCCTGTGTAACAGGATCCTCGGGCCTCAATAGCCTCCAGATTTCCCTGTGCCCCAGTTTTAATCAGTTGAATGACTCCCTCCTGTTCCTGTGTCCCAGTCTCAAACGGTTCAGTCCCCTGTTCCTGTGTCCCAGATTCAAGCAGTTGAATGATTCTCTCCTGATCCCAAGTTTGTGAAAATACATGTCCTCCTCCTGCTCCTGAGTAACAGGCTCCAATAGCTCTGTGCTCACCTGCTGCTTCTGTGGAATGGAGGTGAGGGAGTGAATGACCTCTTCACATTCTTTACAGCTTTTTCTTGACGAAAGGCCTTTGTCCTGTTTCTGTAAAACACCATCAAAATCTGAATGATGTATTTTTGTATTTGACTCTCAGTAATTGAACAAACAAGCTGACTGATGGAATTCAGATGCTGAATAGCCTCCTCCTGTTCCAATGTTATACACTGAAGAGTCAATAGACTCTCAGAGATGTACAGCATGGAAAACATCGTTCGGTCTGGTCATCCATACCGCCAAATATCCTAAATTAATTTCGTCCCCCTTGCCAGCAATTGGCCCATCTTCCTCTACACACTTCTCAGATATATATCCATCCAAATGCTTTTTAAATGGTGTAACAGTACCTGCCTCCACCACGTCTTTTGGCTGTTCAATCCATACACACAGCAGTCTCTGTGTGAAAATGTTGTCCCTCATGTCCCTTTTTAAATCTTTCTCCTCTCACCTTAAACCTTTGTCTTCTAATTTTGGACTCGTATATCCTGGGAAAAGACATTGACTGTTTATCTTATCTCTGCCCCTCATGATTTTATAAACCCCTTTAAGGTCCCCCCTCAGCCTTAACACTTGCAAATAGCCCCAGCCTATTCAACCTCTCACTGTAGCCCTGACCCTCTAACACCTGCAACGTTTTTTTAAATCTCTTCTGCACCCTTTCAAGTTTGACAAAGCCTTTCCGACAGCAGGGTGACCAGAATTAAAGGCAATATTATATAAGTGGCCTAACCAATGTCCTGTACAAATTTAATATGTCATGCAAATGCTTCGACTCAAAGCACGCACCAATAAAGGGAAGATCACCAAGTTCCTTCTTCACTGCGCTATCTACCTGTGACAGCACTTTCAAGGAACAGAGAATCTGCACCACGAGGCTCGCTTTGCTGCCTCATAGGGCAGCTACCTGGGTTTAATTCCATCCTTGAATGACTGGCTGTGTGGAGTTTCTACATTCTCCCCGTGTCTGCGTGAGTTTCCTCCGGGAGCTATGTTTTACTCTGACAGTATAAGGATATACAGGTAAGGGTAGATTGGCCATGCTAAATTGCGCACTGTACTCAGGGATGTGTAGGGGAGGTGGATGAGCCATGGGAAATGCAGGCTTCGAGGGATAGGGTAGGTGTTTTTTCCAGTGGGATACTATTTAGAGGGTCGGTGTGGCCTCGATGGGCCGAAAAGCCTGTTTCCTAACTGTAGGGATTCTATAATTTCGATGGAGTTCTCCTTCATTGGCAGCTTTCGACAGGGCACTACCTATAGGTCTTGCCTTGATTTGTCTGCCAAAATGCAACATCTCATATGTAAGTAAAATATACTCTATCTGCCACTCCTCGGCTCACCTAAGCAAAGTCCCATTGCAGTCTGAGAGATCATTCTTCACTGTCGACTACACCACCAAATTTGGTATTATCTACAAACTTACTGACCATACTTCATATACTCAAATGCAAATGTTTTGTATAAGTGACAAAAGGCAGTGGGCCCACTATTGATCTTTGCGGCACGCCACTGGTCACAGGTCTCCAAGTTTAATGAACAAATGTCCACTGTCACGCCCTCTCTCCAATGTTCAAGAGCATTTTGGATCTAAATGATGAGCTCTCCCTCGATCCCAGGCAGTCTAACCTTGCTAACCAGTCTACCATGCAGAACATTTTGGTTTTCTTACTGAATTCCATAAAGACAACATCCACTGTCCTGCCTTCATCAATCATCTTCATCACTTCCTCAAAAGATTACACCGAGTCATTGAGACGTGATCTCTAATGTACAAAGCCCTCTTCAGTCCTTGTCTTTTCAAATGCTTATACATCCTTTCCAACAAAACCCCCTCCAACAATTTAGTCACCATTGACGTCAGGCTCACTGATCTATAGTTACCTGTTTTTCTTCCTTACCTTTTAAATAATGACACTATGTTAGCAGCCCTCCAGTCTTTTGACACCTCACCTGTGGAAATCAATGATACAAATATTTCAGCAAAATGCTGACCAATCTCTTTCCTAGCTTCCCACAAACATCTGGGATACAATTGATCAGGTCCCAGGGATTTGTTCACCTTTAAATGTTTTAAAATGTCAAACACCTCCTTGTAATATAGACATCTTTCAATGTTTCACTATATATTTATTCATTCTCTCGCTCTTGTAATCTCCTCCACATTAAATACTGAGAAGAAATACTTGTTTCGTATCCCTCCCATCTCCTGTGGTTCCACACATAGGTAGCCTTACTGATCTTTAAGGGGCCCTATTCTCTCCCTAGTTAATCTTTTACCATTAAAGGATGTGTAGAATGTCTTCAATGCCTTGTTAACCCTATTTCTAAAGCCATCTCATGGCCACATTTTTCTGGCCCGATTTCCTCGTTGACTATACACGTACTGCCCTTATACACCTCTCGGGATTCACTTGATCTCAGCTCTGTTTACCTGAAATATGCCTCCTTCCTTACCTTGACCAGAGGATCAATATATCTAGCCATCCAGCACTCACTGCACCCACCAGCCTTTCCCCTCTCACTAATAGAAACACGTTGGCTCTGGACTCTCTGAAACCAAGTTTTGATGGCCTTGCATTTTCCAACCATCCCTTTACCTGTGAATAGGGAATTCCAATCATCCTTTCACAGGGCTCGCCTAACACTTTCAAAATTGGCCTTAGTCAAAGTTAGAACTTTAATGTTTCCATCAGGTCTTTCCTATTCCAAAACTAATTTAAAACTAATATTTATGCGGAACAGACTTGAAAGTTAAACAAACACTTCCTGCCCCTCTGCAACAGGCTTGAGAGGCTGAATGGGCTCCTCCTGGCCTTCTGTAATAGACTGGAAAGGCTGAATGGCCTCCTCCTGTACCTGTGTAGCAGACCCGAGACATCAAATGACACAGCAACCCGTGGATTATGAGCAGCCGGTAAACTGTATCTGATGGAGGTCCATCCCTTCTCAGTTACAGAGACACAAACAACACAATGTACTCCAGGTACCCTCTCAGTAATGCTGCAGCGACACATCTCTTTGTTTTCAATGATTCTGTTGACAAAATGTGCCAATATTCCAGCTTTCCACCTTTTCAAGTTGAACCAGCCTAATATGGGCTGAATGGCCTTCTCTTATCCCTCTGTAAGAGGTCCATTGGGACAGAATTGCTTCGGCCTGTTCCTGATCAGCAGTCTCAATGCTCTGTCTCAAGGTTTTGAAAGGATTTGGTAGCAGGGCACTTAAAACCAGGAGTAGCCTCACACTGGTCAAGAAGCATCATACTTTGGGTTAAGGTGTCGAGAAACTTGCCCACCCGACTTTTCTTTATGTAGCCGATCTGTTATTTTATAACTGCCTCCTTTCATAAGCAGAGTGGAACACTTATAGATCTCTGCAGTGTTCTGTTAATGCACTCATATACAAGTTAAAACAAGATTATAAAGGTTTGTGGTCCTTCCCTCAGCAACCCTCATCCATTCCATCCAAACCCAGTAAATGTCCCTTTTTATACTGATATGAAAAGTGATGTGTGGAACTCGTTAACGGAGCCTGTTTATTCAGTCATGATTTGGAAATGCCGGTGTTGGACTGGGGATGTACAAAGTTAAAAATCACACAACACCAGGTTATAGTCCAACAGGTTTGATTGGAAGCAACACTAGGTTTTGGTGCGCCGATCCTTCATCAGATAATAATGGAGGACACAATTCTAAAGGACAGAAATTATAGCAGAAATTTACAGTGTGATGTAACTGAAATTATACATTGAAAAATAGCTTGATTGTCTGTTGAGTCTTTCGTCTGTTCGAATACCATGATAGTTTCACTTATTTCATGTGTAGATCACAAAACCCTTTTTTAAAAAAATAAGTTGCATTCTCAGGTTAGCTGTAACATTGACTGTTAGATAGACAATATGTTGAAGGTGTTGGCCCCTTATGTTCTCTATCTATGCCATGATGTTTAGATTGATTCTGATCTGAAAAGTGAGATAACAGAGTTTTACATGAATTCATGCAGTTTTTGAGCTCAGAGTTTTACATGAATTCATAGCTTTTGAGCAAAGTACAATGTAACTCTACAAGTACAAATCCACCCCACAAAACATATGTGTGCATTTAGGTCGTCTGTTTGTGTGTTTCTGTGTTTGTCTGGTTTGAGGGTTGTGAGTGTGAGGGAGTGTATATGTGTGTGATGTGATGTAGTCTTAAGTCTGTGAGGGGATGCATGTGTGAGTGTGGGAGAGTGTGTGCGTGTCTGTGTTGGGGGCTGTGAGTGCCTGTAAGAGAGAGTGTATATGTGTGTACATGAGTGGTCTAAGTCTGTGTGAGTGTGGGTGTCTGTAAGCGTGTGTGGGAATGTCTGTGTGTGTGTCTGTATACATGTGTTTCCGTGTATATGTGTGGGTATAGGAGTGCCTGTGTGTGTGTGTATAGTGCAATGGTGGTCACCTGTAACATGACATGAACCCAAGGTCCCAGTTGAGGTTCTATGGGTACCGAAATTAGCCATCAGACTCTGCTCGGCCACTTTTCGCTGCTGCCTGTCCCGAAGTCCGCCTTGGAGGCTGGTCACACGGAGGTTGGAGGTTGAATGTCCTGCACCACTGAAGTGTTTCCCAACTGGGATGGAACACTCCTGTCAGTTGATTGTTGTGCAGTGCCCATTCGTCTGTTGTCGTAGCCTTTGCTCGGTTTCCCAGTGTTTGTTCAGTGACTGGCATTAATGCCAATCTCGATGGATTCTAATTATCCCAGTGGAGGGTTTCCATCTTTTAATGATAAATGGGCTCCGTTCAATGTGTTATTCCATAACATGAGCGGGAGCATCACCGACATCAATGACAGGGATCAGCAGATCCAGAGAGAGGGGGAGGAGAGATCAGAATCTGAGAACATTGGACTGGAATGTTCCAAACATGGATCAGCATCTGGGAACATTGGACTGGCATGTTCTAATAATAGACAGGAGTTTATCCAATTATGTTTGGTATCTTTCTGCATTTTATTGGTGGCAATTATAATCACGGATCTATTACGCTCTTCTCATTATTCAATATTTTTATTATCTTTTCCTGGCTATCTTTGGTGTTCCTGGTAAGTATCACTGTCCAGATTTTTTCTCTATAAGCCAGTTATGACTGCATTACTGTTCTTTCATATAATCTACACTTCTTGCCACTATTATAGTTCCTGTTGAATGTGTTCAATTACTGTCTCACTCTCTGCTCTGACATTGTTACTCACGGGTCTCTATGTTGACTTACTCAGTTTCAGCGGAGAACTACAATTTATTGGATCATTGCCTTTGTTATTTAAATATTAACGTCATGGAGGTCACTGTCTACTGCTCTGGTTACAAACTCCACATCCTTCCACTGTTTCCCTCCCATCCCTGGCCAATATCTGCAGCTGAAGCAGACAAGTCACAACTGTGGGAGATCCCTTTGACTATGAGCTGATTCCTGACACCATACTCTGACCATTTCTAACTTGAAATACTCACCATTCCAGAATATATCTCACTGGCTTATTCCGTCTGCTGTTTGAAACTTGAGCTATGTATTACAGTCTTAAAGAAGCCAATAATCTGCTGCTGACGCTCCCGGTTTCAAACCTGCCGAAGCAAATCTGATTTGAACTCACGCCAAACTCCCATCCATCTGTCATTCATGTGCACGCCGATGTATGTTGCTATTGTGTCTGGCAATACCTTTATTTTGACAATCTCAAACACTTTACCTCATCTGACCATGAAACATCTCTCGTTCTCTCTGTTGATTACCAAAGAGCCTGCCAGTTGTTCGTAATTAAAATAGTTGCCTCCATGAGCGTTCCTTCTCAAACAATGAGTTTCGCTTTCAAACACGCCCCCTTCCCCCCCCCACACACACACTCAGTCTCTGATGAACACACAGAGAGAGCAAAACTTCCCATTGCAGGCAGTAATCTGATGCGAGTAGTTAGCATATGTTAGTAAAGTTTGCAACACTCTCCAGATAGTGCAGTTTACTGAGCAACACACTAGCATGGTCTGCACAGCTCTCCATGCTGGGCTGTCATCTTGTCCCAGTTTATGTTGTTGGGGTGTTCTGAAAAGCAGATTCAGAATTTGATGTAACAAATAATTTCAGCTGATCTGAAAATGCCTTTATTCAATGTTCTCATTCTTGTAATTTTACTCATGAAGATTTCACTTCTCCAGTTAGTCCCACTGCCCTGTATTTTTCCCCATATTTCCACATCTTTTCAGTTAATTAACTGTCGGTTTTTGTCTTTAATGTGAATCTCTCTGATCCGTCTGTATCTTTGCCTGGCTTTGGGTTTTGTCTCCCTAGTGTATCGAGTGCTGGCATTGTGTAGCTCAGAAATAATGAAATGGTGTGTGTCAAGCTGTTGTTCACTTCCTGGTATGTCCCATGTGATGGTCCATGGACAGGCGTGTTTCAGAAGTTATGTGACACATCCTTGTAACTTGGTCTGGACCTGTGGTTGTCCCTCTCTGGTGACCTTCTGATCAGTAACACGAGAAATCCCACTGAGTAAAGGACCAGGCATCTAAATTGTGTGACAATGCTGTCACTTTTTAAATAAAAGATTGTTTTCTCCTTATTTTTAGTAAGAGGTCATAAAGGCCAAACTGCCTATTTAAAACAGCTCAAGTAAATAACTTACGGGGCTTTTACGGTTTTTAATAAATAGTAGTAACAATGGCCAGCTCGCATAGACTTTCTAGATATTTCCTTGTAGCTGTAACAGTTACCAGGTGCTTGTAGTCCCAGAAGGGTTGGAAGTTTTAGTAAATTATCCCTAGCTGCTGTTCTCTCTGTAACTTCACTTGATGCTGTTTCCTCCAGGATTGGAGAACTGTATGAAAGAATGCATGTCTGAAGGTTCCTTTTGTTGCCAAAGGGTGTGTTTAGATTATTTTAGTTATTGGAACAGTTGATTTGTAGAAGGTACTGTATCCATTATTCGATTAAGGTTTCCAATAGTTTAGTTATTCTAAATTCCTCTTCATTTTGTATGGATTTTCATTAGAGTGTTTAAATATATTGTCTTTTGCTTTATGGTGAGTGGTTTGACGAGTAGCATCACATCTGGAACACCCAACTCACATCTACCTTTAAAAGAAGGAAAGTTTGGAATCCAAGCTACCTCCTTAAAATAGTTTGAGGCAGTCTGGTTCGTCTATAGCAAACTGGGGACTCTCGTCTGGTTCTAATTCGGTAACACCAAATTGGGTTTAGAATTACAATCCCTACAGTGTGCAAACAGGCAAGTCCACACTGATCCTCCGAGGAGTAACTTACCCAGACCCATTCCTCTACCCTATTATTACACATTTACCCCGACGAAAACTCTTAACCCACACATCCTTGAAAACTATAAACAATTTAGCATGGCTAATTCACCTGACATGCACATCTTTGGGATGTTGGAGGAAACCAGATAATCCAGAATAAGCTCATGCAGACACTGGAGAGTATGCACCAGGAGCCTATTGGGTTCAAAGGCCGCGTATTGTTGCTGTTAGTGTCTTTTGTTCCGGATGTTGAATTCGGTTGGTTTAAACAGTGTTTTGTTTGTAAAGATTCTTTCAGTCACTGAGAGTTCTCTGGGTGTGGGAGAAGTGAAGTTGGGGGTTTTACATAAGGTAATGAAGGCAAAGCTGTAGGAATTGGCAGACAAGCTGGAGTTGGGGTTTGGTTTGTCTGTGAGAAAATGAGAGATAATTGCAGCTAGAGCTCGGCAATTACATTCAGTGGAAATGCCATCAGAGTCTTCGGAAAAGGCGAGAATTCAATTTCAAATAAGGCACCTTGAACATGAGAAGTAATTGAAACTTTTTTAATTATGATGAAAAGTAGAAATAAAAGAACAGAAAATGAAGATAAAGAGAGAAAAAGAGAGAAGAAAAGCAGAGAGTTCCAACTTCAAAGGTTAGCAATTAGAGAGGAAAGTTGACATAGAAGGCGATGATGAAGGTACGCAGTCGGCTGGTTGGGGAGGATAGTGAGGATGAGCAACCCCATAGTAGCCAAAGGTTTGATGGGGATCTGTTTAAATACATCCAGGTATTAGCTACATTTGAGAAGAAGGATGGAGGAGCCTTTTAAATTTCATTTCAGAAAGTGGCTAAACAAATGCAGTGCTCAGTGAACATGTGGATTTAGTTGATTCAAGCAAAGCTGATAGGTATTTGCATCCCTCTCGGAGGCGGTGTCTGGGGAGTAGGAGGATGTGAAGAAAGCCATCTGAAGTGCATATGAGCTTGTGCTGGAAGCTGACAGACAGTGTTTCAGGAATCTAAAATAGCGTCCATGGTTAAATGCACATTGAGTTTGAAAGAATCTTACAAAGTAATTTTGAAAGGTGGGGAGGGGTATTAAAAACAGAGAAAAGTTATGGCACTCTTAGAGAGTTTCTTATTTTGGAGAATTTCAACAATTCACTTCCTGCAGTCGTGCGAACTTGTGTGGAAGGGCAGGGAGATACAATGACAAGATTAGAAGCTGAAATGGCTGATGGTGATGATCTGGTTCAGAAATCAAATCTTGGTTTCTGTGAGAGATTGAGAAGTATGTGCGAGATCTTCTCAAAACGTATCCCTGTGAAAGTAAGGTTTATTAGCATAGGCCAAGGGTAGCAGGTCAAGAGGTTACAGCATTAAGAGGTACAGAAGTATGTAACTCTTTTATGCTGAGACATGAGGAGTTATGTTATTCAGAGGGAGTATTGGAGAGGTGAAAAGTACTCCATTATGTAACGTGTGGTTGGAGTGTCCAGTGGAAACATCAACAGATTTATTCCACAATGGGGAAGGAGGCCTTGAGCTTGGTGTTGGCGTCACAACATTTCAGCATTTAAATTGCGAATAACATACATGAGACAAATTTTTTATCACTGATCGTGACCCCTTAAAGTTTTTGGAGAAGTTTAGGGAGAAAAATACCAGTCTGTTTCGATTGAGCTTATTCTTACTGCCATTCAATTTGAAATTTTACAGTTGACAGGGCGAGAAAACTTAAGTTTTGACACATTGTGGAGACTTCGATGAAGAAAGACAAAAGGCATTCTGTGGCAGGATGAAATGACTGAAATGGAATCGAGTTGTGAACATTTGTATGTTCAGAGTCAATGTAATATATATGCATTTCAGTCTACTAATAGAGGAAGATTAGGAGGTCAAAAATGAATCCATCTTTGTATATTGATGGATCATTTTATTAAAGGTGGAGTTGTGAGGATACTATCATTGTAAAAAGGTTATTTTCTCTTAGTTTTTTTTAAGAGAGGTTTTAAAGGCAGAGGTACTGAACTGCTGTCTGAAAACAGTTTAACTCAATAACTGAGAAAGCCTTTCGGTTTCATTAAAACGGTGATAACAATGGAAGGGCAGTGACCAGCTCTGCCAGACCAGGTTTTCTTGTTTTGTTTTTAGCTGCAGCATTCAGAAGCTGCTGGAGATCTCAGCAGGGTTGGAAGTTTCAATGCATGATCCCTAGCTGCCTTTCTCTCTGAGATCTCTTTTGATGTTGATTTCTCCTGGATCAGAAAACTGCATGTAAGAATCTGTATTTGAATATATCTTTGTGCCAAGCATTGTATACCAATAAGGTATGGTACCTATTGTATGTGTAAGGGTTCAAACATATAAGCTAACTCAAAATGTTGTTTTCTTTGGTAGTATTTTAACTAAAGCATTTGAATAGATTATATTTTGCTTAATGTCGAGTTGGTTGACCAGTCACAACATATCTGGAAAGCACACTTCCCATCTATGTTTAAAATAAGGAAAGGTTTGAGTCTAAGGGCCTTCTTAAAATATTTTGTGGGGATCTGGTCTGGTCCACAACATTTGCAACCGAGGAGTTTCTGACTGATTCCTTTTATTGAAAAGTTAGTGGAGGGGCTGGGGACGGTTTGCTGGATTTTGTGCTGTGAGCTGCCTCAGACATTCAGGGAGACCTGAGGATTTGGTGACCCAACTCGGAATGGAGCATGAGAACGTTAGTTACAGCATCTAGGTCTGCAACATGAACAACAAGTGGAGCAGAGGCTGCAGAGAGGGGAAGCTCTGAAACCGCGCAGTGAGTGCATGTGGTGAAAGGGATCTGCTGTATCCACCGTGGATTTTCCAGGAACAGCTTCTCAAGCTCCATTTAACCCAGGAGCAGAGTGTGAAGGGATCCTGACTGACCAAGGAACTGGTCACAGAGCAGTGTCACCTCCTTCAACCCGCAACTGCACACGAGGCGGAGGACGGTTCTGTCAGTGCCTGTTAGGGTCATTGTTTCATTCAGCTTCTATGATCTGGAACTTTCCAGGCAGGACTGGGTGACATATCCATCATCTCCCAGTACCTTAACATAAATGTCACCATTCGGTGACGGAGGATATATATGATGGATGAGTAAAATACATCGTTTCTCCCTCAGCGGGAAGATGCTGGGTGTATCCTTATTTTCCCAGGATAGTGGGATTCCCGTTGGTGTACATGACATCTGCGGTTAGCCATGTCAATGGGGAGAGGTAGGGGAACTGAAGGAGCTCTCACTCGATGAATGTTACAGTGTGTCCATGCACAGTACATCATGTTGGTGAATACCCCTGTCCTGGCAGCAGCCACAGTTCCTTCATTCAGAAGCAGGCAGCCAGTCCCACCGTCTGCGTCTCTCCATGTAGAAAGGAATAAATGTATCTTGGATAAAGGCCGTCCCCTTGATACACATTTCAAATCACCATCCCCACCGCCAACTAACTACATCAAAATATTCCATGTGCACGGAGAGCAATGGGGTCACTTGGATCGTCTGGGAGCAGACGATCAGGGATAGAGCAAAACCTCCCCTGTCTGAACGTGTCTGAGTGAACCCCCAGCACACAGTGTCATTAAGTCCTGTAATCCCTCTCCATTTCAGGAACATACTGCCTTCCATTATCCCAGAACATGAAATGACAGGTTATATCATGTTATATTGCACCTGCCAAATTATTATCCATTGCCTTTACCTCTCTGTAATTATCTGTAGACCCTCTACCCTCTCTTAATAATTTAATCTTTTGCTTATCACAGCGACATGACAAAACTCAGAATCTGTGTATCTGTTCCATCCTCCTGACCATTGATATAGATTGTAAATAGTTGAGGACCCAGCACTGGTCATTATGTGACTCCACTGGTGACGTTCTGTCAAACTGATTAAGACTGATTTATCCGGAGTGCCTGCTTCCTGTTTGATACACAGTACTCCCCAATTATTGTGTAACACAGTGGAAAGGCTGAATATAAACAAGGACCATCAGTCAGGAATCCAACCCCTCGAACCTGCTCCGCCATTGAATACAAACATGGCTGATGTCATCGCGTCCTCTGTTCCACTTTCCTGCTATCTCTCCATCCTCAATCTCTGGTCTCTGGTTGTAGATTGCGCCACATGAAAAAAAGAATCACTCCACCTCTACACTTCCAATTACATTTAGCATTTGCAGACCTCAATGAGATCTCCTTTCATTCTTATAAAGTCGAGAGTATAGGCCTGAACTTCTCAATTTCTCTTCATAAGAAAAACACTTCAAATTTGAAATCAATATAATGAACCTCTTCTGATTTGTCTCTAATGCAAATACGTCATTCCGCAGGAATAAGAAACTGTACTCCAGTACAACCTCACTAATGCGTTGTATAGCTACAGCAACACTCCCTACCTTTCTACTCTATCCTTTTACAAATAAATGCTGAAATTATGCTTGCATTTCTCAATACTTGCAGTACTCGCAGGCAGGTGTTTTGTGATATACAAGCTGATACCCTGATCACTCTGTACCTGAGCATTTTGAAGTTTCTCTCCATTCAGATAATAATTTGCCTTTCTGTTACGCTGGCCAACTTGAATAACCCTATATTTATCCACTTCAATTTTCATTGCCAAATTTTTGCTCATTCACCCAACCTGTCCATGTAGCGTTAAATCTCTTGAATCACTATTCCGAAGTACAACTGAAAATGTAGCTAAAGTATTTTCTATCCCGTCAAACGAGTAATAATATTGATCGCAAATGGTTGAGGCATGAGAACTGAAATCAATGGCCCTCAACAAATTGCATTTTCCAAAGGAAAATGACACATTTATTCCATCTGACTCCATTTTGTTGTTTAACCAATCCTCCATTCAAGCTAATAAATTACTGCTAAACCCATGTTGTCTGATCTTACCACTTACTCTTTGGAGAAGCGACACATCCAATGCCTTCTGGAAGACAAGATATCACAAATTTAAGTAACTCAAGCAAACACTTCAAACTTGATTTAATCTTTGTAAAACCTTGTTGACCCCGAGGAATTGTGGTTTAAACTTTGCAAATGTCCTCAACAGTGGATTCTAATAATTTGCCTCAAATTACAATAGTTTATGGTTACATTTTACTCATTAATGTATACATCATTCCCGCCTCAGGCGACTGACTGTGTGGAGTTTGCACGTTCTCCCCGTGTCTACGTGGGTTTCCTCCAGGTGCTCCGGTTTCCACAGTCCAAAGATGTGCAGGGTCAGGTGAATTGGCCATACTAAATTGCCCGTAGTGTTAGGTAAGGGGTAAATGTAGGGGTATGGGTGGGTTCGCTTCGGTGGGTTGGTGTGGACCTGTTGGGCCGAAGGGCCTGTTTCCACACTGTAATGTAATGTAATCTAATCTAATCTATTGTAAATTCTTCCCTTTCGAAAACCTTTAGGTTTTCTTTGAATTCCTGTCTCATGGGCAAAAGGTTTTAAGAGATCTGTTGCAACTGTTGTGTAAGAAGCATGTGTGGCTGAATGGACTCATCATCCTGCTGGTGTACAAAATCGATGGGATGAAGGCTTTCTGGTATTCCCATGTTGTCATCTACAAGGCCAGAATGACCTCTTCCTGTTGAGGCGATAGAGGGGTGGGGGATTATGGAATCTTCCCGGTTGCCATGTAACATATTGAGGGGCTGATGGGTCTTCTCATATTCATTCATAATAGGTGGAGATACTGAACGGTCTCCTCATGTATCCTGGTGATGGGACCAAGGGAGCGATTGGTCTTCTCTTGTTCCCATACAACAGACACGTGTCTAAATTACTTCCTCCTTTCTCATGACATAGGTCACAGATAGTTTTTTATCCTTATCCAATTCTCTTGTAACAGACTCGGTGGGTCTGAATGGCGTCCTGTTATCCCAGTGTAACAAATCTCCAGTCACTGTTTGACCGCTTCCAGTTCCTCTGTTACAAACTTGAGGAGGCTGAATGGGCTGATCCTGTTGCTGTGTAGTAGGATACTGGTGTCGCATGGCCTACTCTGGGTCCAGTGTTATAGATTCGTGGGTTTGATTGCCTTCCTCTTGTAAATATACATCATGCTCCAGGGGCTGACCAGACTCGTCCTATTCTGGTGTAACAGGGTCAAAGGCCGGAATATCCTTCTGTTGTTCCTGTGTAACAGGCTGGAGAACGGAATTGATTCCTCCATTATCTGTGTAATTCGCTTCAGTTGTTGACTCCTTCCTGTCATCTCGGTTGAAATAAGATCTTCTTTCATTTTTGTAAACTCCAATGGCTATTGGATCAACCTGATCATCCTTTCGTTATAAGCTAGCACCTTCATTGCAGGAATCAGTTGAGGGAACCACCTCTGAGCTGCTTCAAATACAACAACATTCTTTCTTCATTGAAGAGACTAAATCTGTACACACTAGTCCAGATGTGATCTCACTAAGATCCTATACAGCAGCAGTAATGCTTTACCACTCTGTTGTAAGATTCCCACCCAGGTTAGAGCAGTCACAGCTCTCTGGGGGAAATACAGAGCATTGTTGAACGATCATTGTCCTTCTCTACTCCACTAGCATAACGGGAGATCTGGAGAAAATGTCACAATGATGCTTAAGAAGAACATAAATGATGTGGTGAGATGATCTCTACCATTAATCTCCCCAAAGCCCACGTCGCTCAGATTCTACATAATCTTGTAAGGTGGAGCGTAAAAACAGCAAGGAGAAGGAAACATGGATGGGAGTTATATATCAAAGTGAAAGCTGTAATTCAAATGTTGGGCAAGTTATAAAACAGGAAAAAGAGATATACACATTTGTGGCTACTGCAGGAATAATGTACTGTTTACATTATATCTAAACTGTGTTAACACAACTGAATGCTAATGCTGGGAAAAATGGATTTCATGAGCATGTGTTAGTTAGCTAACATGAACATTTTGTCAAGCACTGAGCTGGAGATCAGGTTATTTAGGAATTGGTGTTGGATGATCAGAAAAGCTAATTGAAAACTTTGCTGTAGAGGAACTTTTGCGAACAGTGACCACAATGTATTGGTTTTCTTTTATGCTGTTTGAGTACACAGTGTTTTTTTTTGTTTTATTTGAAGGAACTGTTATAAATCTGAATCACCCTGAAGGTGTGAGGAGAAAGTGGGCACCACAGATGCTGGAGATCAGTGGCGCTGGAAAAGTACAGTCAGTCAGCGTACTAGGAGCAGGAGCATTGTCGTTTCGGGCACAACCCTTCATCAGGAATGAGACTTATGGGTCAAGGGCCCTGAGAGATAAATGAGAAGGGGGTGTGGCAGGAGGCAGGTAGCTAGGAAAACGATAGGTAGAGGAAGGTGGGTTGAAAGTGATAAGTGATGAAGGGAGACAGAACTGCATCCTTTAAACTCAGTGTGGTCTTCTGTACATTGGCGAGACACACGTGGATTATTTCAGAGAACATCGCTGGAACAGCCACATTGACCAACTCCACCACCTTCTGGTTGAACACTTTACATCTCCTTTCCACTCTGCCAAGGACATGAGTCCTCCATCGCCAAACCCTAACCACCCAAAGCATGGATGGAGAAAGGTTCCCCTTCTGCCTTGGGACCCTCCAACCACAAGAGATAAATGAAGATTTCACCAGTTTCCCCATTTCCGCTAACTCCACCTTATCCAATCCAATCTTCCAACTCAGCACCCTCCCCACTTTTGAACGTTTCTGTGTGTTCATCTTCCTTCGATGACCAAGAAACTGAGAAGGAAATCAAAAAGCGATACAGCATGGAAACAAAAGAAAAACATAAAGACTGCTAAAGAAAACCATAAAGACTGCTAAAAAAACATAAAGACTGCTAAAAAAACATAAAGACTGCTAAAAAAAAGTACATAAGTGTATGAAACTAAAGTAAAAACAAGGTCAAATATGGAATAGTATGTGTGCGGACAGGATAATTTATTGAAGAGAACAGAGAAATCACAGCGGAAAGAAACAGTTTCTTTGTGTCTATCTTCAAGGCAGAATATCCATAATTCTCCCAGAAATACCAAGTGGCCATGGGACTTGTGTAAGTCAAGCCTAAGATCATTCTTACCAGTGTTGAGGTCATCTTTGAAAAGAAAACTGAATTGAGTATTTATAAATCTGACAGATCAGATGTACTTCATACAAGAATATCAGAGGAAGCAGCAATAGACGTATTGATTGCACTGTGGATTTTCATGTTATTTTCCAATACATTCCCGAACGATATTTAGCCAATCTGGATATGGCAAAAGTTATAAATATTATCCAACAGTTTAAGAAAGGATGAAGATGGAGACTGGTGAACTACAGATCAGTTAACTTGTAATCCGCGGTCGGGCGTCTCTTGGGCTAAATAAGAAAGAACGTGTTACTGGATATATAGAAGTTAATGACCAATCTGGGGACGATGACAATGCATCGATGAAACGAATGCCATACGTGGCAAACATGTTTTGGAATAGTTTGAAGATGATTCTTGTGGACATAGGCAACAAGGAGCTAATGGATAACGTATCGTTGGATAATCAGGAGGATCTTTTTTTTAAGAACTCTCCCACTAACATCATAAGAAAAGTTAAAGTGAAAGGAATTGGGAAGAACGCATGCAAATAGGAAACGAAAAATTAGGTTTACATTCATGTGAATGTAATTACAATATAGAAGATGTCGTGCACCAGCTGCATATAGTGTTGCTGAGACTAAACTTAGAGTATTGTGTACTGTTTGGAGTTCCAATCTAAGATAGAATATACTGACTACAGAGGAACTGCAAAAGGTATTTTCCAGAATAATCCATAAAATGGCAAGATTGTCTGATGGGGAAACTCAGCCTGTGATCTCGAGTTTCAAAAGATGAGAAGTGATTGTAGTGAAACTTAGATACTTAGAAACATAGAGGGGACTGAATAACAGAGGGACACGCAAAAGTGCAAGCAGGTGAGATTAGGGAGAATCCCACGGTATTCTACACGGGCAAGTAGAACAGAATAATCAGCAAACAGTTAGTGTCCATTAGAAACCAAAGGGGCAATCAGTGCGTCAACCCGGAGAACATTGATAGATTGTTACATGTAAACATCACAGCTGTTTTACTTGGGATAAGGAGGATGCAGGTACAGAATTCGAGAAGATGGACTGGAAAGCTCTTGAAGAGATTGATGTAAAATACGACGGGAGTTTGAGGCTTTGTCTGGTATAAAATTGGACAAATCCACAGGTGTGGATACTGTTGGAGTCAAGGAAGGAAACTTTAATTGGAGTCTGACCATAGGGGAGGTGCCAGAGGACTGGAGAGCAGCTAATACGATTCCACTTCACAGTAAGGATGGTAGAGATTTGCCAAGGTAACTACGGACGAGCGAGTATTCGATCACTGTTCGGGAAACTACTGGAGAAAATAGAGAAGGAGAAAATCGAACTCCAATCAGAGTCGCAAGGTTTGATCAGAGGTAATCATCATGATTTTATCAGAGTGAAGTGACACCTAATGAATTTGATTGAATTAGTTTGAGGAGGTCGCTTATTTAGTTTTGCAGCAAGGCCTTTGACAAAGTTCCATATGGGAAATTGAAAAAAAAATAAAATCTCAGAGTATCAAGGATAACTTGAAAAGTTACAACAAAAAATGTCTTAGTGTCAGGAGGCAGAGGGTGGTGGGAGAAGTCTGTTTGTGTGACTAGAGACCAGTGTCCCCTGATGTACCATAGGGATCAGTGATGTGTCTCTTATTGTTTGTAGCATTCATAAATGGTATAGATGTGAATCTGGAGGGGGAGTGGGTGGAGGGGTGGGAGTTGTGATAAGTAAGTTTGTGATAAGTAAGATTGGCTGAGTGGTTGGCAGTGAGGAGGAAGTTCTGATTTTACAGGAAGATATAAGTGGAATGATCAGATGGGCAGATCAATGGCAGATGGAATGTGATCCTGATAAATATGAGGTGATGTACTTTGGAAGGAGGAACCAGACATGGGGTGTACACAATGATTGGCAGCACACTAGGGAGCTCACAGGGTGTTTCTCCACACATCCCTGAATGTGACTGAACAGGGTAATGGACTAGTTAAGAATTGAACCATGGGGTGTAGCGTTTATTAATCAGGGCGTAGATTATAAGTGCTATACTGGGCTTGGTTTAGTCCATGATGGAGTACTGTCTGTCGTTGTGGGACCCTCATTACAGGAAGAATGTGATTGTACTGGAGTGGTTGCAGAGGAGATTCACCAGGAGGTTTCCTGGGATGGATCACATCAGCTATGGAGAGAGGCTGGATAAGCTCGGGTTGTTTACTTAGGACAGAGAGGCTGAGGGGATGTGATTCAGAAGGATAAGTTAACAAGAGGCATGGACAGGGTGGATAGACAGCAGCTGCTCCTTTTAGACAGAGGGTCAAGAACAAGGGAGCACACTTTTAAAGTGAAGGGTTTGAGGTTCAGAGAGGATTTAAAGATTACTTTTTTTTTCACCCAGAGTGTGTTGAGGTCTGGAATGTACTTCCTGAGAGAGGAGTTATCACGGCTAACCTCTCAACCGTTAAAAGTACTTGGACGAGGCCTTGGAAGTTTCATAACATTCCAGGCTATGGGCCTGGTGTTGGAAAGTGCGACTAATACAGATCGTGCTGTATTTCCGTTGGTACAGAAACTATGCTCCTGTGAGTGTATGATGTGGAGCTGAGCATCTTAAGACAGGAATTGATGGGTTTCTGAAGATAATGTTCACAAAGGTTATAAGAGTGAACTGTAATAGCTTGTCAAATAATATCAATGTGAGAAGTATGAAAAAACAGTGCAGGTTTTTTCCAGTTTGAAACCGGAGAATGGAGAATGGGAAACAGGGAAATGGCAAAACCATGAATCCATGAATCCCCATGCGGCCGTTCCCCTCAAGAACAAGTATACCGTTTTGGATACTTGTGGGGGGGACGACTTACCAGGGGTAAGTAACGGGGCTCAGGTCTCTGGCACGGAGCCTGTCCCCGTTACTCAGAAGGGAAGGGTGAAGAAGAGCAGAGCAGTAGTAATTGGGGACTCGATAGTTCGGGGCACAGATAGGCGGTTTTGTGGGAACGAGAGAGACTCACGTTTGGTATGTTGCCTCCCAGGTGCAAGGGTACGTGATGTCTCTGATCGTGTTTTCCGGGTCCTGGAGGGGGAGGGGGAGCAGCCCGAAGTCGTGGTCCATATTGGCACCAACGACATAGGTAGGAGGAGTGCCGAGGATGTTAGACAGGCTTTCAGGGAGCTAGGTTGGAAGCTCAGAGTTAGAACGAACAGAGTTGTTGTCTCTGGTTTATTACCCGTGCCACGTGATAGAGATTCGAGGAATAGGGAAAGAGAACACTTAAATGCGTGGCTACAGGGATGGTGCAGGAGGGAGGGATTCCGGTTTTTGGATAACTGGGGTTCTTTCTGGGGACGGTGGGACCTCTATAAACAGGATGGTCTACACCTGAACCTGAGGGGCACCAGTATCCTTGGGGGGAGGTTTGCTAGTGCTCTTGGGGGGGGTTTAAACTAACTCTGCAGGGGCATGGGAACCCAGATTGTAGCTTCAGGGTGCAGGGCCTGGAGTGTAGGGAGGTTAGGAACATGGCATCAATTTCCAAGGAGGGTGCCTGTAAACAGGAAAGTGGCTTGAAGTGTGTATACTTCAATGCAAGAAGTATACGAAATAAGGTAGGTGAACTTGCAGCGTGGGTTGGTACCTGGGACTTCGATGTTGTGGCTATTACAGAGACATGGCTAGAACAGGGACAGGATTGGCTGTTGCAGGTTCCAGGATTTAAATGTTTTAGTAGGGTCAGAGGTGGGGGTAAAAGAGGGGGAGGTGTGGCATTGCTTGTCAAAGATAGTATTACAGTGGTGGAAAGGACGATGGATGAGGACTTGCCATCTGAGGTAGTTTGGGCTGAGGTTAGGAATAGGAAAGGTGAGGTCACCCTGTTAGGAGTCTTTTACAGGCCTCCTAATAGTCCTAGAATCATTGAAGAAAGGATAGGGAAGGTGATTCAGGAGATGAGTGACAGTAATAGGGTGGTTGTTATGGGGGACTTTAACATTCCTGATATTGATTGGGAAAGCTATAGCTCAAGTTCGTTAGATGGGTCAGTGTTTGTTCAATGTGTGCAGGAGAGTTTCCTGACACAATATGTAGACAGGCCAACAAGAGGTGAGGCCATACTGGATTTGGTTCTGGGTAACGAACCAGGCCAGGTGTTAGAATTAGAGGTAGGTGAGCACTTTGGGGATAGTGACCATAATTCGGTGATTTTTACTCTCGTGATGGAGAGGGATAAGTGTGTACTACAGGGCAAGAGTTATAGCTGGGGTCAGGGAAATTATGATGCGGTGAGGCATGACTTAGGATGTGTGGCTTGGAAAAGTAGACTCCAAGGCAAGAGTGTAAATGATATGTGGAGCTTGTTCAAGGAGCAACTATTGAGTGTCCTTGATAATTATGTACCTGTCAGGCAGGGAGGAAAGGGTCGTGCGAGGGAGCCGTGGTTTAATAAGGAATTGGAATCCCTTGTTAAATGTAAGAGGGCGGCCTATCTTAAGATGAGACGTGAAGGTTCAATTGGGGCGATTGAGAGTTATAGGGAAGCCAGGAAGGACCTGAAGAGAGAGCTAAGAGCAGCAAGGAGGGGACATGAAAGGTCCTTAGTCGGTAGGATTAGGGAAAACCCTAAGGCTTTCTATAGGTATGTTAGGAATAAAAGAATGACTAGGGTAGGAATAGGTCCAGTCAAGGATAGTAGTGGGAAGTTGCGTGTGGAGGCGGAAGAGATTGGGGAGACACTGAATGAATACTTTTCTTCAGTATTTACTCAGGAACAGGGCATTGTCGTTGATGCGAATACTGAGTCACAAATAAGTAGAATGGATGGCTTTGAGGTATGTAGAGAAGAGGTGTTGGAAATCCTGGAAAAGGTGAAAATAGATAAGTCCCCTGGGCCTGATGGCATTTATCCTAGGATTCTCTGGGAAGCAAGGGAGGAGATTGCAGAGCCATTGGCCTTGATTTTTATGTCCTCTTTGTCTACAGGAGTAGTGCCAGAAGACTGGAGGATAGCAAATGTGGTTCCCTTGTTCAAAAAGGGGAGTAGGGATAACCCTAGTAACTATAGGCCGGTGAGTCTCACTTCTGTTGTGGGCAAAGTCTTAGAGAGAATTGTAAGGGATAGGATTTATGCACATCTGGATAGGAATAATGTGATCAAGGATAGTCAGCATGGTTTTGTGAAGGGCAGGTCGTGCCTTACAAACCTTATTGAATTCTTTGAAAAGGTGACGAAGGAGGTTGATGAGGGGAAAGCGGTAGATGTGGTATATATGGATTTTAGTAAGGCGTTTGATTAGGTTCCCCATGGTAGGCTATTGCAGAAAATACGGAGATATGGCATTGAGGGTGAGTTGGAGGTTTGGATTAGGAATTGGCTGGATGGAAGAAGACAGAGGGTAGTAGTTGATGGCAAAGTTTCTTCATGGAGTGCCGTCACTAGCGGTGTTCCGCAAGGATCTGTTTTGGGACCATTGCTGTTTGTCATTTTTATAAATGACCTGGAAGAGGGGTTAGAAGGTTGGGTGAGCAAGTTTGCGGATGATACGAAAGTCGGAGGAGTTGTTGACAGTTAGGAAGGATGTGGCAGGTTACAGCAGGATATAGAGAAGCTGCAGAGCTGGGCAGAAAGGTGGCAAATGGAATTCAATGTAGCTAAGTGTGAGGTGATTCACTTTGGGAAGAATAACAAAAAGATGGGGTACTGGGCTAATGGTCGGATACTTGGTAGTGTGGATGAGCAGAGGGATCTTGGTGTCCATGTACACAGATCTCTGAAAGTTGCCACCCAGGTAAATAGTGCGGTGAGGAAGGCATATGGCGTACTGGCTTTTATTGGTAGAGGAATTGAGTTCTGGAGTCCTGAGGTCATGATGCAGTTGTATAAGACTCTGGTGCGGCCGCATCTGGAATATTGTGTGCAGTTTTGGTCGCCATACTATAGGAAGGACGTGGAGGCACTGGAACGGGTGCAGAGGAGGTTTACCAGGATGTTGCCTGGTATGGAAGGAAGATCGTATGAGGAAAGACTGAGACACTTGGGGCTGTTTTCATTAGAGAAAAGAAGGTTTAGGGGTGACTTGATTGAGGTGTACAAGATGATTAGGGGGTTAGATAGGGTTGACAGTGTGAACCTTTTCCCGCGTATGGAGTCGGGTATTACAAGGGGGCATAGCTTTAAATTAAGGGGGGGTAGATATAGGACTGAAGTTAGGGGTAGGTTCTTCACTCAGCGAGTCGTAAGTTCATGGAATGCCCTGCCAGCAGCAGTGGTGGACTCTCCCTCTTTATGGGCATTTAAGCGGGCATTGGATAGGTATATGGAGGATGGTGGGTTAGTATAGGTTAGGTGGGCTTGGATCGGCGCAACATCGAGGGCCAAAGGGCCTGTACTGCGCTGTATTCTTCTGTGTTCTATGTTCTATAACTTCACTTCTGTCTTCACAGAACTTTCTGACAATACCAGAAAAACCAAGTCTGGTGTTGGAAATCGTAATAGTACATGAAACATAGAACATAGTAAGTAAATGGTTTGGGAGAAATTATTGGGACTGAATGTAATGATCATAGAAACACGAACATAGATTTATGAAATAGGAATTATGTTTGAGAAACTGACTGGGAGACAAATGAAAGAGAAACAATGGATGCAAAACACGTGGATTTTCAGAAAAATGTTGATAAAGCTCCCAGCCTAGTTTTCAAAATCAAATCTGAGTGGATTGGGGCGAATATATGGCCATGTTTCTAGAATGGGACAGTTGGCAGCAAACAGTGAATAGAAATAAACAGACACATGAAGCAACAGCCTGACATTGTCTGTAAGGTATGATTCTGTGAGTATGACTATGTCCCAGACACCCCATCACATCCCCGGATATCTCCTGTTTCACCAGCAGGACAAACAAAGCAGACGTGGTGGCACAGTGGGATACAGTTGGAAGGGAATTGCTCTGGGAGTCCTCAACAGTGACTCTGTATCCCATGAAGTCTCCTGGCGTTAGTTTACACATGGGAAAGGAAACCTCCTGCTGATTACCATGTACCAACCTCTCCCAACTGATGAGATAGTTCTCCTCCATGCTGATAAACACTTGGAGGAAGCACTGAGGGTGGCAAAGGCACAAAATGTACTCTGGGTTGGGGATGTCAATGTCCACAAAAAGAGTAGTTCAGCAGCAGCATTACTGATTGAGCTGGCCGTGTCCTCAAGGATATAACTGATAGACTGGGTCTACGGCAGGTGGTGAAGGAACCCACAAGAGGGAAAAGCCATATTTGACCACAGCCTTACTAATCTAGCAGTTGCAGAAGTATCTGTCCATATGACATTATCGGTAAGAGTGACCACTGCATTGTCATTGTGGAAATAAAGTCACATCTCAACATTGAGAATAACCTCCACCATTTTAGGTGGCACTATCACTGTGCTAACTGAGACAGACTTCGAACAGATCTATCTGGGTTTCCATAACGTGTTGTGGGTCATTAATAGCAGCAGAATTGTACTCCTGCAAAACCTAATGGCCTGGCATATTCTCCTCACAACAATTACCATCAAACCAGAGGATCAACCTTGGTTCAATGGAGTGTGCAGGCGGGCCAGGAGCAGCACTGGGCATAGCTGACAATGAGGTGTCACCCTGGTGAAGTCACCAACCAGGACTACTTGTAAGCCAAACAGCATAAGCAGTAAGTGATAGACAGAGCTAAGTGATCCCACAAGTAACGGATCAGATCGAAGCTCTGCAGTCCTTCTACTTCTAGTTGAGAATAGTTATGGACAATTAAACAAGTCATTGGAGGAGGAGATTCCATGAGTATCCCCATCCTTAATGATGGAAAAGTCCAGCACTTCAGTGTATAAGATAAGGCTGATGCATTCGCAACAATCTTCAGTCAGAAGTGCTGAGTGGATGATCCATCTTGGCCTCCTCGATGTGGTCCTCAGCAATTCAGTTACCAGCCATCAGCCAATTTGATTCACTCCACGCAATATCCAGATTCAGTTCAAGATACTGGATACCCCAGAGGATACATACTCTGACAACATTCTGTCAATTATACTGAAAAGTTGTTCTCCAGACCTTGTCACTGCCCTCACCAAGCTGTTCCAATACCGTTACAACAATTACATTTCCCCGATTACGTGGGAAATTACCCCAAGTATCTCCTGTATATAAAAAGCAGAACAAATCCAATCTGGCCAATTACCACCCCATCAGTCTACTCTCGATCATCAGTAAAGTGGTGGAAGGTCTTAGTGATTTCAAGCAGCACCTGCTCAGCAATAACCGGGTCAATGACGCCCAGTTTGGGCCCCACCAGGGCCACTCAGGACCTGAACTCATTACCTTGGTTAAACATGGACAAAAGAGCTGAATTCCAGAGGTGGGATGAGAGTGACAGTCCTTTAAAACAAAGCTGTCTTCTCTCAAGTGTGGCATCAAGGGGCGTAAACAAAACCGGAATCAATGGGTATCAGGGGCAAACTCCACGCTGGTTAGAATCATAGACACGTAGGAAGATGGTCATGGTTGATAAAGGCCAGTCAACTCAGCTCCAGGGCAAGTCTGTAGGAGTCCCTCGGGCAGTGGCCTAGGCTCAAACATCTTCAGGGCTGTTTGATCAATGACCTTCCCTCTATAATAATGTCAGAAATGGGGATGTTCGCCAATGATTACGCAATATTCAACAATATTTGTGGCTCTTCAGATACTGAAGCAGTCCATGTCCAAATGCAACAAGATCTGGACAGTATCCACGCTGACAAGTGGCAAGTAATATTCAGGTCACACAATTGCCAGACTGTGACCATCACCATTAATATACAATCTAACCACTGCCCTTGGCATTCAATGGTGTTACCATCACTGAATCCACAGTGGGCTGCAGCGGTTCAACAGGCAGCTCACGACCACCTTCTCAAGGGGCAACCAGGGACAGGCAATAAATGCTGGCCCAGCCAGTCACACCCAGATTCACGAAATAAATAAGTTGAAAAAACAGATTTTTTTTAACAGAGGAAGGTTGTTGAGGTATCACAGGGATCGGTGATCAGGCCCCAGCTGTTCACAATATCCATTAAACATTTGGTTGCGAGAATCAAATACAATATATCCCAACCTGGTGACAGAACACGATGTTGGATTGCGAGTGGGTGAGGAGGTTGTAAAAAAGCTTCAAGGTGACTAAGGCAAGTGGAGTGAATGGGCAAATATGTGGCAGATGGAGAGTAATGTGGGTAGAGGTGACGGTATGCCCTTTGGTGGGAACAAGAGATTGGCAGCTTTTCATTTGAAAAGAGATTGTTTGAAACATGTTGATCTAAAAAGCGAATTGTGCGCCTTTTTGTTGTTTCCTTCTGCGCAGCCCTCCGAGGTCCGTGCAGCGCAGTGAGGTCTGAACGCGGAAGTCAATACTGGGAATGGCATTCCCATGCTGCCCAGTGTACATAGACCTACCAATGGGGAGCTGTAACGTTGCAAATGATCTGGATCTCCCTGTAGACCAGTCACTGAAAGCAATATTGCAGGAGCGGAAAGCAGTTAGGAAGTTCAATGTTGTGCTGACCTTCATTTCAGGGGGATTTGAATCCAGGAGTAAGGGTGTCTTACTGCAGCTGTACAGAAGGTTAGTGAAACCCCATCTCAAACACTGCAAAATTGTGTGCAGGTTTGGTCTCCATACCTAATAAAGGACAAACCTGACATTGAGGGAGTGCAGCAAAGGATGACAAGACTGATCTCTGGGATGACAGGCTTGTTGCGGGAGCAGAGTTTGGAGCGACTGGGCCTGTATTCCATGGGGTTTAGGAAAATAAGTGCAGGTCTTAGTGAGATATAAAAAGCTTTGACAGGGTGAGACGGATTGGAAGCAGGGATAATAATTCCCCAGGCTCTGGTGTCTAAAACAAGGAGAAAGTGAAGGCTGCAGATGCTGGCGATCAGAGCTGAAAATGTGGAGCCTTGTTTTAGACAGCGTAACAGGTCAGGCAGCATCCAGGGAACAGGAGAATCAGCTGCACCCGTTGTGGCCTCCTCTATATTGGGGAAACAGGCCGCCTACTTGCGGAGCGATTCAGAGTACACCTCTGGGACACCCGGACCAACCAACCCAACCACCCTGTGGCTCAACACTTCAACTCCCCCTCCCACTCCACCAAGGATATGCAGGTCTTTGGACTCCTCTATCGCCAGACAACAACACGACGGTTGGAGGAAGATCGCCTCATCTTCCGCCTAGGAAACCTCCAACCACAAGGGATGAACTCGGATTTCACCAGTTTCCTCATTTCCCCTCACCCCACCTTGCCTCAGTCAAATCCCTCGAACTCAGCACCGCCTTCCTAACCTGCAATCTTCTTCCTGACCTCTCTGCCCCCACCCCACTCCGACTTATCACCCTCACCTTGACCTCTTTCCACCTATCGCATTTCCAACGCCCATCCCCCAAGTCCCTCCTCCCTACCTTTTATCTTAGCCTGCTGGACACACTTTCCTCATTCCTGAAGAAGGTCTTATGCCCGGAATGTCGATTCTCTGTTCCCTGGATGCTGCCTGACCTGCTGATCTGTCTAAAACAAGGCTTCACAGTATTAGGTACAGACAAACCATTCTGAAATGAGATGACAATAAATGTCTGCCCTCAGAGACTGGTGAACCTGGGGAATGCGCTCGAACCTGGAAGCCAAGACACTGAATATAAATAAGGACTTAGAGACAGTAAAGGAATGGTGAGAGAGAAGGAGAGCGATATGGAAATAAAGGGCCAGGTATCATTATATTGAATTGGGTAGCAAACTCAACAGACCAAAGGGACTACTGCACTTCCTACTTTATAGCTTCCCACGGTTAAACACATTAAGGGATGTGTACAGTGTGTGGGAAAAGTGCATTGAGGAGATGTTTGAACATGAACTGGAATGGGGAAGGCTCAATGTGTTGTATGGCCTACTCCATTCCCGATGTTTCTATGTAGTCTGTAAATGTTGTCACAAGCTCTGAGATGTTACGAAGGAGGTCTCTGCAGGGTCAGCAGGACTATGTTTCTCACTCCCTTTTCCGATACTGAGGCTGGGCCCAGGTTTTCTGTCTGATTTTATCCTTTAGACCTCGGAACAGTTTGATGCAATAGAATGTGTTGTTTGGCGGATTCAGGGACATTGAAAAGTTTATCACATGTCTGTGTGTGTGTAGTCACGTTTAGGCCAGACCAGGAAAGCACGTGAGATTCACTTTCTGAAAGTACATTTGTGAAGCAAATTGGTGTACAATCGACATTGACTTGAAGGTCACGATTTACGGACATCAGATTTTGCATCTTAATATTTTGTCAATTGTGTTTAACTTCCACCAGCTGCCAGAGCATTAGCCTGGTCTGAATTAGTAATCCATTGACCTTTCCACAGCAGCACCATCTCCACATGGGGACCTATCTGAAATCATACTGAGCAGGTTATTTCTGTGCTATTTAATAACTCTGTCAAAAAGAACTCACACCAATTTGACTGTCGTTGTGGGACTGAGGTGGAGGTAACTGGTCAGATTGTAATTATAATCCTCTTAGGAACTGGACAAAGTTGAGTAATTTTCCACATTACCAGGGAGATGTCAGAGTTGGAGCTGCAATGAAAGAGCTTCCTCAGGGACACAGCTTGTTATGCAGCACTAGTCTTCAGTCCTATTACAGGAATGGTGTCAGGGACCATTGCCTTTTTCGTACGTACTGTGTTCAGCTGTTTCTTCATGTCACGTGCAGAAAAATGAATTGTTTGAAGACTGGCATCTGTGATTCTGTGGGTATCATGGCGAGGGTGAGGTGGATCATCAACTCAACACTTCTAGCTGAGGGTGGTGCAGCTACCACATCCTGGTCTTTTACACTAATGTGCAGAGCTGTTCGATTACTGAGGATGGGGATATTTGTGGAGCCCTTTGCTCCAGTCATTTGTTTAATCATTCAAGACCATTTATGACAGAACGTGACAGGATTGCGGAGCTTCGATCAGATCTGTTTGTCAAGTGTGGTAGCTTTAATGGGTTCGCGTCAGGTTTCGGTTCACGTGGTTCTGACCCAGTCATGTTCACCCACAGTCATTATTGAAACATAGATTGTACTGATGGTAATGGCAGACTGAGGAAATTATTCGAGGCTAAAACTTACAGGTTGTGATTGAATGCTGTTCTGCTTCTCCTGCTGCTGTAGTCTGCAGCACTAAATAAATTGCAGTTTTGAGCTGCAATATCTGCAATGCAATTCTGCTCTCTGCCCCTTAGTTCACATCGAGACCCATTCACCCATCAGTCATGTACTCAGTGACCTACTCTGGTTTCTGATGTGGTAACACTTTCATTTTCATACTCATGCTTTCAATCTGACACATTCTGCAAAACCAATTAACTGATTTTAATTCAATTGTTTAATTCATCTGAATCTTTTTCCTTGAGTAATACAAACTTCAGTGTTTAACGTGAGTATGTTTCCTCTGTTTCTCTCCCTGACCAAGATTAAGAGCTGTGTAATATCAGTGATGTCAGCCTTATGTAGTTTCAGAGCTAATGAATTCTCTGGATTCACAATCATCTTCACCACATTGTATGTTTCCTCTTTTGATATGATGCCTTTTTACTCATGGTTGCCCTGTCCTGCCATGAGTATGTTTCATCTCCTTTGGGAGAATGTCTGATATCCTCTGAAATATCTCCAGAAATTCCTGCTTTTGCTGTTCCATGGTCTGCCCTGCTCGGCTCCCCTTCCAATTAACTCTGGCCAGCTCCTCCCGAATGTCTTTGTAGTTACATTGCTCAATTATAATCACATTACATCAAGAAGAGAGCAATAGATATAAACCGAAAGAAGGAGCTTTGAGAAAAGGGATGCAAAGAATAATTGGTAAATTTCTTAACTAGATACAAGAGAGAAAGAGCGAGACAACATAGATGAGAAAATGTGAAAAATGAGAAAACTAGATCATCGAAAGAAGTAGATGTACATCCCTCAATGTTTTGGCAACTCCTGTGTGCAGTGGTCCTTTGTACAATGCACATACAACAGAGCAATATGGTCAAATGCTGGCTCTGATGCCGGAATTTTTATGTCCAATAATATGACAGACACTAGCTTTGGAAAGTACCCAACAGGCCAATATATTGAATTCTGGTAGAAAGGGGATCAACTGAAATAAGTTGGGACACCAGAAGCAAGAATTTATAACACATCCCGATAAGAATGAGAGATTGGAGTGGAGAATTCCAGAAAAAAGATGGAACGTTCAGAGAAGTGGAACATATCATTTCAGATGAGAATCAAATGATGTTTTAATGTTTTATAAATTTTATACATCATATGCATCACTTTTCGTTAACTGTGTCTCCGTTGTTCATTTAGAATATGTTGTGCACATATGAAAAATGTTACATATATGCACACACACATTAATTAAACATCATTTTTCCGCCATTGAAATGGTCGTGTTGTCATGTTACCAGGATACATGAACACCAACTGGCCACCAAAAGACATGACCCACTATCACTATGTTCCATACATACAGGCAAGGAAGGGCACCACTTTGATTGGGACAACACACACACATACTAAGACACGCAAGGACGTTCTTAGAGGAATGGCATTCTCACCAGAAGTCCGTCAATAAACACACCAATTTAGATCCTATCTACCTTCTCTTGTAAAACAAAAGAATTGGAAATGACATCACCCATCCTAAGAACCCAAGACCTATAAATAGAGGGCGCTACATACCACCAGCGCTTCAGCAGAGACTCTCACTGATGATGTTACCTAGTCATAGTGTCAAATCATCAGAAAACAAACCTTCAAGCACAGCGAGATAACTTGCATACATGCAAACTGTTATTTTTCTTTCATTAGTGGAATTTGTGAGTTCTTTGTCATTCATGTATTAACAGATTACGAGGTGAGGTGAGCTTTTTGGGGTTTTTGGTTTTAATTAACAGAAGTGCTCAACATAGATGTCTTCACAGTTTGGGGCCCTGCCGTATGGGACTTGGACAGATTTGAACCGATTTTGGGTACAGAATGTTCCAGCAAATTCCAACACGTTGCAATTAGTGACCTCGATCTTCAAATAAAACCGGTCGGAAAATCTGTTTAACTTTGTTTACTTGTGGTTGTTTAAATTAAAAGTGAGGGAAATGGATTTTAACATTACTAAAGAGGTTCGCAAATTTGCCAAGAAAGTTTAGAAAGACAGAAACAGGACATTTTTTATAATTAGCAAATAAGTTGGAATTGGGTTTAACCAGAGACAAAAGGAAACCTGACATTATAATAGAGTTGGTCAAGCACTTTGATGTATCAAAGAAACAGACAAGTGCAGTCGAGTTAGAAAAAACTTAAATTGCAAATATGGCAACTGAAGTTAGAAGATAAAGAAAGAGACGGAAACAGAGAGAGAAAAAAGAGGAGAGGAAAAAGAAAGAGAGAGAGAATTTGAAATTCAGAAGTTGGGAATTAGACAAGAAAGTTAAATTAACTGGATGGAGATGAAGGGAGAACGTCGGGATGTATACAACTATGTTAGTACCTTGCCATATTTCGGTTAGTAAAATGTCAAAACCTTTTTTATTTCATCTGAAAAAAATGACTCGGCAGATTATGCGTCCAGTGAACATGCGGGCAATGTTAGTTCAGAATAAGCTGGTGGGCACAGCTGGTGAGGTATGTGCAGCACTACCAGATGAGGGGTCAAGAGATTATACAGATGTCAAATTGACTATTTTGATTGGCTATGAATTGGTACCAGAAGCATATAGACAGAGGTTCATAAAAATAGAGATGGAACCAGGTCAGACTTATGTTAAGTTTGAAAGAATTAACTAGTCATTTTGATAGATGGATGCTGGACTTAAAATAGATAAGACCTGTGAGGCTCGAAGGGAGATTATTCTGCTGGAGAAGTTTAAAGACTCACTTCCAGAGATGGTAAAAATTCATGTGCACGAACAGAAAGTTCAAGAAGTGAGAAGCGCGGCAGAAATGGCAGGTAAATATGCATTGGTGCATGAGATGAAATTTAGCTTCTGGGAGAATTTTCATACTATGAGGGATAGAAATTGGGAGAAGGGAGGTTCACCCATTACAAAGCGAACAGTAGCTCAAAATAGTTTACCACAAGTGAAAAAAGAAGCCCAAAGGGGATGAAAGGAGGTGAAAGGCCTCAGGTGTTCTCACTATAAGGGCGTGGAACACATAAAATGACAGTGCCGATGGTTTAAGAAGGGCACTGGGAAAAGGTGTTTTCATTGAAGTAAGCTGGGACACACTGTGATGGTCATTGAAGGAAGGCACTTTGGGGAAAGATGTGGCAGAAGAGGCTAAGCCAGTGGCATTAGTGAAACTGGTAAAGGAGATCCCCAAGTAGAGCCGAGGAGCTGCAGGAGAGTATACAGCCAAGGCAGGGGCTGGGTATGGAGTCAGTACCTGAATGCTATAAAGAATTCGCCTCTGTAGATAAAGTTTACTCAGAAAGATCAGGGGGAAAAGAACAAGAAGTTATAATTTTGTGAGATATGGGATCTGCTCAGTCTCTAATAGTTGAGAAGTGAGGCTCCGGAAAAGCACAACAGATCAGGCAGCATCCGAACAGCAGGACAATCGAATATCAGGCAGAAACCCATCGTCAGGAACATGGTGCGGGGACAAGGGGGCTGAAAGATAAATACAAGGGTAGTAGCTGTGCTGGTGGGAGGGTCAATGGGAAGGCGATAAGAAGATGTAGGTGGGAGTAATAATGATATGTCGGTTGGGAGGGTGGAGTCGGTAGGTGGGAAGGAAGCTGGCCAGTTAGGGCTCTTCAAGAGGGCAGTGCTAGGTTGAACGGTTGGATCTGGGAGAGGTTGGTGGAGGGGAGATTTGGAATTTGGTGAAGTCAACGTTGATGATGGTTCCAGTTTGAGGGTGCTAGTTGTCCTACCACCTATTCACAACACCCTCCTCTCCGACCTATCACCATCACACTCCACCTGCGTCTACCTAGCGTCTTCCAAACTATCTTACACCCAGCTCCACCGCCACCCTCCTATTTATTTCTTGGCCCCCTTCCCCCTCCCTTACCACACCCCCCACTTTCCTGATGAAGGATTTATGCCTGAAAAGTCAACTCTTCTGCCCCTCGGATGCTGCCTGGTTGGCTCTGCTTTTCCAGCGCCACACTTTTCAACTCTCATCTCCAGCATCTGCAGCCCTCACTTTCTCTCGGCCTCGAATAGTGAGAGATGAAAGTACTTTCACTCTTTTTGACATATTAATCAAGATCGTGACAATTTGTGGAATGGGGTTTGAAATTAAGCATTCCCTTGTGTAACATCAGGTTGGAATGCCAAATCAAGGTTGGGGAAGTAACAGTGACAGTGAGTAACAGAGTGTCATTTCCAGGAATACAGTTTGTTCTTGTGAACGATTTAACAGGATCCAAGGTGGGCGTGGCACCCCTTGTGTTGGAGAAGGCAAAAGGAAAACTAGGGAACTGGGGAGTTAAAAGAAAAATACCCATGATTTTTCCAGACTGTATTCTAACAAGATTGTGGGTGGCACGGTGGCACAGTGGTTAGCACTGCTGCCTCACAGTGCCAGAGACCGAGGTTCAATTCCCGCCTCAGGCAACTGATTGTGTGGAGTTTGCACGTTCTCCCCGTGTCTGCGTGGGTTTCCTCCGGGTGCTCCGGTTTCCTCCCACTGTCCAAAGATGTGCAGGTTAGGTGAATTGGCCATGCTAAATTGCCCGTAGTGTTAGGTAAGGGGTAAATGTAGGGGTATGGGTGGGTTGCGCTTCGGCGGGTCGGTGTGGACTTATTGGGCCGAAGGGCCTGTTTCCACACTGTAATGTAATCTGTAATCTAATCCGTAATTCCACTGTCATAAGAGAGCAGGAAGGAAAACCAAAATAAAAAGCCAAAGGAGATGATGCTCAGTGAACTGACACCCTGCTTGATGTCACAGTGCAGAAAAAAACCTGATCAGGCAGAGGATCAGGCAGAGGATCAGGCAGGGGTGTTTAGTCCTGAAAGGCTAATGGACTTACAACAGATATATATACACACACACATACACATGCACACACACAAAAAAAGGAATCAAAATATATTGTCGAACGTTATTAACTTAAAGATAGAAAGCTAAAATTAAAATGGAGACCCCGATAGGTTAGTGCAGAAGGGAAATGGGCCGAAGTGCACCAGATTGTTTTAGAGGTAGCGTAAAGTGTTACGGGTAGCACGTAAACTAACTGCAGGGGGTCACCTAGGTGTACAGAAGACCCAGGCTAAGGTACAGAGGCATTTCAAGTGGCCTGGAATGCACACGGACGTGGTTATTTTTTGATGTACATGTCAAACATTCTAAATGGTAGGGAAGTCACAGGCAGTACTAAAGCCAGCACCTTTGTCACCAATTCCTGCATTCGAAGAACATTTCACGTGGATTATGATTAGTTGTGTAGCTCCCCTATCTAAAATAAAAGTGGAAACCAATATTTGCTAGCCATAATGGATGTGTCTACCAGATTCCCAGAGGCAATTCTATTATGGAGTCATGATTCGGAGATGCCGGTGTTGGACTGGGGTGTACAAAGTTAAAAATCACACAACACCAGGTTATAGTCCAACAGTTTTAATTGGAAGCACACCAGCTTTCAGAGCGACGCTCCTTCATCAGGTGATTGTGCAATCACCTAATGAAGGAGCGTCGCTCTGAAAGCTAGTGTGCTTCCAATTAAACCTGTTGCACTATAACCTGGTGTTGTGTGATTTTTAACTATTATGGAGTGTTAAGGTAAAAAGGGAGGTGGAGGAGTTGGTAGCTTTCTTTACTCACTGTGGGCTCCGCAGAGAGATTCAGTCAGACCAAGGTCTCATTTTACCGCTCAGCTGTTCAAGGAAGTCATGGATAGTTTAAGGAAGTCATGGATAGCTTAGGCATACAGCACTTCAAATCAAGGGCATCCCATCCTGAATCCCAGGCACCCTTGAAAAGTTAGCATCAGACACTGAAGACCATATTAACAGCGTACTGTCAGGATTACCGGAATGATTGGAATGAAGGTGTCTCATTAAATTGTTTGCCATTAGACAAAAATTACTTGCCCCAAATAAATCTACTCAGTTTACTTCCTTTGAGTTAATATTTGAAGTCAGAGGTCCTTCGGAATTAATTGAATATAAATTGATAGGACCGAAGTCAGAGATCTCACACTCGGATTATATATGTGAGGTGAGGGAGAGATTAGATGGAGTAGGTGAGTTAGCTAAACAACACCTGAAGGGCACAGCATAGAATGAAACACGTGGCAGATAAAAACTCTGAAATTTTGACGATTTCCTGTGGGGATGACGTATTAGTATTGCTTCCAGTGATAGGAATCCCCTTCAATGCCAGGTTTAGGGACTCAGGAACAGAGTTATGGTCAGATGGACAAATTGTGTAGTTTATCTGTATGATGCAGTGATTTTTAGCAAGTGATTGAAAGCTCACGTGTTACAGCTGCCAGAGCATGTTGAAGGTTTACAAGAAGCAAACTTTGTAATAAACTTAAAGAAAACAAAATTCGCGAAGGCAGAGGTGACGTTCGTGGGACATTACATTGGACATGGAAGGTTGACCCCATGGAACACAAAGACAAAGAGCTTTGAGGAATTTCCACGACCATCCTCGAAAAAGAGGATTTTTGGAACTGAGTGGATTCTATCGGAAGTTTGTTCCAAACTTCAGCAGCGTATTGACACCACTGATGGACTTAGTAAAGAAGGAAACAGAATTGTGGTGGACAGAACAATGCCAGGAGCCATTTGAGAATTTTAAAGCAGGATTAATCACCGCATCAGTTTTAGCTATACCAATTATTTTGAAACCCTTTCAAAATTCTATTTGCTTCTAGGGATATAGGGGTTGGAGTTGTATTGATACAGTAAGATGATGATGGAATTGAATGGCTAATTGGCTACTTGTCGAAAAAACGCAATATCCACCAGAAAGAAAAATACAACATTCTCCATTATTGAAAAAGGATGATTAAGTTTCGCACTGACCTGACAATATTTTAATGTTTATGTGACAAATAAATTGTCGGAGATGGTTGTGGACAACGACAAACCTCTCGCGTTTTTTGGAATATTTAAAGACCAGAATATGAGAGCATTTCATTGGAGTCTTATCACACCGACTTTAAACTTACAAAATGTCCATGCTTGGGTCCTAAAATGTGATAGCAGATGTGTTAGCGTGGATTTAAAAGAAAAAGTTTAGATAAGATTTGACTTATTCCAGTTTATATAGGTGTGTAAGATTAATATGAATGATATAACTGAGATTAATACTTTTGTATTTCATAATAATGGGATTAAGAATTAGAAGAAAAGAAACGAAGCCATCTTTTCATTCTGATGTTTTTTTTTTCTGAAGGAGAGAGGTCTTATAAGCAGTAAGCATGTCAGCTCACTTTAAGACAGAACGGGTTTTGTTGAATAGAAAGTACAGCACAGATGCCAGCTAAATGTCAGATTGTTCCATATGTCACAGTTAGCTGTGAAATGGATATCTGAGTTTTGGTTGCTGTTTTGACAACAATTTAAATATAACCAAAGCGTTTAAATAATGGTCAGGATACCAGAAGCCAACGGAATTTGAATATTCTTGTTTAGACACCTGGAAAGCAATCAAATTATGAGAATTGTTGTATCATGGGGAGTATATAAACCGAGCATTTGAACACTAGAGGGAGAGCCACTGCCATCCAACAACAGAGTAACTGCTGTAGAGCAGGAGTGCTAACTGGCCATCTCAAACACTCTCTTCCAAAGATACATGTTCATGTCAAACCTACTTGCAATAAAAAATGACCCAGGGAGATCAGCAGCTGGAAGAGTGAACACAGCGGGGAAGATAGAGACGGTGTGGTCTTGAGATTGTAATGTTTAATATGTGGGCTATTGGAACAGAATATTTTTACAGAGTCGGAGTCAGATAGTAAGTAGCTTGTATTTGTGAATAGTTGTTGTTTAGTGTTCACTATTAAAGTTAAGAAACTAACTTGTTAATTTTTGTATAAATCGTGAAATGTTGGAGATGTGTGTCACTCATATTTTAACAGATTACAAGGTGAGGCGAGCTTTTCTGGGTGTTTGTTTTTAAATAACAGAAGGGTTCGACTCCACCGTGTAAATGTCCATCCACGCTAACCCCAATTCCCTGCAGTTGGCCCATATCCTTCCAGTCCATTCCTATTCACATATTTATCCAAATGTGTTTGAAATGTTGTTAATGTACCCCCCAACCACATCTGCTGGCATCTCATCCGTACACCAGCCATTTACGTAAATACGTGGTCCCTCAGATTCCCTTTTAATCCTTCCCCGTTAACCTTAAACTGATCGTCTCTCGTTCTCGATTCTCTAAACCTTGGAAAAAGACTGAGAGCATTAACCCTACCACTGTGATCTTATTCAGCTCTATAAAGACTCCCTCAGTCTCCTACATGCTAAAGAAAAGGTCCTAGTTGGTCCAAACTCTCCCTATAACTCAGACCATTGGGTCCTGGCAACGTCCTTGAAAATTTCTTCTGCACTCTTTCCAGTTTAATAGCATCCTCCCTATAACAACGTGACAAAACTGAACGCAATACTCCAAGTGCGGCCTTACCAAAGTCCTGTGTAACTGCAACATAAATTCCCAACTTCTATCCACAATGTCCTGCCTGATGAAGCCCAGTGTGCCAAAAGCTTTCTTCACTGCCCTGTCTACCTGTGACTCCACTCTCAGAGAACCGTGCAGCTGAACCCCAAGGTCTCTCTGCCCACTACACCCTTGAAGATCCTCCCATTCACCATGAAACTCCTACCTTGTTTTGAGTTCCCAAAATATAAGACATCACGCATCTATATTAAATTCCATTTGCCATTTCTCGGCCCACTTCCCCACCTGATTAAGGTCCTGCTGCAATTTCTGATAAACTTGCTCACTGACCATGCTCCCACTTACTTTAGTGTCATCTGCAAACTTACTAATCATAACTTGTACATTCTCAACCAATTCATAGATAACAAACAATAATGGACCCAGCCTCCAGCCTGACAAGCATCCTTCCACTAAACCCTCTGCTTTCTACCATCAAACCAACTGTGTATCCAATTGGCCAGTTCCCCCAGCATTCCACGTGATGGAAACTTCCAGAGCAGCTTGCCGTGTGGGACCTTATCAAAGGCCTTACTGAAATCTACAGAGACTATGTCTACCGCTCTGTCCTTATCCACCTTCCTGGTCACTTCATCAAAGAACTCTAACAAATTTGGGAAGCATGATCTCCCACTCACAAGTCTATGCTGACTGCTCCGAATCAAACCCTGTGTAAGTAATTGGTGCAGTCAATTGTGTGCTTTCCTTCATTGTAAGATGATTCGAGTACATAAGTAAAGCCATCTTGCTGCTGTTGTAGAGCCTTGCTGAGAGAGTATTTGGGGCACTGAGAGAGTATTTGGGGTACAGATTTAATCTCCTTTGTAAGGAATGATCTCCTTACCACAGACACGGGTGATGGCAACATGAGGATAGAGTAAAGAAACTAAATGTTTAACGTGTAGAGCTGTGATAGACGCAGAAATGGTGACGCAGAAACACGAGGAGTGGCAGCGAAGACTTATATCCATAAGACACATTGATAGGGTGAGAAATTCCATACTTTGCCCAGGATTGATTGGTTTGATTTATTGCCACGTGTATCTCAGTACAGGGGAACACTTTATTTATGAGCAGTGGGGGCAGGTCATAGTAAGCATGGCCAGGCAGATCAGAGGGTGGAAATAGACTTGGACAGAGTAAGGCATACAGGACACACTGCACAGGACAAGCATGTGACGAGATGAACATGAGCAAGATTGCCATTATTTGAACTTAGAGAGTCCATTCTTCAGTCTAACATGGCTTTCCGAATAATTTATATGCCTTTATGGGCGGCACGGTGGCACAGTGGTTAGCACTGCTGCCTCACAGCGCCAGAGACCCGGGTTCGATTCCCGAATCAGGCGACTGACTGTGTGGAGTTTGCACGTTCTCCCCGTGTCTGCGTGGGTTTCCTCCGGGTGCTCCGGTTTCCTCCCACAGTCCAAAGATGTGCGGGTCAGGTGAATTGGCCATGCTAAATTGCCCGTAGTGTTAGGTTAAAGGGGTAAATGTAGGGGTAGGGGTATGGGTGGGTTACGCTTCGGCGGGTCGGTGTGGACTTGTTGGGCCGAAGGGCCTGTTTCCACACTGTAAGTAATCTAATCTAATCTAAAAGAAAAACTAACTCTCGCCATGTTATTGTGCAGTTGGTGTGTGCCCCTGTACTGAACGCCATGTTTTCACAATCCCCAACAGCAGCCACAATACCTTCATTCTGAAACAGGTAGCCATTCCCACCAGCTTCCACCCTACATAGAGAACACCAGGCTGGCTTGTCGGAGATGGAAGGTGCCTTCTTGAGACTTCACACAGGACATATGGCTTCCCTCCTCACCATGGTAAAGTCCCACGTGTGTATTATGAGTAACGGAGCCAGGAGGAACAACGTGGAGCAGTGTGTCTGTGCAGCCTCTGCTCCACTTGTTCATCATGTTGGAGCATCAATCTGGAGACACAGAAGTCTGCCGATGCTGGTGACCAGAGTAGAGCGTCGATTAACTGGAAAAGCACAGCAGGTCAGGCAGCATCCGAGAAGCAGGAGAATTGACGTTTTGGGAATAAGGCATTCATCAGGAATCAGCATCAATTACCACATTCTGCACCCCCGTGTAAGTGCATTGAGTTGGGAATGGCCTCCTACTGTTCCTGTATAAGTGACTCAAGGGGCTGATTGGCTTCTTCCTCGTCCGATTGGACAGGGCCAAGGGCCTGACTGGGTTACCCCTGGTTCCTGTTTGACAGCTCATTGTACTGACAAGTGTGATGATGCTGTAGCTTTAAGAGGTTATTTTGTCCTGGTTTCTTTTAAGAGAGAGATTGAACGATCGTTACCAAGCTGGTTAGTTAAGACCGCTTGAGTAACAGCTACGGAGGCCTTGTGTTTATTTTAATGCAGGCTGAATGGGTGTGGCCAGCTCTCACAGATTAGGATCTCTGGCTTTTGGTTTCTCAGTAACATCAGAAACTATTGGCGTCTCCACAGAGTTGGAAGCTTGAGTGTATATCTCCTGACTGCTACCCTCTCTGAAATTTCTCTTGATGCTGTCACATTTCATCTTAAACAGACACTTTACATTCCCTGTAAAATAAGAAAATATTAGAGTCTAGGCTATTGCCTTCAAATTTTTTCGAAGGGCTCTGGTGTGGTCCATCACATTGTACTCTTCTCTTCCTGAGTAATAGGCTGGAGGCACTGAATGGGCTGTCCTTTTCTTCTCCAATAGTGTCAATGGGCTGAATGGCTTCCTCATATTCCTGTGAAACCAGCGTGAGGTGCTGAATGAACTCTTGTTTTACTGTGGCAATGTGCAGTGTCAGGCCGTGCTGTTACATGAATGTTACAGACACTTTAACAGCACAAGCCTGAGTGGTGTCCGGGTCTTGCTGCACATGGACACAGGCCAGTTCAGGAGCTGACGGGGGACAAAATGTTCTGTACATTGTGGAATCTCCAGTGACCATCCCCACTTCTGATCTTATGGTGGGGAGAGTGGGTGCGGGGAGACATTGATGAAGCAGCTGATGATGTTTGTGAAGAGGAAGCTACCCTGAGGATCTCGCACAGAGGTGATCCAGGACTCAGATGATGAACATCTTCCTTTGTGCCATGTTTGACTCCAAACACTGGACAGTTTACTCTGATTCATATTATGTCCAGTTTTGTTAAGCTCCTTGATGTCAACAGAAGTCAACCATTGCCTTGATATCAGGGCTAGTCATTTTTACCTGAACCCTTGTGTCAACCTCTTTTGTTCATATCAATAGGCCATGATATAGGAGCAGCAAGTGTTTTCTTCAAACAGGTGGCATTGAATGTCAGGATTTCTCTTCTCAAGAGTGTTCTGGGAGCGAGATGACTGAAATTATTTGAAGAGGAGGTAGATGGATATTGATCTGACAGAGAGATGAGGGCGATATAGATTTTTTTATTAAAGACGACTTCAGACGGAGAGCAGATCAGCCATGATTTTTGTGAAGGGCAAGGCAGGTTTGGGGAGTGAACGACCTGCCCCTGTTTCAGATGTTCTCACATTCTGTTATTGAAAAGTTAGTGGGTGTTATTTTCATGAATGCTCTGTTATTGAATATTGCAGTCAGGGAGACCAGAGGATTCTGTGAGCCATCTCTTGGTGAGTTATAGGGGCTGTATTCACAGTGAATTTGGGTCTACAACATGACCAACAAATTAAGCACAAGTTGCAGAGAGGGGAAGCTCTGTAAAGAGAGATGAGGGGCTTCTTTCAGACCCGTGCCTTGGTTTTCCAATTACATTTCCCAAATCACCTCAAAGCGTGTGGGACAGTTATGAAGGGCTGAATAGACTCCTCTGTTTCTGTGCACCAGTTTATAGCAGTAAGTAGCCTCCAACTGCTCCTGCCTAGCAGGTTTGAGGGGCTGAATGGAACACAGGAACATGGGACTGAGGAGCAGAAGTGGGTCATTACATACTTTGAGCCTTCTCCACCAGGCACTAAGATTGTGACTGATCAGGTTGTGGTCTCAGCCCCACTTTCCTGTCGATATCCCATTATGCATGACTCACTTCTCTGTCAAATATTTACCTAATGCAGCTTTCAATCAATGTGAGCATAGAGGCATGATAAACTTCCAGTGAAGAGAATTCCCACTTGAAAGGTCCTTTCAGAATTATTCGTCATCCTTTTATAGAATCAGAGAGTCATGCAGAACGGAAACAGACCTGTTAGTCCAATCTGTTCACTCCAATCAGATATCAAATCTGATCCAGTCCCATTGCCAGCACTTGGCCAATATCCCTCCTCTTTCAGACACTTTTTAAATGTGCGATTGTAACCGCCTTCAGCACTTCATCTGACAGCACTTTCCGTACACACACCACTCTCTGTGTGAAACATTTACCTTAAGGTCCCTTCTAAATCATTCGCCCTCTCCCCTTCAACCTATGCCCTCTTTTTCTGGACTCCCTTATCCTGTGGAGCAGAACGTGGCTGTTCAGAATATCAATGCCCCTGATGATTTTATAAACCTCTATAATGTCACCCCTCAATTTCTGACACTCCAGGGGGAAACCTCTCCCTAAAGCTCAAACTTCCACTCCTGGAACATCTGTGTCTAAATCATTTCTGCAGAAAACCGAGTTGTATGCAGTATTCTTAAAGTCGTCTCACCAACATCCTGTGCAGATGTAACATGCCACAACAACCCCTGTACTCAATGTTCCGATTGATTAAGGGAAATGTGCCAAATGTGTTCTGTCCCACTCTGTCTACCTCGACTCCACTTTCAAGGAACAATGTACCTGCAGCCCTATCCCTTTGTTTGACAACACGCCCCAGGACCTTACCATCAAGTGTATAATTCCTGCCCTGGTTTGCGTTCACAAAATGCAAAACCTCGTATTTATCTAAATTAAACTTCATCTCTCACTCCTTGCCCCTTTGTCCCATCTAATTGTGGTCTCGTTGTACTCTGAGATAATCGACTACACCACCTTTCTGATGTCATCTGTAACCTTACTAACTATGGCCCCAATATTCGCATCTAAATCCTTTACATAAATGATGAAATGCTGTGAACTCAGTACTGATTCTTACAGCACACTGCTGCTCACAAGCCTCCAGTCTGAAAAATATCCCTCTTCCTTCAAGCCAATTGTGACTCGCTTCCCCTGTATCCCATGTGACTGAAACTTACTCATTTGTCTACCAATGAGAATGAAATACTTGCTATGAAGTGGGGCTGAGTAGGTTAGGTTTATTTTCACTGGAAAAAAGGAGATTGAGGGGGGACTTGATTGAGGTTTACAAATTCATGATGGGTTGAGACAGGGTGGATAGAGAGGGGACTTTTCCCATGGTGAAGGATTCAGTAATGAGGGATCGTGCTTTCAAGGTGAGAGGTGGAATGTTTAAGGTGGATACACGCGGTACGTACTTCAAACAGAGGGTGGTGGGCATTTGGAACACGTTGGTAGCAGAGGTGGTAGAGGCAGGCATGGTAGATTCATTAAAGATGCGTCGGGACAGATGCATGAGTAAGTAGTGAGCAGAGGGATACAGATGCTTAGGAATTGACCGACAGATTTAGACAGTACATTTGGATCGGCTCAGGCTTGGAGGGCGAAGGGCCTGTTCCTGGGCTGTAAATTTTCTTTGCTCTTTGTTCTTTAAATGAACACCTTGCTGAAGTCCATATAGACAATGTCAACCAAACTGTCTTCAACAATCTTCTTTGTCACCATTTCAAAAAACTCAACCGAATTAATGAGACATGATTTCCCATGCAGAAAGCAACGTTGTCTACTCCGATCAGCCCTTGCCTTGCCAAATGTATGTAAATACTATCCCTCAGAATCTCCTCCAACAACTTACCCACCACTGACATCAGGCTGACCGGTGTATAATTCCCCGGTTTTTTGGGTCACTGTTTCCTTTTCTAGTCCCACTGCTCCCAACAAATGTTAAAAGTAACCAGGTTGGTGAGATGGCCGATGATATCTGTCTCAGACTGGGTCAGGATCAGTTTTCAGAACAAGTCAGACTAGTTTATTTAAGCTGCTCAAATAGCACGTTTATGATCCAGAGCAATGTTACTCAAACTATGGTGGAAAGATGAACGGCAAACTGTTTGGGTATTGCAAGAATATAATCAATATTTCGCTTTCTAAAAACACTGACACACACACACACACTTACACACACACACACACACACACACACACACACACACACACACACACACACACACACACACACACACACACACACACACACACACACACACACACACACACACACACACACTCACACACACACACACCTTTAACTTGAAAGAACTCTGTCCAGATATTATTGGAACTCATGAAAAAGGGAAAATTGTGAGATTGTCCAAAACGCTATTCTGTTTCTGAAGATATTGTACTCACACAACTGCGAGCAATGGGATTCCATCCTGGGACAGTTGGATTTGGCTTAATTCCCTTTGCTTTAGGCAGTGAGGAGATTCCAATGAATTCTGGTCAGTGATCACCCAAAGGGTAGCACGGTGGTTAGTACTTCCTCTGGCAGCTCATTCCATATACGCACCACCCTCTGTGTGAAATGGTGCCCCTTTAGGCCTCATCAAAACTTTTCCTCTCTCACTTTCCACCAATCCTCTATAGTTCTTGACACGCTTAACCTGGGGGAAAACCCTGACTACTCACCCTATCCATGACCATTCTGATTTTATAAACGTTTACTGCTGCAAAATGTGACTTTAATCAACATGAATAGCTGTACTTTCAGTCATCCTGGGCCTAAATTCTGAAATACAATACTGACACCTCTTCCTTCTCCATCAGGTCACAATTCGAAATCCATTTTAATCAGTTTGTACAGATGTACAGGAGACACATCTGTGAGCTTCACACCGAGACCTTTGTGCCTGGACGGACACTAGCACCACTCAGCAATACCCATAAAGCTGTAACAGTATTCTCCTGTGTGTTTGCTCATCAACCTGTTCTGACATGCTGTGACATATCTCTGAAACAGGCAGGACTTGAATCCAGGCCTTCTAGCCCAGAGCAAGGAAGACTACCACACAAGTTTAGGAATTGGAATCAAATTCAGAGCACTGACTGAGAGGCAGGGACACTACGCACTACACTACCATACCCAGATTTTGGGACATATTTTAGTGCCCGCTTTCAGCTCAGTGTGGGTTTATTATAATCAGAGCTGAAAAATGTGTTGCTGGAAAAGCACAGCAGGTCAGACAGCATCCAAGGAGCAGGACAATCGATGTTTCAGGCATAAGCTCTTTAACGAAGAAGAGCTTACTTTCTAGCCCCAAAGCACTGAGCAGTATTACCCACTTCTAACGTGCGACTGCCCACTTCCTAAAGCCATGAAATGATGCCAGACCGGTGATTACTGTCCAGCCTTTCCTCCTCACTGACTGTATCTGCAATCTGTACCTCCTCCCACGAACTACACAAGGCTACCCAAGCTCAGGGTCTTTGTGAAACTCAAGGCCGGAGTGTGCAGGCATCCTGTGGATTTTAACATTGAAGGGGGAGGGTGAGATTGCAGTAATATCACACACTGAGCTGAGGGGTGGCAGATGGAGTTTAGTTTGGATTACTGCGAGGTATTGGGTTTGGTAAATCAAACAAGAGGAGGACCTATACAGTTAAAAGTAGGGTCTTTGGCAGTGTTGTCGGACAGAGACCTAGGCCGTCAGGTATAATTCTTTTAAATTTGCACCTCATTTTGATCGTGTGGTTAAGAAAGTGTTGAACACACTTGCCTTCATCGGTCAGACCTTTGAGTATCAGAATTGGGACGTCATGTTGTGTTTGTACAGGACATTGGTGAGACCCCTTCTGGATTTGTGTGTCCAGTCTGGTCATCCTGCCCGATCATTCCATTGGCGCACCACCCTCTGGGTGAAAAAGATGCCCCTTAGGTCACTTTTAAATGTTTCCCCTCTCACATTAAGCCCATGTCCTCTAGTTTTGGACTTCCCGTATCCTTAGAAAACACCTTGACTATTCACTTTGATATTACTGACCTTGATATTATTAAACTGGAGAGGGTTCAGAAGAGATTAACCTGGATGTTGTTGGGAATGGAGGGAGTGAGCGAAAAGGAGAGGCTGGGTAGGCTGGGACTTTTTTCACTGGAGAGTATGAGATTAAGGGGTAACTTCACAGAAATTTACAAAGTCGTGAGGGTACAGATAAGCAGAAGGGCTGATGTCTTTTCCCTAGAGTTGGGAATTCAAAACTGAGGGATATTTTAAGATGCGAGGAAAAATGATTCACAAATGTCATGAGAGGTAATTATTTCAGACAGAGTCTGGCTTGTGTGTGGAATGAACTTACAGAGGAAGCGGTGAAAGCAGTGACAGTTACAATGTTTGAAGGACATTTAGATCAGTATAAGGATAAGACATCAGTTTGCATGGTGCTGGGAGCAGCTGCCCTCTCCCTCCCCCTCTCTGAATGAATCCCTGTTGGTTTTCACCCTCTGCCAATGCCTGTGCAGTGGCGTGTGGAGGCCAGCAGAGGGTGGCATTGCATCACTTTAAACACCACAGAGACTGCCAGACCTGCCCCACACAGAGACACACAGATACACTGACAAGAATTGTTAGGAATTGAAGCTCATCTGGTAATTTCAATTAAACATAAAGAAACGTTCAATTCACCTTGTAAACTGGTCAAATATGAATGGCAGAGAACTCCCAAATTCCACAGTTTAAATAAATAACATCAATTTATTTTTTACCTCTGAAAGTGAACATTTTGCATCAACAATTCAAAACTCTGAGACCCCCAATCTCTTAACTGCTTGTTACCCAATTCCAGTTCTCTTGCAATATGTGTTTCTGGGTCTGCCATTCTCTCATATCTCAGATGCTTGTAAGCTCTCAGTTCAGAACAGCATTCACCTACTCCTAAAGGTACAGTACACGCTTTCAACTTCATCACATCATACCCTGATTAATATAGATAAGTGGAACCTGTCCAGATCTCTCTTGCTCTGTGGTTTGTTAATATTTCATTCAGACCGCCTGGATTTTTGTTGCTCCGTTGACAGCAGGTCATTATTCGACACCGTCCATGGAGCAATATTTCACTTCCTCACACTCGTGAGTGTGGCAGGATTTCAGATGTTTCATGGGGACTGTGACGCTAGGACAATCTCAATGTTTGTAGATGGCATCGAACCTGGAAGAATTGTAAAATCTATGGAGGGCAGTGTGGAACTTTAACAGTAAAATCACACATTGGTGTCGTGTCCAGGTATATAGCAGATGGGGATCAATGCAGAGCAATGTGAGGTGATGCAGATTGGTACGAAAGATAAATAAAGAGAGTCTAAAGCAGGCTGTTGCATTAAAAAGGGGCTGCAGGTACAGAGGCCACTGCGTGTATATGAGCACAGATTATTGAAGATGTCGGGACAAGGGTGGGGGGGGGCAGTTACTATCACAGATTAGTTTCAGTATCTGAGCTGTTTACAGGGGGAGGTGTAGGAGGGAATGTCGGTGCTCCCCTCCTGGGAGGTGGTGGTGACGATGTGTTGTGAGCCCACCCTCCTGCCCACCGAGACCGTGGGGATTCCATTTGTACCAGCTCAACACAAAAGGGAGATGGCATCAGGGCCACGCTTCTAAGTTGTGCCCGGGGGGAACGGAGCTGCCCGTGTGTTTAAAGTGAGAATCACCCTTCATTGAACATTGCTCCTTACTCGGTCGGTGGGACGTGGATGTTTCAGAATCTCCACACGAGGCGTCCTGGTCCTCTCCGGCTCGTACCGGGTCCTCCCCACATGGCGGGGGGGAGGGGGGTTGAGGGAACGGACATCGGGACTTCACCACCGGGCTTGGCCCTTTCTGTCCTATTCCAGGCTGTTTATCCTGGAATGGTAGAAGGGGAGGGAGTGAGGGTGGGAGTGGGTGGCCCTGCTGTTAGCTGGTATAGGTAGGGGACGTGGACATGGTGAGGTGTCCGGAGGGAGTCAGTCCACAGTGTTGTATCCATGCAGTGTTATTAATGTGGTGGGTGGGGGGTGGGTAAAGTGGAGTGGGAGAGAGAGAGAGAAAGAGAGACAGACAGAGAGAGAGAGAGACAGAGAGAGAGAGAGAGAGAAGGTGCTGCATGCAGCAGTGAGAGTGGTGGAGCATGAGCCTTGTTCGGCGATGTGTGCTATAACAGATATACCGTGAGTGTGAGGGAGCAGAGAGAATACGGTGACCCTTATCCTGACAGACCGGGGAAGGTTATTGATGCTTATCCTGAATTGCTGGACATTTCCTCAGACCGCAGATACTGCACTGAGCTGGGTGGTGAGCTCAGATCATGCTCGGTGGGTCTGATGGTGTGGCCCCCTCTGGGAAGAGAACGGTCCCCTTCTGTACTAGAGCAATCACCAGGCTCTCCGTGCCCCTGTCGACAAACCGCGGTGTAATTACTCCTTATCTGCCATGCTCGGGGTAAACTGCAGGGCAGCTCCGGACTGAGAAAGCTCAACTGTATGCCCCTTGGCCTTTTAAAGATGGCCCCAGTGTCAGTGGTCATGGAATATCCAGGGGCAACCAGGCGATGGTGAGTACCTCCAGCCATGATGGGTGGGAGTGTTGGGCTGGTATTGAATGAGAGGGACACCATGGGATGGGGTGGGTAGTTAATGAGGTGAGTTCGATAGGATAGCACGAGGAAAGTAGCTCGGCCCCGTGTGGATGATCCCTCTGTCACACTCAATGGAAATGGCACTGAGACAAATTATTGTTATATTTAGCTCAATGAGTCAAAGACTCTGCTGACCCTACACCCAGATACAAAGCTGCAGGACAAATACTCATCCAAAACTCCGCATCATCTGAACTCCCACCAATATCCTGTTCACCTACCATTCTTGGAAACACTTATGTTACACGATGCTGTTAAAATGTTTTCATTTCTGCATTCTGAAACCTGGGAGCACATCCTTCCATAACACTGTCTCTCTGTCTCCCCCTCTGTGTCTATTTCCCACAGCCCTCCCATTTGTTATTGTTTAACTTGATTCCCCCTCCATCTCTGTATCTCTGTGGCAGTCTTGTTCACACCCACAGCATCCCCTTGTCAGGACACAATGGAGAGATGGAGCTGGAAATGGGTGGGAGCTGCACATCCTGTCACTTCCAGCATGGGCTGCAAGTTTCCCCACGCTGGGCAGGGATCTAACACAATGCTACTGAGCAATGCACTGGGGTCGTGTACACAGTCCAACATGCTGGGAGGATAACTGCTCCTGGGTTACAGATCAATGCACTGGGGAGGTAACTGCTCCTGCGTTACAGATCAATACACTGGGGTGGAGTACAGAGTCCTAGATGCTGGGAGGGTAACTGCTCCTGGTTTATAGATCAATGCACTGGGATGCAGTACACAGTCCTACATGCTGGGAGGGTAACTGCTCCTGGGTTACAGATCAATACACTGGGGTGGAGTACACAATCCTATATGCTAGGAGCGTAACGGTACCTGGTTTACAGATCAATGCGCTGGGGTGCAGTACAGTGTCCTACATGCTGGGAGGGTAACTGCTCCTGGTTTACAGATCAATGCACTGGGGCGCTGTACACAGTCCTTCATGCTTGGAGGGTAACTGCTCCAGGTTACAAATTAGTGATCACTGCGCAGCTCCTGGTGATGAACAGATGTTTAATCCGGGTTTATCGATCAATTCATGGGTGCGGTCTCCACTGCTTCTCACACTTAACAGGCAGGAGGCTGGATGAACACAGCAAGCCAGGCAGCATTGGGAGGTGTGGAATTTGACATTTCCCGTGTAAACCTTCTTCAGGACACCTTCAGAGTGTTACTCCCAAAACGTCGATTTCTCCACCTCCTGATGCTGCCTGGCTGGCTGTGTTCTTCCAGCCTCCTGCCTGTCTACTTTGGATTCCAGCATCAGAAGGGTTTTTTTTTGTCTCTATCCCAGATTCCCATACTCGACAGATGGGAATGCTCTGACATGGTCTGTGCAGTGTTTCACTCTGGACAGATTGCTGGCTTGCACTGAGCAGTACACTGGCCTGGTCTGCACAGTGTTCCACGGTGAACAGACATCTCCTCTGGATTTATGGTGTCTGGGCTGGTTCTGTGAGGTGGATTGAGAGTGTGGAATATCTAACCATTTCAGCTGATCTGGTAATACCTTTAGTTTCCATTCCTGTGATTGGACCCTCCGTCTCTCACCCCCTTAACGTTACAGTGTGCCCAGGGACAGTTCATCATGTTGTTGAATACCCGCTGTCCTGGGAGCAGGCAAAGCCTCTTCATTCAAAAGCAGGCAGCCATTCCCATTGTCCTCGCGTCTCCACGCAGAAAGGAATGATAGCCTTTTAGATAAAGGCTGTCCCAGTTGTACAGGGCTCAAAACATCCTCCCCCTCACCAAGTCCCACCACCAACCAACCACATCAAAATACCCGGTATGTACTGAGAGTAATGGGGCCACTGAGAACATCAGAGAGCAGACCATCAGAGTGATGGGGCCACACTTCCCAAGTCTGGACAGATCAGAGTGAACCCTCCAGTACACATGGTATCACTAAGTCCTGTAATCCCTCTCCATCTATGTAATACACAGCCTGTTATTCTTCCTGAAAAAAGATCACAGGTTCACAGTTACCCACATTATATTCGATCTACCAAGTTGTTGTCTGTTACTTATCCATTTACAGAGTCTCTACCTCCCCTTGAGAACTTCAGTTTATCTCAATCTTACTGTCAGTTCAAATTTAGGTAGAACATGTTTGTTCCATTTCTGGAAACCATTGATGTAATTTGCAAATAGTTGAGGTCCCAGAACTGGTCACTGCAGTCAATAATTTGAGTTAAACTGATAGAGACTGATTTCTCCCTAATTCATTCTTGCTCCTGGCTCAGTATCCCCCCTCCCTCCCCGTATTCCTATGTAGCAGCTTTGAAAGGCTGTATCTTCCCTGCATTTCCTGTGTAACAGGTTGCAAAGATTAAAAGATCTGCTCGAATAGCTGAGTAACAGCATCTAATGGCCGAATGGCCTCATTCTGTTCCTGTTTAAATCTCTTGTTTTTTTTTAGTGAACATGATGTCTGACACTTCAGTTTATTTTTAGTGCTTATTTTTCCCCAGCATCCATGTTGTGTGTGTACAGGTGTGAGACACAGTGAGAGACGCAAAGTGCATGAATCTTTATTCAAATTTCCACCACCAGGAAGAAAGGAAACACGCGAGTGGCCAGTGACAAGCAGTGCCCTTCACATCAAAGGGCAATGCTGTATGATCAAACAGTGAAGGGGAGGGCAGGGATTAAATCAAAATAGAGTTGGAGGGGGAAATAATGCACTCCACTCCCTGCGGCGCCCACCTCTCCGTGAACAACTCCAGGGTGTTGGCAGACACCGCGTGCTCCTTCTCCAAGGACACACGGGCTCTAACATAGCAGAATAGGGGCAGGCAGTAGTCCCTAAGAACCCCCTCCACGGCCCGCTGCCTGGTCCTGTTTATGGCCAGTTCAACCAGGCCCAGGAGCAGACCCATGAGGAGGTCTTCAGACCTGTTCTCCCTCCTCCGTACCGGGTGCCCGAAGATCAGGAGCACGGGACTGAAGTGCAGCCAAAAGCAGAGGAGGACGTTTTTCAGAAAATCAAAAATGGAGTGCAAACGCCCACACCCAATATATACATGGTCCACGGACTCCACAGCGCCACAGAACAAGCAGTTGGGCTGGGAGTCTATGAACCAATGCAATCTGCGGTTGCGGGGGACCCTCCACGACAGCTCCCCGAGAGAAAGGGGAGGACTCCAGCCTAGCGAGCACTCCATTGGTGATCCCCACCGCCCAGTCGCAAATGGGCACGCCAAGGCGCGAGCGGACGGTGGATGAGAGAGAAGAGATGGACGGTGTGCAGCAGCAGTCGATACAGGACCCGCCTTTTTACGTCCTTAAAAGGGACAAAATTAATATTCCAGAGGCAGCTCAGGTTGTGGGGCACAGGCTCCCGCGGGAAGTACAGGACCTTGGGGCCAATGTGAAATTCCGTCCGGGCTGGGGTGAGCCTGGACGGGATCCCACCGCAGACCTGAGCGTCCTCCAACTGGTGCACTACGTCGGGTCCGAGCACCGCCGTTTTGAGGCGTCGGATGGCGGTGGCCACGTACTGGACGTCTACCGCTGCCCTGCTTGCTCTGTCCTGCGGCAGCGTCCAGCCCAGGCCCCCGGCACTCAGCACGTCCCCGACCCTGGTCACCCTCGCCACCACGGCCCTCCCCTCCGACAGCCACTCGAACCCGCGAGTACGGAGGTGCGGATTCCTGAGCAACGGCTCCCTGACGACAGCTGCTTCTCCAGCCGGAGGGTAGCGGCGACGCGATTCGACCATGTTCCAAACAGTGATCAGGTCCTGGTAGAAGACAGGCATGGTCGTGAGGGGAACCTCCAAACCGTCACGGTCGACGAACAGGAGCTGCGTGTCGTAGTTGAGGTTACGCACCTGGCGGAAAAAATACGTAGCCAGTACGCCCCACCGAGAAGGAGGCTCGACGTAAAGGTATCGCCGCAAGGTCTGAAGGCGGAACGTCGTGACCTGGGTGCAGACGCACACCAGCGACTGACCGCCCTCCTCAATAGGGAGACTCAGAACCTGCGCGGCGACCCAGTGCATATTTTGTTCCAGAAGAAGTCGACCAACGTTCTCTGGAAGGCAGCGACAAAGCCAGGAGGAGGGACCAAAGTGACCAGCCGGTACCACAGCATGGCGGCCACCAGCTGGTTTATGACCAGCACTCGTCTCCTGTAAGATAGCACTCAGAGCAGTCCTGTCCAGCGGCCTAGGCGAGCCGAGACTTTGGCATCCAGCTCCTGCCAGTTGGCCGGCCAGGATTCCTCAGCCGGGCTGAGGTAGACCCCCAGGTAGAGGAGATGGGTGGTACTCCAGCTGAACCCCCGCAACTCCTCCGGCAGAGTCCACCCGCCACGGATCGACCAGTGGTCTGGAACATTTGGCCCAGTTTATCCTGGTGGAAGACGCTGCCGAGTACATGACCTGGCACACGCGCATCCTCCCCAGGTCAGCCGGGTCGATGAAAGAGAAGAGCACATCGGCGGCGTAAGCCGAGAGGACCAATCCACTGCCCACACCATGCAGAACCAGCCCCTACAACCTCCCCCACAAGAGGCGCAGGAAAGGCTCCACGCACAGGGAATACAGCTGGCTGGACGGTGGCAGCCTTGATGTACTCCTCTCCCGAAGTGAAGGGGCGCCGACAGGGAACCGTTAACTTTAACCAGACACTCTGCAGTGGCTGCAAAAGTTGGATCGGGGTGAGGAACAGCATCCCGAACCCAAATGCCCGCAGAGTCCCGAGCAGGTATTCGTGATCGACCCTGTTGAACACCTTCTCCTGGTCGAGAGCAGGAAGGCGCTCGGCAGACCAGCCCGTCGACAGAAATGGATTAGGTCCCGGACCAGGTGGATGTTGTCTTGAATAAAACTCTTGATGGGCTGAATAACCTGCTTCAGTACAGGTGAAGTTGGGATTAATGCACAACATTTTGGAACCATCAGTGAATAGGCCACTTCTGACTTTATGATGGAGGAAAGGCGATTGATGCTGCAGCTGCTGCGAGCCCACAGTGTCTCATGGATGGCCAGCTTCCATGTGCTTGGTCCTTTAGAATTATGTCCTTACTTCACAGGAGGGAGAGCCACATAACACAGTGGGCAGGGTCTTCAATATGAGCTGAGACTTTCTGTCCACCAGGACTGTGTGCTGGCTGCTCCTACAGATACTGTCAGGGACAGATCCCTCTGGGACAAGGGGTTTGGTGAGAATGTTTCCCTCTTGTTGGTTCCCCTATCACTTCCCCCAGTCTGACTGCTGTGTATGTGAGGCCCCTCAATGCTCAGTCAGTGGTGGGCCTGTGGATACACTCTTGGTGATGAACATTGAAGTCCCACACCCAGAGGACGTTCTGTGTCCTTGTCACCCTCAGTGCTTCCTCTGATTTGTTTCTAACATCGAGGGGAACGGAGTTATCACCGTGAGGAGGGGTGGGGGGCAGGAGATATCCATCCTCAGGCGATTTCCTTGACCATGATCTGTTACCATGAGATTTCCTGGGTTCTGGAATTAATGTTGGGGAATTGCAGGGTAACTCCTTCCCTGACTGTATCCCAGGGAGTCCCCATCACTGGTGTGTCTATCCTGGCGGTGGGACAGGATTACCGAAGATAGTGATGGGGCTTCATGAAACATGAACCATCAGGCCTGGTCCCGTGAGTATGACGATGTTGCACTGTTTCCTGATGGGAGTGTGGTGCTGGAAAAGCACAGCAGGTCCGGCAGCGTCCGTGGAGCAGGGGAATGAACGTTTCAGGCATAATCTTTTAATCAGGAATGAGAAATGTGGACCGGGGAGCTGAGAGATAAATGGGAGGGGACTGGGGCTTTGGCTTGGGGGAAAGAAGCTGGGAATGTGATCAGAAGATGGAGGTGGGGGAGAAGTGATAGGTCAGAGAAGAGGGTTGGGTGGATGGGGGAAAAGGTGATGAACAGGTCAAGGTGTTCCCCTGAACTTTATGTCCCCAACATCGTATAAGTGATGTTCCTTGAAAGGTTCTGTCCCCAACATTCTATAATGTCATTCCCCGGAACGTTCTGTCCCTGACATTGTTTGTGAACGGCCGGACGTCAGTGAATTGAACAAACGATAATATCCCGAGGGAAGAGATCCCGTTCCAGGGAGAAGGAGACACTGTTCCAAAGGCCACTCAGTCAGTTAAAGGGGTGAATACGTTTTCCCTCCGTTTACATTTCTTCACGACACAGAATCATCCACAATTTAGACCAAAATACAGGAATTCCCAAACTCCGCTTGTCTTCAGGAAACTGGGAGAGAGTCCTTCAGGACAGCAACATTTCCACCTTCCGTATTAGGAACTGGGAAGGAGTGACCTGTGTCTGCTCTCGAGTGATCGAGTGTGTGAGAATGTTCTAAAACTATCTGTCCTTTTGGATGTGTCTCTGTGTGTTTGGGGAGGGAGGGTTTCTTGTGGTTTATGTCACATTTTAGTCAGTAATTCAGACCTTCCCATTAGGTATTCCAGCTCCATTTATTTTAACAAGTCCCTGAATGCAGGGACACATTTGGAAATCTAACTGGGTCCCCGATCAAACGGGTCCCTTTGCCTCCAGGCTGATGGATAATGGGTTTGTTTTCCTTCCTCACAGTTAACGTAGTGACCATCTACGTCCTGCTTTATAAAGATTGTGGATTGTCTCCATGTGTCAGACGTTACCTGGGGGCCATGGCAGTGGCGGATCTCCTGGTCATTATCCTCGACCTGATCCTGAGACACATTCCCATTGTTTATCTGGAACAGTTTTATTTCCTGATGGACTCCGTTCCCGTGTGTAATATCCACGCCGTCCTGCTTTATGCAGCCACTGACTGCTCTGTCTGGTTCACCGTCACTTTCACCTTTGATCGGTTTGTGGCCATTTGTTGCCAGAAGTTGAAAAGTAAATATTGCAGTGAGAAAACGGCGGCTGTGGTTCTGGGAGCAGTGACTGTGCTGAGCTGTTTAAAGAACATTTCCTGGTATTTTATGCTCACGGCTTGGTATTGGCTGGGGAACCCCCCCTGGTTTTGTTATGTAACAGACTCTGTTCGAACCTCCAGTGTCTGGGTCACAATCGAGTTCCTCCACCACATTCTAACCCCGTGTGTCCCATTTCTCCTGATTCTGCTGCTCAATGTTCTCACCATCAGACACATTGTAGTGACCAGCAGAGCTAGCAGGAGACTCCGCGCTCACACCAATGGGGACGCTCAGTCTGACACAGAAATGAGAAACCGAAAAAAATCCATCATTTTACTGTTTGTGATTTCGGCCAATTTCATCCTGTTATGGTCAACGTTAATGCTTTATTCTCTATGGAACAGGTTGTCTCATATTGGGTCTGGGTCTGTGTATCTTGATCCCTTTGTGGGGGAATTGGGCTTCATGCTGCAGCTCCTCAGTTGCTGCACAAACACCGCGATTTATGCCGTGACCCAGACTAAGTTCAGGCAGCAGCTGAAGAATGTGCTGAAATATCCCTTCACCCAAATCCATCCATCCATCAAATTCCCTCATTAATCTATCCATCCGGGATTTTCTCATTTCAGTTCAGTGTTTCAGCGATGGAGCAGCCTGTCGCTATGGTAACAGACTGAGGGTAGGGCTGGTTTGTCCATCCTTATCCCACAGGGGGGTTACAGGGAAACATTTCAATGTTTCTCACAACTCAGGGGCCAGTGAGAAAAGGCACAATCCCACTGACTGTATCCATCACTTCCATTTGTAAACAACAAAAATGTTGATTAAAGCGTGCCGAGCAGCAGAGTGACCGATGTTGTTGTGTGTCTTTGTGTTGGAGAAACTGAGCTGGAGAGAGACAGACTCAGCCCCAAGTCCTGGTCCTCAGGGAAGGGGAGGGCAGCGCCCTGAGCTCAGGAGCTGGGTTTAAATCCCTCTGACCCCCCACTCCAATCTGGCCTCCCATTTCCTCTCCCCCACTTTTCCTCCTCAATTCTCTCCCTCTCTCTCGCTCTTTCAGCACACTCTCTCGTTCTCATCACCTCTCTCTTTCACTCTTCCTCTTCCCCCTCTCTCTCACACACCCCCAACCCCGGTTTCTCCACATGCCTTCACACCTCCCTGTCCCCCTTCCCCTTGTCTCTCCTGCCGACTCTGTCTCCCTCCCACAATTCTGTTTCGACCCAATTTTCCCTCCTCCCACCTCCCACATCCCACCCCCAACCCCCACACGCAGCCGCACCACCACGAACTCCCCAGACTCTGCTTCAGAGGGAGAGGGAAGAATCAGGGGACAGAGTGTGTCAGAGAGAGGGGGGGAGGGCGGGATAGAGATGCAGGCAAAGAGAAACGATGGGAGGTGGGGAGGGAGAGAGACACCGAGGGAGGGGGATCGAGAGTGAGAGAAGGAGGAGAGGGAGATAGAGTGAGAGGGAGAGAAAGAACGACAGGGGAGGAGACAATGAGAGAGAGGGGTGAGAGACGGGGGCGAGAGGGGAGACCGAGAGAAGGGGAACAGAGAGCGCGGAGAGAGGGGGGAAGAGAGAGCAGATAGAGAGTGAGAGGGAAAAGAGAAGGTGGGAGAGAGAGGATAGGCGAGAGAGAGAGGATGGGAGAGAGGAGGGGAGATGGAGTAGGGGAGAGAGAGAAGGAAGAGAGAGGAAGGGAGAGAATCGATAGGAGAGAGAGGGGGAGAGGAAGCAAGAGAGTGGAAGGGAGAGTGGAGGGAGGAGCGAGGAGGGGGAGAGAGGAGAAGGAGAGAGGAGAGGGAGAGTGGAGGGGAGAGGAGGGCGTGAGAGATGGGAGGGGAAAGGGTGTAGAGCGAGGGGCGTAGAAAGAGGGGGTTAGAGAGACGGTGAGGAGAGATGGGGTGGAGAGAGGGGGTAGAGAGGGGAGAAGACAGAGGGCGAGAGAGAGAGACGTAGAGAGAGGGGCGGTGAGAGAGAGAGTGAGAGAGAGAGGGGAGGCCGAGAGAGGGAAGGGAGAGTGAGAGGGGAGGGAGAGTGAGAGGAGAGGACGAGAGACAGGAGGGTGATAGACGGGAGGGAGAGAGGGGAGGGCGAGAGAGAAGAGGGCGAGAGAGGGGAGGGCGAGAGAGGGGATGGCGAGAGAGGGAAGGGAGAGTGAGAGGAGAGGGAGAGGGAAGGGAGGGAGAATGAGAGGGGAGGGCGAGAGAGAAGGGAGAGAGAGAGCGAAGCAAATGGGAAAGAGAGGAGCGAGACAGAGCGAGAGGAGAGAGAGGGGGTGATAGAGAGAGCGAGAGTGGGGCGAGACAGGGGTGAAAGAGAGAGAAAGAGAGAGAGAGGGAGAGAGGTGCAAAGAGAGGTGCAAGTGAGAATGAGAGAGCAAGAGTGAGATGAGAGCAAGTGTGGGAAAGAGTGAGATGTGTGTGGGAGAGAGGGTGAGGGTGAGAGGGAGAGATCGAGCTAGAGAGAGCAAGAGAGGGGCGAGAGAGGTGTGACAGAAAGAGAAAGGGGAGAGACACGGGGAGAGAGAGGGATAGAAAGTGCTGCGGGATAAAGAGAGGGACAGAGAGAGCATAAGCGGCCGAGGGAGAGTGAGCGAGAGGCAGAGAGATAGGGAGGGCGAGAGAGAGGAGGGCAGAGCGAGAGATGGGGGCAAGTGAGAGACAGAGGGATGAGAGAGAGGGGTGCGAGAGAGAGAAGGTGAGAGGGGAGGACTGAGAAAGAAAGACGGTGAGAGAGAGCAACACACAGACAGAGAGAGACATAGAGCAAGAATGAGAGAGAAGAGGTGAGAGATGGAGAGAGACAGACAGAGCATCAGTGAGAGAGAGAGCGAGAGAGACAGTGAGATGAGAGAGAGAGGGAGGCAAGAGAGAGGGAGAGAGGGAGTGAAATAGAGAGAGAGCCTGAGAGCGCAAGGGAGGGTGAGAGTTTGAGAAAGAGAGACCGAGAGAAAGAGTGAGAAAGACAGGGTGTGAGAGAGAGGGGGGCGGGGTGGGGGGGGGGGGGGGGAGAGAGGGGTAGCAAGAGATCGGGAGAGAGAAGAGAGAGGAGGCGAGTGAGAGACAGAAGAATGAGAGAGAGGGATAAGTTCACACGAGAGAGACAGAGGCAGCGAGACAGAGAGGGAGACCTGAGAGAGACAGACAGTTTGAGAGAGATAGAGGGGGCAAGAGAGAGACAGAAGGATAAGAGAGAGAGACGGGGGGCACAAGAGAGACAGAGGCAGCGAGAGAGGGAGGGATAGCTAAGAGAACAAGAGACACAGGGAGACAGAGAGATAGAGAGGCAGAGACAGAGAGGCAGAGAGACCGAGTGAGAGAGAGGGGCGATGGGGGCGTGAGAGAGGGGGATGGAGGGGGAGGGATTGCGTGACAGGGCAAGAGAGATGGCAGAGAGAGTGCGCAGAGTGAGGGGCCAAAGAGAGGGGGAGAGAGGGGGGAGAGAGAGGGGGAGTGGGGAGAGAGAGACTGCGCAGAGAGAGAGGGGGAAAGAGAGGGGGAGAGAGGGGGAGAGAGAGAGGGGACAGAGCGGGACAGAGAGGGGAGAGAGGGGGAGAGATAGAGGGGTTGTGAGAGAGGGTGTGTGTGAGAGAGAATGGGTGTTAGAGAGACGTGGTGTGTGAAAGAGAAGGGACATGAGAGAATGGGTATGAGAAAGAGGGGGTGGGACAGAGATAGAGAGAGAGAGACAGATTGGTGAGAGAGAGTGGGGTGAGATGGGAGTGAGAGAGAGGGTCTGTGAGAGAGAAGGGTTGAGGGATAAGGATGATAGAGAGAGGGGTGAGAGAGAGGGCGTGAGAAAGAGAGAGAGTGAGTGAAAAAGAGATCGTGGTGAGAGAGAGGGGGATGAGAGAGAGGGGGTTGGGGGTGAGAGAGAAAGTGGAGAGGGGGTAAGAGAGAGTGGAGTGAGAAGGAGAAAGTGTGAGAGAGAGTGGGTGAGAGACGGGTGAGTGGGAGGAGTGAGGGGTAGGGTCAGAGAGAGAGAGAGAGAGCGAGGGGCAAGAGACAAAGGATGTGAGAGATGGAGAGGGGTGAGGGGGTGAGAAAATGAGGGGGTGAGGGGTTGCGGGAGAGGGGATGTGAGAGGGGGGAGAGAGAGAGGTTGAGAGAGAGGGGGGTGAGAGAGTGAGGGGTGAGAGGGAGATGGGGTGAAGAGAGAAGGGGGTGGGAGAAGAGGTGGTGAGGGGTGTGAGAGATGAGAGAGAGAGAGGGTGAGAGAGAGGGAGTGAGAAAGAGAGAGAGGGGATGAGAAAGAGAAAGAGAGAGGGTGGGGGAGATGGAGGGGGTGAGAGAGAGGGGCTCAGAAAGAGTGGGAGTCAGAGAGAGGGGTTAGAGAGAGAGGGAGTGAGAGAAAGGGGGATGTGGAGGGGTGAGAGAGATGGTGGATGAGAGAGAGGAGGGTGAGAGATTGAGGGTGTGAGAGAGTGAGGTTATAAGAGAGAGGGTTTGTGAGTGGGGTGGTGAGAAGGGTGGTGAGTGAGAGAGCGATTGAGAGAGAGGGGCTGAGAGAGAGGGAGTGAGAGAGCGGGTAAAATAGAGAGGGGGTGAGAGAGAGAGGTGTGTGAGAGAGAGGGGTTGAGAGAGAGAGAGGTGGGAGAGAGATGGGGTGAAGAGAGAAGGCATTGGGAGAGAGACGGGGTGAGGGGTGTGAGAGATGAGAGAGAGGGTGAGAGAGAAGGGAGTGAGAAAGAGAGAGAGGGGATGAGAAAGAGAAAGAGAGAGGGTGGGAGGGATGGAGGCTGTGAGAGAGCGAGGGTGTGTGAGAATAGTGTGAAAGAGAGGGGGATGCGAAAGAAATTGGGGTGGGAGAGAGAGAGGGCTGAGAGAGAGGGAGTGGGAGAGAGAGGGGGTGAGAGAGAAATAGGGGTGGGGGAGAGAGAGAATGAGAGGATGAGAAGGTGAGAAAGAAAGAGTGTGAGGGAGGGGAGAGATGAGAGAGAGCAGGGTGAGATAGAGAGTGTGCTGAGAGAGAAAGGGGGCTGAGAGAGAGGGGAGTGAGAGAGAAGGGGCTGAGAGAGAGGGGACTGACAGAGAAATGGGGCTGAGAGAGGGGCTCAGAAATAGTGGGGGTGAGAGAGAGGGGGTGAGGGAGAGAGGGGGTGAGAGAGAGAGGGGGATGTGGGGTGTGAGAGTGAGAGACGTGGGTGAGAGAGAGGAGGGTGAGAGATTGAGGGTGTGAGAGAGTGAGGTTAAGAGAGAGAGGGATTTGAGAGGTGGGTGGTGAGGGAAGTGATGAGTGAGAGAGGGCATGAAAGAGAGGGGGTGAGATAGTTAGGAAGTGAGAGAGCGAGGGAATGAGAGAGAGGGTGAGAGAGAGGGGTGAGAGAAAGGGGTGAGAAGAGTGGGGAGAGAGACAGAATGGGCTGAGAGAGTGGGGGCCAAGAGAGAGCGGGCTGAGAGTGGAGTGAGATAGAGAGAGTTTGTGTGAGAGAGAGAGGGGGGATGAGAGAGAAGGGTGAGAGAGAGGCGTTGAAAGAGGGAGAGAGGGGCTGAGAGAGAGAGGGGGTGTGAGAGAGAGAGGTGTGAGAGAGAGGGGGTGAGAGAGAGGGGTTAGAGAAACGGTGGTGTGAAAGAGAGGGGGTGAGAGAGAGGGGGTGAGAGAGAGGGGTGAGAGAGAGAGGGTGGTGAGAGAGAGAGGATGAGAGAGTGACGGAAGTTGAGAGAGGGGATGGTAAGAGAGAGAAGGGGGTGAAAGAGAGAGGGAGTGAGAGATTGAGGGGATAAGCGAATGAGGGGGGTTGAGAGAGGGGGTGGTGAGTGGGGGATGAGAGAGAGAGGGAGTGAGAGAGAGGGGGGAGAGAGAGAGGAAGTGAGAGAGAGAGGGAATGAGAGAGAGGGTGAGAGAGAGGGATAAGAGAGAGAGGGGTATGAGAGAGGGGTAAGAGAGAGGGGTTGAGAGAGAGAGGGTGAGAGAGAGGGGTTGAGAATATGAGGGAGGTTGAGAGAGGGGATGGTAAGAGAGAGAAGGAGTGAGAGAGAGGGGTTGAGAAAGAGAGGGTGAGAGAGAGGGGTTGAGAGAAAGGGTGAGAGGTGTTGAGAGAGAAAGGGGGTGTGAGAGATTGAGGGGATGAGCGAGTGAGGGGGGTTGAGAGAGGGGATGGTGAGAGGGGGGTGAGAGAGAGAGGGCGTGAGAGAGAGAGGGAATGAGAGTGAGAGAGGATGAGAGAGGGGGTGAGAGAGAGGGGGGTTGAGAAAGAGAGGGTGATGAGAGAGGAGTGGTTGTGAGAGAGGGGTTGAGAGTGCGAGGGGTGGGGCAGAGAGAGGGTGAGAGGGAGTTGTGAGAGAGAGGGGGTGAAAAGAGTGCGGGGTGGGAGAGAGAGAGGCGGGTGAGAGAGAGAGAGCGAGGTGAGAGAGGTTAGAGGGAAGTTGAAGTGAGAGACAGAGAAGGGGTGGGAGAGAGTGGGGGTGAGAGATGAGAGAGAGGGTGAGAGAGGGGAAGTGAGAAGGAGAGAGAGGGGATGAGAAAAAGACACAGAGATGGTGGGAAGAGGGCGAGGGTGAGAGAGCGAGAATGTGTGAAAGTGTGTGTGTGAGAGAGAGAGAGGGGATGTGAAAGAGATTGGCGTGGGAGAGAGAGAGGGTGTGACAGAGAGATGGGTGTGAGAGGGAGAGGGGATAATAGAATAAGGGGCATTGAGAGCGGGGGTGGCAAGAGAGAGAGGGGAGTGAGAGAGAGAGAAGGAGTGAGAGAGTGGGTGAGAGAGAGAGGGTGAGAGACAGGGGGTTGTGAGAAAGGGGGGTGAGAGACTGAGTGTGTGAGAGAGTGAGGGGATGAGAGAGTGAGGGTTTTGAGAGGGGGATGAGAGAGATAGGGTGTGAGAGAAAGGGGTTGAGAGAGAGAGGGTTGGGAGAGAGAGGGGGAGAGAGAGAGAGAGGGTTGATAGAGAGAGGGTGCAAAGAGGGGGATGAGAGGTGAGAGAGAGGGTGAGAGAGGGAGTGAGAAAGAGAGGGGAGATGAGAAAGAGACAGAGAGATAGTGGGAGAGAGAGGGTGTGACAGAGAGAGAGGGATGAGAGAGAGGGGGAGTGAGACAGAGCGGGGTGCGAGAGAGAGGAAGTGAGAGAGAAGGAATGAGAGAGAGAGGGTGAGAAAGAGAGGGGTGAGAGAGGGGTGAGAGAGCAGGGTTGAGAGAGAGAGGGTGATGAGAGAGGGAGAGGGTGTGAGAGAGGGGTTGAGAGAGAGAGGGGTGGGAGAGAGAGGGGGTGAGAGAGAGGGGGTGAGAGAGAGAGGTGAAGAGAGAGAGAGTGGGGTGGGAGAGAGAGGTGGGTGAGAGAGAGAGCTAGGTGAGAAGGAGGTGAGAGGGAGGTGGGAGTGAGAGACAGAGAAGGTGTGGAAGAGATTGGGGGTGAGAGATGAGAGAGAGGGTGAGACGGGGAAGTGAGAAGGAGAGCGCGGATGAGAAAGAGACACAGACATGGTGGGAGAGAGGGAGAGGGTGAGAGAGCGAGGGTGTGTGAGACTGTGAGAGAGAGGGGGGATGAGAAAGAGATTAGATTGGGAGAGAGAGAGGGTGTGACAAAGAGAGGGGATGAGAGAGTGAGGGGTGTTAAGAGAGAGGTTGGTAAGAGAGAGGGGGTGTGAGAGAGAAAGTCAGTGAGCGAGAGATAGAGTGAGAGAGAGGGTGAGAGAGAGGAGGGTGAGAGACAGGAGGGTGAGAGATTGAGGGTGTGAGAGAGTGAGGTTATGAGAGAGACGGGTTTGAGAGGTGGGTGGTGAGTGAAAGAGGGAGTGAGCGAGTGAGGGAGTGAGAGAGAGAGGGTGAGAGAGAGGGGTGAGAGCGAGGGGTGAGAGAGTGTGTTTTAGAGAGGGGGGATTGAGGGAGAGGGGTGAGAGAGAGATGGGGTAAAGAGAGAAGGGGGTGGGAGAGAGAGGGTTGAGGGGTTTGAGAGATGAGAGAGGGTGAGAGAGAGGGAGTGAGAAAGAGGGAGAGAGGGGATGAGAAAGAGAAATAGAGAGGGTGGGAGAGATGGAGGGATTGAGAGAGCGAGGGTGTGTGAGAGTAGTGTGAGAGAGAGGGGGATGTGAAAGAGATTGGGGTGGAGAGAGAGAGGGCTGAGAGAGAGAGGGGTGGGAGAGAGAGGGGGTGAGAGATAAATAGGGGTGGGTGAGGAAGAGAGAATGGGAGGATGAGAGGGTGAGAAAGAGAGAGTGTGAGGGAGGGGAGAGATGAGAGAGCAGGGTGAGATCGAGAGGGTCCTGAGAGAGAAGGAGCTGCTTGAGAGGGGGCTGAGAGAGAAACGGGGCTGAGAGAGAGAGGCTTAGAGAGAGTGGGTGTGAGAGGGGAGTTCAGGGAGGGAGGTGGTGAGAGAGAGAGGGGGATGTGAGAGAGAGGGGTGAGAGAGAGTGGGGAAAGAGACAGAAGGGGCTGAGAGAGGGGGCTGAGAGAGCGCGGGCTGAGAGAGCGCGGGCTGAGAGAAAGGGGGTGTGAGAGAGAGAGTGTGTGAGAGAGAGGGGATGAGAGAGAGGGGTGTGAGAGAACCGTTGAAAGAGGGAGAGAGGGGCTGAGAGAGGGAATGAGAGAGTGGTGTGAGAGAGAGAGAGGTTTTGAGAGAGAGAGGGGTGAGAGAGGGGGTGAGAGAGATAGGTGAGAGAGAGGGTGGTGTGAGAGTGAGGGGATGAGAGAGAGGGGCAGAGAGAGTGGGTGTGAGATGGAAGAGTTGAGAGAGGGGGGTGAGAGAGAGGGGTGTGAGAGAGAGAGGGTGAGAGAGAGGCGTTAAAAGAGGGTGAGAGGGGCAGAGAGTGTGGGTTGAGAGAGAGAGGGTGAGAGAGAGTGGTTGAGAGAGACGGGGTGTGAAAGAGAGGGGCTGAGAGAGAGTGTGTGAGAGAGAGTGGGGGTGAGAGAGAGGGGATGTGTTAGTGAGGGGGTGAAAGGGAGAAAAGGGATGAGATAGAGTGTGTGAGAGAGGGGTGGTGAGAGAGAGAGGGAGTGAGAGAGAAGGGGCGAGACAGAGTGTGGGGAGAGAGCGGGGAGAGAGAGTGGGGAGAGAGGAGTGAGAGAGGGGAGAGAGAGTGGTGAGAGACAGTGTGTGGTGAGGGGGGTGAGAGAGAGGGGGAAGAGAGAGGGGGAGAGAAACGGTGGAGAGAGAAGAGGAGAGAGGGGGTAGAGAGTGGGAGAAAGAGATTTAGAGGGGAGAAAGAGTTAGAGTAGTGATACAGAGAGGGTAAGAGAGAGGGGAGGTGAGAGAGTTGGGGTGAGAGAGAAATAGGGGTGGGGGAGAGAGAGAGAGTCAGAGGATGAGAGGGTGAGAAAGAGAGAGAGTGTGAGGGAGGGGAGAGATGAGAGAGAGCAGGGTGAGATCGAAAGCATACTGAGAGAGAATGGGGGCTGAGAGAGGGGAGTGAGAGAGAAAGGGGACTGAGAGAGGGGGGGCTGAGAGAGAAACGGGGCTGAGAGAGAGTGAGGGTGAGAGAGGGGGTGAGGGAGAGAGGGGGATGTGAGAGGGGGCTGAGAGAGAGACGGTGGGTGAGAGAGAGAGGGGTGAGAGAGAGGGGGGTGAGAGAGAGATTGGGGTGAGAGACAGAAGGGGCTGAAAGAGAGGGGGCTGAGAGAGAAACAGGGCTGAGAGAGAGGGTTTCAGAGAGAGTGGGGTGTGAGAGAGAGAGGGGGTGAGGGAGAGGCAGAGAGAAAGAGAGAGGGGGGATGAGAAAGAGAAATAGAGAGGGTGGGAGAGATGGAGGGGGTGAGAGAGCGAGGGTGTGTCAGAGTAGTGTGAGAGGGAGGGGAATGTGAAAGAGATTGGGGTGGGAGAGAGAGAGAGGGCTGAGAGAGAGGTGGGAGAGAGAGCGGGTGAGAGAGAGGCGTGAAAACAGAGGGTCTGATAGTGTGGGGGAAGAGGGAAAGGGTGAGAGAGAGGGGTTGAGAGAGAGGGACGGTGTCAGAGAGAGGGGCTGAGAGAGAGTGTGTTAGAGAGAGTGGGGGTGAGAGAGAGGGGTTGTGTGAGTGAGGGGGTGAAAGGGAGAGAAGGGATGAGACAGAGTGTGTGAGAGAGGGGTGGTGAGAGAGAGAGGGAGTGAGAGAGAAGGGGCGAGACAGAGTGTGGGGAGAGAGCGGGGGGAGAGAGGAATGAAAGAGGGGAGAGAGAGTGGTGAGAGACAGTATGTGGTGAGAGAGGGTGAGAGAAAGGGGGTGAGAGAGGGGGGAAGAGAGAGGGGGAAAGAGAGATGGGGTGAGAGACGGTGGAGAGAGTGGGGAGAGAAACGGTGGAGAGAGAAGGGGAGAGAGGGGGTAGAGAGTGGGGGAAATAGATTTAGAGGGGAGAAAGAGTTAGAGTAGTGAGATAGAGAGGGGTAAGAGAGAGGGGAGGTGAGAGAGTTGGGGTGAGAGAGAAATAGGGGTGGGGAGAGAGAGAGAGTCAGAGGAGGAGAGGGTGAGAAAGAGAGACAGTGTGAGGGAGGGGGGAGATGAGAGAGAGCAGGGTGAGATCGAAAGGGTACTGAGAGAGAATGAGGGCTGAGAGAGAGGGGAGTGAGAGAGAAAGGGGACTGAGCGAGAGGGGGTTGAGAGAGAAACAGGGCTGAGAGAGAGGGGTTCAGAGAGTGTGGAGTCTGAGAGAGAGGGTGTGAGGGAGAGAGAGGGATGTGAAAGGGGGGTGAGAGAGATGGTGGGTGAGAGAGAGAGGGGTGAGAGAGAGGGGGGTGAGAGAGAGATTAGGGAGAGAGACAGAAGGTGCTGAGAGAGAGCGGGCTGAGAGAGCGCGGGATGAGAGAGAGGGTGAGAGAGAGGGCGTGAGAGAGATTGGAGAAAGAGAGGGGGAAGTCAGAGGGGGAAGAGAAAGGGGAGAGAGGGGGTAGAGAGTGGGGGAAAGAGGTTGATATGGGAGACAGAGTTAGAGTAGAGAGACAGAGAATGGGTAAGAGAGAGGGGAGGTGAGAGAGTGGGGAGGTGAGAGAGGGGGGCGTGAGAGAGGGTGGTGTGAGAGGGAGTGAGAGAGTGGGATGTGGGAGGGGGGGAGAGAGAGAGGGCTGAGAGAGGGGGGCTGAGAGAGAAAGGGGGCTCAGAGAGAGAGGGTCTGAGGGGGTGAGAGAGAGAGAGAGAGGTGGTGCGCGAGAGAGAGGGAGTGAGACGGAGAGTGATTAGAGAGAGGGAGAGAGGGGTAATAGAGGGGTGAGAGAGAGAGGGGAGAGAGAGAGTGGTGAGAGACAGGGGGTGTGAGAGATGGGGGTGAGAGAGATGGGGCTGAGAGAGGGGTGTGGGAGATTGGGTTGAGAGAGGGAGGGGTGAGGTTTGGTGAGCGAGGGGCGTGAAGGGGTTGAGAGGGGTTAAGAGCAGGGGGTTTGGGGATGAGACAGCCGTGTGAGGGGGGATGAGAGAAAATGAGAGAGGGAGGAGAGGGAGGGGATGAGAGATAGAGTGGGGTGAGAGAGAGAGGGGCTGAGAGAGAGCGGGGGTGAGACAGAGGAGGGTGTGAGAGAGGTGGGTGAGAGAGTGTATGAGAGAGGGGGGAGAGAGAGAGGGTGGGTATGAGGGAGAGAGTGATGGGGCGAGCGAGAGTGAGGGAGAGAGGGTGTGTGAGAGAGGGGAGAGATGAGAGAGAGCGGGGTGGGGGTGGGTGAGAGAGAAAGGGGCTGAGAGAGAGGGGGGTGAGAGAGAGGGGGTGTGAGAGAGGGGATGAGAGAGGGAAGAGATGAGAAAGAGCGGGGTGAGAGAGAGAGGTGAGAGAGGGGATGGTGGAGTGAGAAGGAGCGGGTATGAGACAGAGGGGATGAGAGAGAGACAGTGAGAGGGTATAATCGAGAGGGTGCTGAGAGAGAAAGGGGGCTGAGAGAGAGGGAAGTGACAGAGAAAAGGGGCTGAGAGAGGGCTGAGAGAGAAAGGGGGCTGAGAGAGAGGGGCTGAGAAAGAAGGAGGGCTGATAGAGAGGGGCTGAGAGAGAGGGGGTGAGAGAGAGACTGGTGTGAGAGAGAGGGGTGAGAAAGAGAGCTGGTATGTGTGTGTGAGAGAGAGGGGATATAGAGAGAAAGGGTTGAGAAAATGGGGGTGAGAGTGAGAGGGGGTGAGGGTGAAGGGGTTGAGGAAGAAAAAGTGAGGGGATGCGAGAGAGTGTGAGAGAGGGTGTGAGAGAAGGGAGAGATGAAAGAGAGAGCAGGTGAGAGAGAAAGGGAGTGAGAGAGAGGGAGGGTGAGAGAGAGGGGGAGAGATGAGAGAGAGGGATGAGAGAGAAGGGGCTGAGAGAGGGGTTAAGAGAGAGGGTCTGAGAGAGAGAGAGGGTGACAGAGAGGGTGTGTGTGAGAGAGAGAGGGGTGAAAGGGAGGTGAGAGAGGGGGAGAGAGGGGGAGAGAGTTTGGGGAGTGGGGACAGGGCAGAGAGGTGTCAGAGCGAGGGCGTGAGAGCGTTAGAGGTCAGAGAGAGAGAAGTTGAGAGAGTTAGAGGGATGAGGGAGAGTTAGAGGGCTGAGAGTGAGGGAGGGGTGAGAGAGGGGAGGTGAGAGAGAGTGGAGTTGAGAGAGGGTGGAGGTGAGAGAGGGATGAGGTGAGAGAGGGAGGTGGTGAGAGACAAGGGGTGAGAGAGAGAGAGGGGTGAGAGAGAGAGGGGTGAGAGAGAGAGAGATGAGGGGGGTAGAGAGGGGGAAGAGAGGGGGAGAGAGAATTGGGGAGACAGGGTGAGAGAATTAGAGTGGTAAGAGAGGGAGGGGAATGAGAGAGAGGGGTGAGAGAGAGAAGAGTGAGAGAGAGGGGTTGAGAGAGGGGGAGAGAGAGGGTTGTGCGGGAGAGGGGGCTGAGAGAGAGGGGGGTGTGAGAGAGAGAGGGTGAGAGGGAGGGGCGAGAGAGAGGGTGAGAGAGAGGGGTTGAGAGATAGAGGGGTGGTGAGAGAGAGGGGTGAGAGAGAGAGAGAGAAGGTGAGTCAGAGAGTGGGTAGAGAGCAGGGGGAGAGGGGTGACAGAGGATGGACAGAGAGTGGTGAGAGACAGAGTGGGGTGAGAGAGAGGGGGTGAGAGAGAAAGGGGGCTGTGAGAGAGGCTGAAAGAGAGAGAGAGGGGTGTGAGAGAGGGGGGTGAGAGAGAAAGGGGGCGAAGAGAAAGGGGTTGAGAGAGCAGCAGAGAGAGAGGGAGAGAGAGGGGTGGCAGAGAAGGGGTATGAGAGAGAGAGGGTGAGAGAGGAGTTGAAAGAGAGGGAATGAGAGCGAGAGGGGTGAGAGAGAGGGAGTGAGAGGGGGGTTGAGAATGGGAGAGGTATGGGGGAGTGGGGAGAGGGCAGAGAGGTGTCAGAGAGAGAGGGGTGAGAGAAGTCGAGGAATGAGAGAGTTAGAGGGGTGAGAGAGAGAGGGGATGTGAGAGAGCAGGGGTGAGAGAGGGAGGTGGTGAGAGAGGGGTGAGAGAGAGGGGTGGGAGAGAGAGTGAGGTGAGAGAGGGGGGCTGAGAGAGAGGATTGAGAGAGAAGGGGGTGAGAGAGAGAGTGAGAGAGAGGGGAGAGATGAGAGAGCGGGGTGAGGGGGGTGTGAGAGAGAAAGGTTACTGAGAGAAAGTAGGCTGAGAGAGAGATAGTGAGAGAGTGAGAGAGACAGAGTGTGTGAGAGAGTGGAGAGGGACGGCGAGGGAAGTGAGAGAAAGGGAGGTGAGATACAGGGGGTGAGAGAGAGGGGTGTGAGATAGAGAGAGAGCGAGGGTGCGCGTGTGTGAGAGAGAGTATGTGAGAGTGATGGCGGGTGAGAGAGAGGGGAGAGATGAGAGACAGAAAGTGGGGTGAGACAGAGGGGTTGAGAGAGAAAGGGGACTGAGAGACAGAGGGGTTGAGAGATGGGGCCTGAGAGAGAGGGTGACCGAGAGAGGTTGTGAGAGACAGATGGGTGAGAGAGAGGGGGATTGAGAGACAGAGGGGTGAGAGAGAGGGGTGAGAGAGAGGGGTTGAGAGAGAGGGGCTGACAGAGAGAGGGTGACAGAGAGAGGTTGTGAGAGACAGATGGGTGAGAGAGAAGGGGATTGAGAAACAGAGGGGTGAGAGCGAGGGGGTGAGAGAGAGAGAGAGGGTGAGAGAGAGGGGAGGTAAGAGATGAGGGCTGAGGAAGGGAGGAGGTGGGAGAGGGAGAGGCTGATAGAGGCAGGGGGTGGGAGACAGAGGGCTAAGAGATAGGGTTTGTGAGAGAGAGGGTGAGAGAGAAAGATGGCTGAGAGCGAGGGTAGAGAGAGAGAGGCTGAAAGAGAGAGAGGGGTGAAAGAGATGGCGTGAGAGAGAGAAAGCAGACTGAGAGAGAGAGGTTGAGAGAGAGGTTCTGAGAGAGAGAGGATGAAAGAGCGGGCGTGTGAGAGAGAGGGGTGAGAGAGAGGAGGTGAAAGAGAGGGGATGAGAGAAACGGGGGTGAGAGAGAGGGGTGTGAGATAGAGAGAGAGTGTGAGGGTGTGCGTGTGAGAGAGAGTGAGAGAGAGTGAAGGCAGGTGAGAGAGAGGGGAGAGATGAGAGACAGAGAGTGGGGTGAGAGAGAAGGGGTGAGAGAGAGAGGGGCTGAGAGAGAGAGGGGTGACAGAGAGAGGGTGTGAGAAACAGAGGGGTGAGAGCGAGGGGGTGAGAGAGAGAGGGGGGTGAGAGATGAGGGCTGAGAGAGGGAGGAGGTGGGAGAGGGAGAGGCTGATAGAAGCAGGGGGTGAGAGACAGAGGGGTGAGAGATAGGGTTTGTGAGAGAGAGGGTGAGAGAGAAAGATGGCTGAGAGCGAGGGTGGAGAGAGAGAGGCTGAAAGAGAGAGAGGGGTGAAAGAGAGGGGGTGTGTGAGAGAGAAAGCAGGCTGAAAGAGAGAGGTTGAGAGAGAGGTTCTGAGAGAGAGAGGGTGAAAGAGCGGGCGTGTGAGAGAGAGGGGTGAGAGAGAAAGATGGCTGAGAGCGAGGGTGGAGAGAAAGTGGCTGAAAGAGAGAGAGACGTGAAAGAGAGGGGGTGTGTGAGAGAGAAAGCAGGCTGAGAGAGAGAGGTTGAGAGAGAGGTTCTGAGAGAGAGAGGGTGCAAGAGAGGGCGTGTGAGAGAGAGGGGTGAGAGAGAGGAGGTGAAAGAGAGGGGATGAGAGAGACAGGGAGTGAGAGAGAGGGGTGAGACAGGAGGATGAGAGAAGGGGGTTGAGGGAGAGCGGGGTAAATGAGGGTATTGAGATGGGGAGAGAGGGGGAGAGAGGGGGAGTGGGGAGAGGGTGGAGAGGTGTCAGAGAGAGGGGGTGAGAGAGTTAGAGGTCAGAGAGAGAGGGGTGATAGAGTTAGAGGGATGGGGTAGAGTGAGAGGGGTGAGAGAGAGATGGGTGAGAGAGAGGAGCTGAGAGAGGAGGGGTGAGAGAGGGAGGAGGTTAGAGAGGGAGGTGGTGAGAGAAGGATGTGGTGAGAGATAGAGGGGTGAGAGAGTGAGTTGTGAGAGAGAGGGGTGAGGGGTAGAGAGAGTGGGGGAGAGTGGGAGGGAGAGAGCGGGTGAGAAGTGGGGAGAGAGGGTGAGAGAGTTAGAGTGGTTAGAGAGGGAGATGGATGTGTGGGGGGTTGAGAGAGAGGTGTGTGTGAGAGCAATAGAGAGGGGTGAGGGAGAGTGCGTAGTGACAGAGGGAGTGAGAGAGAGAGGTGCGAGAGAGGGGTGTGAGGGTGGAAGGAGAGTGGGGGTGAGAGATAGGTGCGGTGAGAGAGAGAAGTGGTGAGAGAAAGCTGGTGAGAGAGAGGGGTGTGAGAGGGAGGCGTGTGAGAGAGAGGGGAGTGAGAGAGAGTGGTGTGTGAGAAAGAGAGGTGTGTGTGAGAGGGGTGAGAAAGAGAGGGGGTTTAGAGAGAGAGGACTGAGAGAGAGGGGGTTGAGGGAGTGGGGGTTGAGAGAGAGGGGGGTTTAAGAGAGAGAGGGTGTAAGAGGGGAGAGAGAGAGAAGGGTGAAAGGGCGGGGGGTGAGAGAGAGAGTGACGGGGTGAGAGAGGAAGAGTGTGAGAGAGAGATGGTGAAAGAGAGAGGATGAGAGAGAGAAGGGGTGAGAGAGAGAGAAGGGGTGAGAGAGAGGGTGTGAGAGAGAGAGGGGTGAGAGAAGGGGAGAGGTGGGGGAGTGGGGAGAGGGCAGAGAGGTGTCAGAGAGGGGTGAGAGAGGTAGAGGGATGAGAGAGTTAGAGGGGTGAGAGAGGGGAGGTGAGAGAGGAGTGGTGAGTGAGGGAGGAGATGAGAGAGGGAGAGGGTGAGAGAGGAGGTGGTGAGAGACAGAGGGGTGAGAGAGAGAGGGTTGAGAGAGAGAGGGGTGAGTGAGAGGGGGAGAGAAAGGGGACTGAGAGAGAGAGAGGATTGAGAGAGAGGGGGTTGAGAGAGAGAGAGTAAGGGTGTTTGTGAAAGGGAGAGAATGCGAGAGAGAGAGGGTGGGTGAGATAGAGAGGGGAGAGATGAGAGACAGAGAGCGTGGTGAGAGAGATGGGTGTGAAAGAGAGAGACACTGAGAGGGTGAGAGAGAGAGGGGGTGAGAGAATGGCGGCTAAGAGACAGAGGGGTTGAGAGAGGGGGGCTGAGAGAGAGAAGGGTGACAGAGAGGGGGTGTGAGAGAAAGAGGGGTGAGAGAGAGGAGGGTGGAAGAGAGGGGATGAGAGAGAGGGGAGGTGAGAGATGGACGGGGTGAGAGAAGGAGGAGGTGAGAGAGGGAGCGGGTGAGAGAGGAAGGGGTGAGAGACTGAGGCGTGAGAGAGGGTGACAGAGAGGGGTGAGGGAAAGAGGGTTGAGAGAAAGGGGGTGAGAGAGAGGGGGGTGAGAGAGTGAGGGTGGTGTGAGAGCGAGAGAGAGTGAGGGGTGAGAGAGAGAGTGTCAGAGAGAGAGGTTGAGACCGAGAGGGGAGAGATGAGAGAGAGAGCGGGGTGAGAGAGAGAGGGGTGTGCGAGAGAAAGGGGACTGAGACAGAGGGGTGTGAGAGAGAGACAGTGAGAGGGTGAGAGAGACAGCGTGTGAGACACAGGCGAAATAGAGAGAGAGGGGTGAGAGAAAGGGGGTGAGAGAGGGTGTGAGAGAGAGGAAGTGAGACAGGAGGGGTGACAGAGGGAGGAAGTGAGAGAGGGAGAGGCTGAGAGAGGGATGGGGTGAGAGACAGCGTGGTGAGAGACAGGGTTTGAGAGAGAGAGGGAGGGTGAGAAAGAGAGGGGTTGAGAGAGAAAGGGGGCTGAGAAAGAGGGGTTGTGAGAGGCGCTGAGAGAGACATGGGTGAATGAGGTGGGGTGAGAGAGAGGGGGAAAAGAGGGGATGAGAGAGAGGGTTGACAGAGAGGTGGTGAGAGAGGAGGGTAAGAAAGGGGGGTGAGGGAGAGCGGGGAAAGAGAGGGGGATGAGAGGGGGGAGTTGGGCGACGGAAGAGAGGAATCAGAGAGGGGGAGTAAGAGAGTTAGAGGTCAGTGTGAGAGAGAGGGGTGAGAGAGTGAGAGGGATGATGGAGAGTGAGAGGGATGAGAGAGAGGGGACGTGAGAGCGAGAGGGGAGGTGAGAGAGGGAGGATGTGAGAGAGGGAGGTGTTGAGAGAAGGAGGTTGTGCGAAACAGAGGGGTGTGAGAGAGAGAGGCTGAGAGAGGGGAGAGGGGGAGAGAGTGGGGGGAAAGAGGGGGCGAGAGAGATGTGGGGACATAGGGTGAGAGAGTTAGAGTGTTGAGCGAGGGAGAGGGGTATGAGAGAGAAGTGGTAGGAGAGTGGGGGTGAGAGAGGGGTGAGGGGGTGAGAGAGTGGGGTCATTTGGGCGTGTGAGAGAGGGATGTGGGGGGAGAGGGGGTCTGAGAGAAGGGGTGCGAGGGGTGATGTGAGAGATGGGGGGCGGGAGAGAGGGGCTTGTGGGGTGAGAGAGAGGTGTGAGAGAAAGGGAGTGAGAGAGAGGGGTGAGAAATGTGGGAGAGAGAGAGAGGTGAGAGGAAGAGGGGATGAGAGATAGAGCGGGGTGAGAGAGAGGGGTTGAGAGAGGGGTTGAGAGAGGGGGGTTAGAGAGAGAAAGGGGGTTAGAGAGAGAGGGGGGAGAGAGAGAGATAATGAGAGATAGAGCAAGGTGAGAGAGAGGTGGTGAGAGAGAAAGGGGAGGAAGAGAGAGAGGGTGATAGGATGATAGAGAGAGAAGGTAAGGGGATGAGAGAGAGAGCAGGGTGAGATCGAGAGTGGGCTGAGAGAGAAAGGGTGCTGAGAGAAAAGGGGGCGGGAGAGAGAAAGGGGTGAGAGAGAGCGGTGTGAGAGATGGTGGGTGGGGGGGTGAAATAGAGGGGGCTGAGAGAGAAAGGGGGCTGAGAGACAGGGTGAGAGAGATAGGAGGGAGAGAGTGTGGAATGAGAGAGAGGAGGTGAGTGAGTACGGGGTGTGAGAGAGAGGGGGTCTGAGAGAGACGGGTTGAGAGAGAGTGGGGTGAGAGAGAGAGGCGGTGAGAGAGAGCGGGGATGACAGAGAGAGGGGCTGAGAGAGAGGGGAGGAGAGCGAGAGAGAGTGAGAGAGAGAGGGGGTGAGAGACAGAGAGGGGTGACATTGAGAGAGGGAGTGGGAGAGAGGGATGGTGAGAGAGAGAGGGGGTGAGACAGAGAGGGGATAGAGGGGGTTGAGAGGGGTGAGAGAGAGGGTGAGCGAGAGAGAGGGATGAAACAGAGAGGGGGTAGAGAGGGGGGAGAGACAGGAAGAGGGTGGGAGAGAGGGGGAGAGTGGTGAGGGGTGAGAGAGGGGTGTGAGAGAGAGGGTAGAGAGAGGGGGTGAGAGAGAGGTGGGAGAGTGAGGGGGTGTGCGAGAGAGGTTTCAAAGAGAGAGAGGAATGAGAGAAAGAGGGGCTGAGAGAAAGAGCGGGACGGAGAGAGAGGGGGTGAGAGAGGCTCTGAGAGAGAAGGGGTGAGAGAGAGAGGGTGAGAGAGAGAGCTTCGAGAGAGTGGTGACAGTGATAGAGAGGGTGAGAGTGATAAGGGTGTGAGAGAGAGGGGAGAGATGACAGAGAGTGGGGTAAGGGGTCGTGAGAGAGAAAGGGGGCTGAGAGAGAGGGGTGACAAGAAGGGTCTGTGTGTGTAAGAGAGGGTGAGTGAGAGAGGGGGTGTGAGAGAGAGATGTAAGAGAGAGAGAGGGTGATCGAGAGAGGGTGAGAGAGAGAGAGGGGTGAGAGAGAGGAGGTGAGAGAGATGGGGTAAGAGAGAGGGTGAGAGAGAGGTGTGCGAGAGAGAGGGGAAAGAGAAAGAGGAGGTGAGACAGAGAGCGTTGAGAGAGAGAGGAACAGTGAGAGAGATCAGGGTGGGACAGACTGGGGTGAAAGAGAGGGGCTGAGAACGAGAGGGTTAGAGAGTAGTGGTGAGAGACAGGTCGTGAGAGAGAGAGGTTGAGAGAGAGAGAGAGTGAGGGAGGGGGTGAGAGAGAGAGGGGGTGAGAGAGAGGGGTGAGAGAGAGAATTGAGGGGTGAGAGTGAGAGGGTTGAGGGAGAGGGGGGTGTGAGAGTGAGCGGGTTGGAAGAGAGCGCGGGTGAGAAAGAGACAGTGGTGAGACAGAGACTGGCTGAGAGAGAGAGGGTGAGAGAGAGGGGGTGAGAGAGAGAGGGTGTGAGAGAGGGTGAGGCAAGAGAGAGAGATAGAGGTGAGAGGGAGGGTGAGAGAAAGAGAGGTGATATGAGAGAGAGGGTTGAAAGAGAGAGTGGGTGTGCGAAAGAGGAGGTGGGGGGGGGTATGAGACTGTTGGGGTGAGAGAGGGGTGAGAGAGAGAGGGTGAGAGAGAGGGGGTGAAAGAGAAAGGGGTTGTGGGAGAGAGAGAGAGCGTGAGAAGGTGAGGCGTTGAGAGAGAGAGGGCGTGAGAGTGGGGAGAGACGAGAGAACAGGGTGAGATCGAGAGGGGGCTGAGAGAGAGAAAGCGGGCTGAGGGAGAGGGGGTGTGAGAGAAAGGGGGTTGAGAGAGATAGAGGTTGAGAGAGACAGGGATGTGAGAGAGGGGCGTGAGAGAGAGAGAGACGGGGCTGAGAGAGAAAGAGAGAGGGGTGAGAGAGAGGGGATTGAGAGAGAGAGGGCTGAGAGAGTGAGGGGGGTGAGTGAGAGAGGGGTGACAGATATACGGGGAAGAGAGAGGGGGAAAGAGAGAGGTGAGAGGGGGAGACTGAGGGGTAGAGAGAGGATGGGAAAGGGGAGAGAGGGGGAGAGAGAAGGGGGTGAGATAGCAGGGGTAAGAGAGGGTGTTGAGAGAGGGCGGAGAGAGAGGGGGAGTGGAGAGAGGGCAGAGAGGTGTCAGAGATAGGGGGTGTGTGATCTAGAGGTCAGAGAGAGAAGACGAATGAGAGAGGGGAGGTGAGAGAGGAGGAGTGAGAGAGGGATGTGGTGAGAGTGGGATGTGGTGAGAGAGGGATATGGTGAGAGAGGGATTTGAAGAGAGGGGGAGGTGGTGAGAACAGAGGGGTGAGAGCGAGGGGGTGATGGGGTAGAGTGTTGAGAGAGGTGGGAAGAGGGAGGGTGAGAAAGAGATGAATGAGAGAGATGGAGAGAGGGGTGGGGGTTGAGAGAGAGTGGGGTGAGAGAGAGTGGGGGTGAGAGAGGGATGGAGAGTGTGGGGTTGAGAGAGAGAGAGCAGGGTGAGAGCAGGGGATGAGAGAGAGAGCGAGGGGAGAGGGTTAGAGCGAGAGAAGGGAGAGAGCGGGATGAGAGAGAGCGGGGTGACAGAGAGAGGGGATTAGAGAACGGGGCGAGAGAGAGAGGGTGAGAGAGAGGGAGGGGAGAGAAAGCGGGATGACAGAGAAAGCGGGATGAGAGAGAGCGGGGTGAGAGGGAGATGAGGGTGAGAGAGCAAGGGGGCTGAGAGAGAGGGGGTGAGAGAGAGAGGGGTGAGAGAGAGAGGGGTGAGAGAGAGGCGGTGAGAGAGAGAAGGGTGAGAGAGAGAGGTGGTGAGAGAGATGGGTGAGAGAGAGGCGGTGAGAGAGAGAGGGGATGAGAGACAGGGGTGGTGAGAGAGGGTGAGAGAGAGGGGGAGAGAGGGGGGAGAGAGGTGACAGATGGGGGAGAGAGGGGTGAGAGAGAAGAGCAGTGAGAGAGAGACGGGTGAGAGAGAAGGGTGAGAGAGAGAGAGAGGAATGAGAGAGAGGGTGGAGAGAGGTGGAGAGTGGAGGGTAGAGAGAGGGAGGAGAGAGTGGGGAAAGATAGAGAGAGAGGGTGAGAGAGATGGAGAGAAGGGTGCGGAGAGTGAGAGAGGGTGGAGTGAGAGAGAGTGGTGAGAGAGAGTGGGTGTGACAGAGAGGGGAGTGAGTGAGGGGAATGAGAAAGGGGGTGAGAGATGGGGCGAGAGTGAGAGGGGGAGAGAGACGGGAGAGAGAGGGGATGACAGGTAGAGTGGGATGAGAGAGAGATGGGGTGAGAGAAAGCGGCTAAGAGATAAAGGGGTAAGAGAGAGAAGGTAGGGGAGAGAGAGGTGTGTGAGAGAGAGGGGTGTGAGAGAGCGAGAGAGGGGTGAGAGAGAGGGGGTCTGAGAGAAGGGATGAGAGTGATTGGGTGGGAGAGAGGTGTCAGAGAGTGTGTGGGTGAGAGAGAATGGGGCGCAGAGAGATGGGTAATAGAGAGGGGGGTGAGAGAGAGTGGGGTGTGTGAGAGAGAGATGGTGTGAGATAGAGAGGGGGTGAGAGAGAGAGAGCCTGAGAGAGGGGATGAGAGAATGGGTGAGAGAGAGAGGTGTCAGCGAGAGAGGGGGGTGAGAGAGAGGGGCTGAGAGAAAGAGAGGGCCTGAGAGAGAGAGGGGTGAGAGAGAGAGGGATGAGAGAGAGAGGGGGTGAGAGAGATGGAGAGAGGGGTGTGGGGGTGAGAGAGAGGGTGTGGGAAAATTAGAGAGGGGGCGAGAGAGAGAGAGGGGGTGAGACAGACGGGGTGAGAGAGTGGGGTGTGTGAGAGGTGGATGAGAGGGGAGTTTGAGAGAGAGGGGGTCAGAGTGGGGTTGAGAGTGAGAGGGGTGAGAGAGTTGGGTGTGAGAGAGGGGGTGAGAGCGAGGGTGTGTTAGAGAGAGGGGTGAGAGAGGGGGTGTTGGGGTGGTGAGAGACGGGGGCTGAGAGAGAGAGAGGCTGAGAGAGAGAGGGTGAGAGAGGGGTGAGAGAGAAAGAGGGATGAGAGAGTGGGGAGAGAGTGGGAGAGAGGGGAAGAGAGGGGGAGAGAGGGAGGAGAGAGGAGGAGAGGGGGAGATAGCGAGAGAGGGTGAGAGCGATGGAGAGAGAGGGGTGCGGGGGGTGCGTGAGTGGGGAGTGAGAGAGGGGTTGTGAGAGAGAAAGGGGGTGAGACAGAGAGAGGTAGTGAGAGAGCGAGGAGTGAGAGAGAGAGGGGTGTGTGAGAAAGAGGGAAGTGAGAGAGAGGGGGTGAGAGAGAGGCGTGAGTGAGAGAGAGGGGTGAGGGAGAGAGACGCGTGAGAGAGACGGGGGAGGGAGAGACAGGCTGAGAGGGTGAGAGAGCGCGTGAGAGAGAAGGGATGAGACAGAGGGGGTGAGAGAGAGGGGTAAGAGAGAGAGGGGGGTGAGAGAGAAAATGGGATGAGAGAGAATGGGGGAGAGTGGGGGAAAGTGGGGAGAGAGGGAGAGATAGACAGAGGGGTGAGAGAGATGGGGAGAGGGGTGCGGGAGAGTGAGAGAGGGGGAGTTGAGAGAGTGGGGTGTGAGAGAGAGGGGGAGAGGGAGGGGAGGTGAGGGGGGAGAAAGGGGGTTGTATGAGAGAGGGGTGCATGAGAGAGGGGAGTGTGAGAGAGAGGTGTGAGACAGAGTTGGTGAGAGAGGGTGTGGTGAGGGGGGGGTGAGAGAGGGTGGTGAGAATCAGAGAGTGTTTAGAGAGAAGGCATTGAGTGAGGGCGGTGAGAGTGAGGGGGTGAGAGAGGGGGTTGTGAAAGAGTTGGGGTGAGAGAGAGGGTGTGGGGTTATGAGACAGGGGGCTGAGAGAGAGACAGGCTGAAAGAGAGCGAGAGGGTGAGAAGGGGGTGAGAGAGAAGGGATGAGACAGAGGGGGTGAGAGAGAGGGGTAAGAGAGAAAGGGGGTGAGAGAGAAATGGGATGAGAGAGAGTGAGGGAGAGAGGGGGAATGTCGGGGAGAGAGGGGGAGATAGAGAGAGGGGGAGAGAGATGGGGAGAGGGGTGCGGGAGAGTGAGAGAGGAGGAGTTGAGAGAGTGGGGTGTGAGATAGAGGGGGAGAGTGAGAGAGCGGGTGTGAGAGAGAGGGTGAGAGGGAGGGGGGTGTGAGGGAGAGAGGCAGGTGTATGAGAGAGGGGTGTGTGAGAGAGAGCTGTGAGACAGAGCGGGTGAGAGAGGTTGTGGTGAGGGGTGTGTGAGAGTGGGTGGTGAGAGTCAGAGAGTGTTTAGAGAGAAGGCATTGAGTGAGAGCGGTGAGAGTGAGGGGGTTGATAGAGAGGGTTGTGAGAGAGTTGTGGTGAGAGAGGGTGTGGGGGTTATGAGACAGGGGGCTGAGAGAGAGACAGGCTGAAAGAGGCGAGATGGTGAGAGAGGGGGTGAGAGAGAGGGGATGAGGCAGAGGGGGTGAGAGAGGGGTAAGAGAGAGATGGGTGAGAGAGATAGATGAGAGAGCGTGGGGGAGAGGGGTGAGAGAGAGAAGGGATAAGAGACAGAGCGGAGTGAAAGAGAGAGGGGGTCAGAGAGGGAGTGGGAGAGAGAGAGGTGGTGGGAGAGACAGAGTGAGAAGGTGAGAGGGTAGGAAAGAGAGGGTGTGAGAGAAGAGAGTGATGAGACAGAGCACGGTGAGGTCGAGAGGGGGCTGAGAGAGAAAGGGGGCTGAGAGAGAAGTGTTGAGAGAGAAAGGGGGCTTAGAGAGAGAGGGGCTGAGAGAGAGGGGGTGAGAGAGAGGGGTGAGAGAGTGAGGGGGTGTGTGAGAGAGAGGGGGCTGAGAAAGACGGGGATGAGAGAGATGGGGCTGAGAGGGAGAGAGAGAGGGGTCAGAGAGAGAGAGGGTGAGAGAGAAGGGGAAAGAGAGAGGGGGAGAGTTGGGGGACATAGAGAATGGGGAGGGGTAGAGAGGGGGAGAGAGAGAGTTAGAGGGGTGAGAATGTTAGAGGGGTGAAAGTGTTAGAGGGGTGAGAGAGAGAGGGGGTGAGACAGGGGGTATGTGAGAGAGTGGGGAAGTGAGGGGGGCATGAGGGAGGGTGGTGTGAGAGGGTGTGAGGGAGTGGGATGTGTGTGGGAGAGAGAGGGTGGGTGAGAGAGGTGGGGTGAGAGAGAGGGGCTGAGAGAGAGGGGGACAGAGAGAGAAAGGGGGCTGTGAGAGAGAGGGTGAGTGAGAGGGGAGAGAGAGCGGGATGAGAGAGAAAGAGGTGTGAGACAGAGGGTTGGAGAGAGAGGGGGTGGGAGGGGTGAGAGAGAGAGTGGGTGAGACAGAGGGGTGTAGAGGGGGGAGATACAAGGTGGAGAGAAGGGTGAGAAAGAGTGAGAGAGGGAGAGGGGAGGGGGGAGAGAAGGGGAGAGAAGGGGAGGTGGGGAGAGAGGGGGAGAGAGGGAGGAGGGGGACTGAGAGTGTGGTAAGAGAGACAGAGAGAGGGGAGGGGAGTGAGAGAGAGGGGGCTCAGAGAGGGATAGAGAGTGCGGTGTTGAGAGAGAGGGGGATGAGGGACAGCAGGGCGAGAGAGAGGGTGAGAAAGGGGGAGTGAGGTAGAGAGAGGGTGAGAGAGAGTGAGGGTGAGAGAGAGAGTGGGGGTGAGAGAGCGGGGTGACAAGAAGGGTGTGTGTGTGAGTGAGAGAGGAGGTGTGAGAGTGAGATGTAAGAGAGAGAGAGGATGATCGAGAGAGGGGGTGAGAGAGAGAGAGGGGTGAGAGAGAGGAGGTGAGAGAGATGGGATAAGAGAGAGGGTGAGAGAGGGCAACAGAGAGGGCTAAGAGAAAGATGGGGTGAGACAGAGAGGGTTGAGAGAGAGAGGAACAGTGTGTGAGATCAGGGTGGGACAGACTGGGGAGAGAGAGAGGGGCTGAGAAAGAGAGGGTTAGAGAGAAGTGGTGAGAGAGAGAGGTTGAGAGAGAGGTGTGAGAGAGAGGGGTGAGGGAGAGCGCAGGTGAGAAAGATAAAGGGGGTGAGAGAGACAGGCTGAGAGAGAGAGAGGGTAAGAGAGGGAGTGAGAGAGAGGAGGTGAGAGAGAGGGATGAGAGAGAGAATTGAGGGGTGAGGGAGAGATGGTTGAGGGAGAGGGTGTGTGTGAGAGTGAGCGGGTTGGAAGACAGAGCGGGTGAGAAAGAAACAGTGGTGAGAGAGAGACTGGCTGAGAGAGAGAGAGGGTGAGAGAGAGGGTGAGGCAAGAGAGAGGGATCGAGGTGAGAGGGTGGGTGAGAGAGAGAGGTGATATGAGAGAGAGGGGTGAGAGAGAGAGTGGGTATGAGAGAGAGGAGGTGAGAGAGAGAGGGGGTGAGTGAGACGGTGTGAGAGAGAGGGGTGAGAGGGGGGGTATGAGACTGTGGGGGTGAGAGAGTGGTGAGAGAGAGGGTGTGAGAGAGAGGGGATGAAAGAGAGAGGATGAGAGATGGAGCAGGGTAAGAGAGAGGGGTGGTGAGAGACAGAGGAGTGAGAGAGGGAGGGGTGAGAGAGAGAAAGGTTTGGGGAGGGGGAGAAAGGGTGAGAGAGTTAGAGTGGAGAGAGAGGAATAGGAGAATGAGAGAGAGGGATGAGAGAGTGTGTGAGTGAGAGATAGAGAGGGGTGACAGAGAGGGGGAGAGGGTTTGTGAGAGAGGGGGTGGTAGAGGAGAGTGAGAGAGTGGGGGTGAGCGAGGGAAGGGTGAGAGAGGTGAGAGAGGTGAGAGTGTGGGAGTGATGGGCTGTGAGAGAGGGGCGTGAGGGGGTTGAGGGGGGGTGGGAGAGGGAGTGTGAGGGGTGATGTGAGAGATGGGGTGTGAGAGAGAGGTGTTTGGGGGTGAGAGGGGGGTTGAGAGAGAGGAGTGTGAGAGAGGGGGGTGTGAGAGAGAAAAAGAGTGAGAGAGGAGATGAGAGAGAGGGGATGACAGACAGAGCGGGGTGAGAGCGAGAGGAGGTGAGGGAGAGAGAGAGACAGTGTGAGGGAGAAAGGAGGATGAGAGAGAGAGGGAGAGAGAGAGGGTGAAAGAGAAAGGGGTTGTGGGAGAGAGAGAGCGTGAGAAGGTGAGGTGTTGAGAGAGAGAGGGCGTGAGAGAGGGGAGAGATGAGAGAGCAGGGTGAGATCGAGAGGGGGCTGAGAGTGAAAGCGGGCTGAGGGAGAGGGGGTGTGACAGAAAGGGGGTTGAGAGAGATAGAGGTTGAGAGTGACAGGGATGTGAGAGAGGGACGTGAGAGAGAGAGACGGGGCTGAGAGAGAAAGAGAGAGGAGAGAGAGAGGGGATTGTGAGAGAGAGGGCTGAGAGAGTGAGAGGGGGTGAGTGAGAGAGGGGGTGAGTGAGAGAGGAGTGAGAGATATACGGGGAAAGAGAGAGGGGGAAAGAGAGGCGGGAGAGGGGGAGACTGAGGGGGAGAAAGAGGATGGGAAAGGGGAGAGCGGGGGAGAGAGAAGGGGGTGAGAGAGCAGGGGTAAGAGAGGGTGTTGAGAGAGGGCGGAGAGAGAGGGGGAGTGGAGAGAGGGCAGAGAGGTGTCAGAGAGAGGGGTGCGTGATTTAGAGGTCAGAGAGAGAAGGGGAATGAGAGAGGGGAGGTGAGAGAGGAGGAGTGAGAGAGGGAGGTGGTGAGAGTGGGATGTGGTGAGAGAGGGATGTGGTGAGAGAGGGATGTGATGAGAGAGGGAGGTGGTGAGAACAGAGGGGTGAGAGCGAGGGGGTGATGGGGTAGAGTGGGGAGAGAAGTGGGAAGAGGGAGGGTGAGAAAGAGATGAATGAGAGAAATGGAGAGAGGGGTGGGGGTTGAGAGAGAGTGGGGTGAGAGAGAGTGGGGGTGAGAGAGAGAGAGGGATGAGAGAGAGATGGTGGTGAGAGAGAGTGGGGTGGGAGAGAGAGAGGGTTGAGAGAGAGGGTGGTGAGAGAGAGAGGGGTGTTGAGAGAGAGTGGGTGTGAGAGCGCGTGTGAGACAGAGAGGGGAGTGAGAGAGGGGAATGAGAAAGGGGGTGAGAGATGGGGTGAGAGTGAGAGGGGGAGAGAGACTGGAGAGAGAGGGGGATGACAGGTAGAGTGGGATGAGAGAGAGATGTAGTGAGAGAAAGCGGCTGAGAGATAAAGTGGAAAGAGAGCGCGTTGGAGAGAGAGGTGTGTGAGAGAGAGAGGGTCTGAGAGAAGGGATGAGAGAGAATGGGTGAGAGACAGGTGTCAGAGAGTGTGTGGGTGAGAGAGAGTGGGGCTGAGAGAGACGGGTAAGAGAGAGGGGGGTGAGAGAGAGAGGGTGGGAGATAGAGAGGGGATAAGAGGGAGAGGGGTAAGAGAGAGAAAGCCTGAGAGAGGGAAAGAGAGAATGGGTGAGAGAGAGGTGTCAGAGAGAGAGGGGGGCGATAGAGAGAGGGGCTGAGAGAACGAGAGGGCCTGAGAGAGAGAGGGGTGAGAGAGAGAGGGATGAGAGTGACAGGGGGTGAGAGAGATGGAGAGAGGGGTGCGGGGGGGGGGTGAGAGAGAGGGTGTGGGAAAGTTAGTGAGGGGGCGAGAGAGAGAGGGGGTGAGACAGACGGGGTGAGAGAGTGGGGTGTGTGAGACGGGGATGAGAGGGGGTTTGAGAGAGGGGGGGTCAGAGTGGGGTTGAGAGTGAGAGGGGGTGAGAGAGTTGGATATGAGAGAGGGGGTGAGAGCGAGGGTGTGTTAGAGAGAGAGGGGATGAGAGAGAGGGGTTGTGAGAGAGTTGGTGTGTGAGAGAGGAGGGTGAGAGAATGGGTGTGTTCGAGAGAGGGGGGTGAGAGAGAGGGTGTTGGGGTGGTGAGAGACGGGGGCTGAGAGAGAGAGAGAGGCTGAGAGAGAGAGGGTGAGAGAGAGGGGGTAAGAGAGAGGGAATGAGACAGAAGGGGTGAGAGAGAGGGGTAAGAGAGAGAGGGGAGAGAGAGAAAGAGGGATGAGAGAATGGGGGAGATAGGGGGAGAGAGGTGGAGTGAGGGGGATAGAGAGAGGAGAGAGGAGGAGAGGGGGAGATAGAGAGAGAGGGTGAGAGAGATGGGGAGAGAGGGGTGCGGGGGGTGCGTGAGTGGGGAGTGAGAGAGAGGGGTTGTGAGAGAGGTGTGAGTCAGAGAGACGGAAGTGAGAGAGAGAGGGTGGTGAGAGAGAGGCGTGAGTGAGAGAGAGTGGTGAGGGAGAGAGACGCGTGAGGGAGACGGGGGTGAGAGAGAGACAGGCTGAGAGAGAGGGTGAGAGAGGGGGTGAGAGAGAAGGGATGAGACAGAGTCGGGGAGAGTGGGGGAAAGTGGGGGAGAGGGGGAGATAGAGAGAGGGGTGAGAGAGATGGGGAGAGGGGTGCGGGAGTGTGAGAGGGGAGAGTTGAGAGAGTGGGGTGTGAGAGAGAGGGGGTGAGTGAGAGCGCGGGTGTGAGAGAGAGGGTGAGAGGGAGAGGGGTGTGAGGGGGAGAGAGGGGGGTGTATGAGAGAGGGGTGCGTGAGAGAGGGGTGTGTGAGAGAGAGGTGTGAGACAGAGCGGGTGAGAGAGGGTGTGGTGAGGGGTGTGTGAGAGAGGGTGGTGAGAGACAGAGAGTGTTTAGCGAGAAGGCATTGAGTGAGGGCGGTGAGAGTGAGGGGGATTGAGAGAGGGGGTGTGGGGGATTATGAGAAGGGGGCTGAGAGAGAGACAGGCTGAAAGAGAGCAAGAGGGTGAGAGAGGGGTGAGAGAGAAGGGATGAGACAGAGGGGGTGAGAGAGAGGGGTAAGAGAGAGAGGGGGTGAGAGAGAAAATGGGATGAGAGAGAGTGGGGGAGAGAGGGGGAATGTCGTGGAGAGAGGGGGAGATAGAGAGAGGGGTGAGAGAGATGGGGAGAGGGGTGCAGGAGAGTGAGAGAGGGGGAGTTGAGAGAGTGGGGTGTGTAAGAGAGGGGTTGAGTGAGAGAGCGGGTGTGAGAGAGAGGGTGAGAGGGGGGTGTATGAGAGAGGGGTGTGTGAGAGAGAGGTGTGAGACAGAGCAGGTGAGAGAGGGTGTGGTGAGGGGTGTGTGAGAGAGGGTGGTGAGAGTCAGAGAGTGTTTAGAGAGAAGGCATTGAGTGAGAGCGGTGAGAGTGAGGGGGTGAGAGAGGGGGTTGTGAGAGAGTTGGGTGAGAGAGGGTGTGGGGGGTTATGAGACAGGGGGCTGAGAGAGAACAGGCTGAAAGAGAGCGAGAGGGTGAGAGAAGGTGTAAAAGAGAGGGGATGAGGGAGAGGGGGTGAGAGAGGGGTAAGAGAGAGAGGGGTGAGAGAGAGAGATGAGAGAGCATGGGGGAGAGGGGGAGAGAGAGAAGGAATAAGAGACAGAGCGGAGTGAAAGAGAGAGGGGGTGAGAGAGGAAGTGGGAGAGAGATGCGGTTAGAGACAGAGGAGTGAGAGAGACAGTGGGTCAGAGAGAAAGGGGGTGAGAGCGAAAGGGCGTGAGAGAGGGGGGCAGAGAGAGAGGGGATGAAAGATAGAGCGGGGTGAGAGAGAGAGGGGCTGAGAGAGAAAGGGGGGTGGGAGAGACAAAGTGAGAAGGTGAGAGGGTGAGAAAGAGAGGGTGTGAGAGAAGAGAGTGATGAGACAGAGCCGGGTGAGATCGAGAGGGGACTGAGAGAGAAAGGGGACTGAGAGAGAAGTGATGAGAGTGAAAGGAGGCTTAGAGAGAGGGGCTGAGAGAGAGGGGGTGAGAGAGAGGGGTGAGAGAGTGAGGGTATGTGTGAGAGAGAGGGGGCTGAGAAAGACGGGGATGAGAGAGATGGGGCTGAGAGGAAGATAGAGAGGGGGTCAGAGAGAGAGAGGGTGAGAGAGAAGGGGAAAGAGAGAGGGGGAGAGGGGGAGAGTTGAGGGACAGAGAGACTGGGGAGGGGGGAGAGAGGGGGGAGTGTGAGAGAGTTATAGGGGTGAGAGTGTTAGAGGGGTGAGAGTGTTGGAGGGGTGAGAGAGAGAGAGAGAGGGGGTGAGACAGGGGGATGTGAGAGAGTGGGGAAGTGAGGGGGGCATGAGGGAGGGTGGTGTGAGAGGGTGTGAGGGAGTGGGATGTGTGTGGGAGAGAGAGGGTGGGTGAGAGAGGTGGGGTGAGAGAGAGGGGGCTGAGAGAGAGGGGGCAGAGAGAGGAAGGGGGCTGTGAGCGAGAGGGTGAATGAGAGGGGAGAGAGAGTGGGATGAGAGAGAGAGGGGTGTGAGACAGAAAGGGGTGTGAGACAGAAGATCGGAGAGAGGGGGTGAGAGAGAGGGGTGAGCGAGAGAGTGGGTGAGACAGAGGGGTGTAGAGGGGGAGATACAGGGTGGAGAGAGGGGTGAGAGAGAGTGAGAGAGGGAGAGGTGAAGAGGGGGAGAGAAAGGGAGAGAAGGGGAGGTGGGGAGAGAGGGGGAGAGAGGGAGGAGGGGGCGAGAGAGTGTGGTAAGAGAGACAGAGAGAGGGGTGGGTAGTGAGAGAGAGGGGGCTGAGAGAGGGAGAGAGAGAGTGCGGGTTTGAGAGAGAGAGAGGGGAAGAAGGACAGCGGGGCAAGAGAGAGGGTGAGAAAGGGGGAGTGAGGTAAAAAGAGGGTGAGAGAGAGAGTGGGGGTGAGAGAGAGCGGGTGTGAGAGAGAGAGAGGGTTGAGAAAGACAGTGGTGAGAGAGAGGTGAGGGAGAGAGAGGATGTGAGAGAGAAATGGCGTGATAGAGAGAGGCGGAGAGAGAGGGGATGAGAGAGGGAGAGAGAGTGCTAGTTTGAGAGAGAGAGAGAGGGATGAGGGACAGCAGGACGAGCGAAAGAGGGTGAGAAAGGGGGGTGAGGTAGAGAGAGAGGGTGTGAGAGGGAGGGGTGAGAGAGACATAGGGTGACAGAGAGAGAGGAGTGTGAGTGAGACGGGGGTTGAGACAGAGTGAGGGTTAAGAGAGAGAGTGGTGAGAGAGAGGGGTGAGAGAGAGGGGTGTGAGAGAGACAGGGGTGAGAGAGAAAGGGTGAGAGAGAGAGTTGTCTGAGAGTGAGGGTAAGAGAGAAAGAGGGGTGAGAGTGAGGCGTGAGAGAGGGAGCGAGAGAGAGAGGGGTTGAGAGAGAGAGGGAGAGAGAGAGGGTGTGAGAGTGAGGGAATGAGATAGAGGGGATATTGAGAGGGAGTGAGAGAGAGGGGTGAGAGAGAGAGAGGGTGAGAGAGAGACAGAGACGGGTAAGAGAGAGGGATGAGAAAGAGAGAGAGGGGTGAGAAAGGAAGGGGCTGAGAGAGAGAGAGAATGGGGAGAGAGAGGGGGTGAATGATAGCAGAAGAGAGGGGGGTAAGAGAGAGAGGGGTGAGAGAGGGAGGTGGGTGAGGGGGGATTGTGAGAGAGGTGTGTGCGAGAGAGAGGGGTGAGTGAGCTGCTGTGAAAAAGAGAAGGTCTGAGAGAGACGGGGTGCGAGAGAAGGGGTGAGAGAGAGAGGGTGAGTGAGAGAGGTGTGTGAGTGGGGTGTTGAGAGAGAGATTGGTAAGAGAGAGGGGTAGACAGAGATAGATGGGTGAGAGAGGAAGGGGCTGAGAGAGAGAGGTGACAGAGAGGGTGTGTGATCGAAAGAATGGGTGAGAGAGAGGGTGAAAGATAGCTGATGAAGGAAACAGGTAAAAGAGAGAGGGGCGAGAGAGAGGAGCTGAGAGAAAGAGAAGGCCTGAGAGAGAGGGTGTGAGAGAGTAGGGGGGAGAGAGAGAGAGGGTGAGTGAAAGAGGTGTGTGAGAGAGAGAGGTGTGTGAGAGAGGAGCTGAGAGAGAGGGCCAGAGAGAGAGGGGGTGAGAGAGAAGGGGTGAGAGAGAGAGGGTGAGAGGTGTGTGTGAGGTGGGGTGAGAGAGAGAGGGGGCTGAGAGAGGCGTGAGGGAAAGACGGCGCGAGAGAAGGTGTGAGAGAGGGTGGGAGAGAGAGTTGTGTGTGAGAGAGAGGGATAAGAGAGAGAGAGGGTTGAGAAAGAGGGGGTGATGGAGAGAGAGGGTTGAGGGAGAAAGGGGTAAGGGTAAGAGGGGGTGTGAGAGAGATCGGGGTGGAAGTGAGCGCGGGTGAGAAAGAGACAGGGGGTGAGAGAGCGAGAGAGAGACAGGCTGAGAGAGAGAGAGGGTGAGAGAGGGGGTGAGAAATAGGGTATGAGCCAGAGGGGGTGAGAGAGTGGGGTAAGAGAGAGAGGGGTGAGAGAGAGAGGGATGAGAGAGATGGAGAGAGGGGTGCGGGGGATAAGAGAGCGGGGATGGGAGAGATGGTTTGAGGAGAGGGACAAGAGAGAGAGAGAGAGAGGTGAGAGAGAGAGACGGGTAAGAGAGGAAGGGGTTGAGAACAGAAAGGCTGAGAGAGAGGGGGTGAGAGAGAGGGGATGAGAGAGAGAGGGTGTGAGAGGGGGTCTGAGAGAAGGAGGTGAGAGAGAGAGCGGGGGTAAGTGAGGGGAATGAGAGAGGGGAGAGAGAGGGGGAGAGGGGGGATTGGGGAGAGGGCGGAGAGGTGTCAGAGGGAGGGGATGAGAGAGTTAGAGTGGTGAGAGACGGGGGTGAGAGAGAGGGAATGACAGATAGAGCGGGGTGAGAGAGAGGCTGGTGAGAGAGAGGGGGTGTGTGAGAGAGAGGGGTGAGACAGAGAGGGGGTGAGAGGGAGAGGGGGAGAGAGAGATGGGTGAGAGAGAGGTGGTGAGAGAGAGTGTGGGTGAGATAGAAAGGGGTGTGAGCGAAAGGGCGTGCGGGAGAGGGTGCAGAGAGAGAGGGGATGAAAGATAGAGCGGGGTGAGAGAGAGCAGCTGAGAGAGAAAGGGGGGTGGGAGAGAGAGAGTGAGAGGGTGAGAGGGTGAGTGAGATAGAGTGTGAGAGAGGGGGAGAGATGAGAGAGCAGGGTGAGATCGAGAGGGGACTGAGAGAGAAAGGAGGCTGAGAGAGAGAGGGGTGAGGGAGTGATGGTTTGTGTAAGAGAGAGGGGGCTGAGAGAGGGGGTGAGAGAGAGGGGCTGAGGGGGGAGAGAGAGGGGGGTGAGAGAGAGGGTGAGAGAGGGGGAAAGAGAGAGGGAGAAAGAGAGGGGGAGAGTTGGGAGAGGGGAAAGGGGAAGAGAGATTTAGAGGGGTGAGAGTGTTCAAGGGGTGAGAGAGAGAGAGGTGAGACAGAGGGGATGTGAGACAGTGGGGACGTGAGAGGGGGGCGTGAGAGAGGGTGGTATGAGATGGGGTAAGAGAGTGGGATGTGTGGGGGAGAGAGAGGGTGCGTGAGAGCTGTGGGGTGAGATAGAGGGGGCTGAGAGAGAGGGGGCTGAGAGAAAAAGAGGGCTGTGAAAGAGAGGGTGAACTCGAGGGCAGAGAGAGCGGTATAAGAGAGAGAGGGGTCAGAGAGAGTGGGGGTGAGAGAGAAAGGCTCTGAGAGAGAGTGTCTGAGTGAGAGGGGGTGAGAGAGAGGGGGTGAGAGAGAGGGGGTGAGTGAGAGAGAGAGAGGGTTAGACAGAGAGGTGTGTGAGAGAGGGGTGTGTGTGTGTGAGAGAGAGAGGGGTGAGAGAGTGTCTGAGAGAAGGGATGAGAGAGAAGGGGTGAGAGAGAGAGAGGGTGAGAGAGTGTCTGAGAGAAGGGATGAGAGAGAAGGGGTGAGAGAGAGAGTTGTCAGAGAGAGTGTGGGTGAGAGCGAATGGGGCTGAGAGTGGGAGGGGTGAGAGAAAGAGGTGGGTGTGAGTGTGAGAGTGTGTGAGATAGAGAGGGTGTGAGAGAGAGGGGAGTGAGAGAGAGAGCCTGAGAGAGGGGATGGGAGAATGGGTGAGAGAGAGAGAGAGAGAGAGGTGTCAGAGAGAGAGAGGGGCAAGAGAGTGAGTGGCTGAGAGAAAGAGAGAGCCCGAGAGAGAGAGGGGGTGAGAGAGAGGGTGAGAGAGAGAGGGTGAGAGAGAGAGGTGTGTGAGTGAGAGAAGGATGGGAGAGAAAGGGGGCTGAGAGAGAGAGGGTGTGAGAGAGGGGTGGTGAGAGAGAGAAGATAAAAGAGAAAGAGAGTTGTGAGGGACAGAGGGGTAAGCGAGAGAGAGAGTGTGAGACAGGGAGAGAGGGTGACTGGGTGTGAGACAGAGAGAGGGAATGAGAGAGAAAGGGTGATGAGAGAGAGCGGGGTCGAGAGAGAAGTTAAGAGAGAGGGGAGAGAGTGGGATGAGAGAGAAGGCAGTTTGAGAGACAGGGGTTGGAGAGGGATGGTGAGACATGGGGGAGAGAGCGGGATGAGAGAGCGGGGTGAGAAAAAGAGGGGGGTGAGAGAGAAAGGGAGCGGAGAGAGAGGGGGTGAGAGAATGCGACGGGTTGAGAGAGAGAGGGTTGAGAGAGAGAGGGGATGGTGAGAGATAGTGGTGAGAGAGGGGGGTGAGAGAGAGGGGTAAGAGAGCGTGGGATGAGAGAGATGGAGAGAGGGGTGTCGGGGGGTTTGATAGAGAGAGTGGGAGAGAGAGTGGTGAGAGAGAGTGTTGAGAGAGAGGGGTGAGAGAGAGGGGTGAGAGAGAGAGGGATGAGAGAAAGAGGGTGAGAACGATGGAGAGAGGGGTGCGGGGGGAATGAGAGAAAGGATGTGGGAGAGTTAGAGAGGGGGCGAGAGAGAGCGAGGGGGTGAGACAGACGGGGTGAGAGAGTGGGGTGTGTGAGAGGGGGATGAGAGGGGGGTTTGAGAGAGGGGGGGTCAGGGTGGGGTTGAGAGAGTTGGGGTGTGAGAGAAAGGACGGTGAGAGAGAGATGAGGGAGAGAGATTGTATGAGAGAGAGGGGGTGAGGGAGAAGGGGTGCGAGAGAGTGGGTGAGAGAGAGAATTGTGTGAGAGAGAGTGTGAGAGAGAGGGGTGTGAGGGAGAGAGTGGTGTGAGAGAGACGGGATGAGCCAGAGGGGATGAGAGAGAGGGATAAGAGAGAGATAGGTGAGAGAGGGGGATGAGAGAGAGGGAGAGAGTGGTGCGTGGGATGAGAGAGAGGGATTGAGGGGGGGCAAGAGAAAGAGGGGTGAGAGAAAGACGGGTAAGAGAGGGAGAGGGGTGAAAGAGAGAGGGGGTGAGAGAGAGAGGATGAGACAGAGGGAGTGAGAGAGGGATGAGGGAGAGAGGGATGAGAGAGATGGAGAGGGGGTGCGGGGGATGAGAGAGCGGGGATGGGAGAGAGGGTTTGAGAGAGAGGGGCAAGAGAGAGAGGGTGTGAGAGAGAGAGACGGGTGAGAGAGGAAGGGGTTGAGAACAGAAAGGGTGAGAGAGAGAGGGTGACAGAGAGGGGATGAGAGAGAGAGGGTGTGAGAGGGAGTCTGAGAGAAGGAGGTGAGAGAGAGCAGGGGTAAGTGAGGGGAATGAGAGAGGGGAGAGAGAGGGGGAGAGGGAGGATTGGGGAGAGGGCGGAGAGGTGTCAGAGGGAGGGATGAGAGAGTTAGAGTGGTGAGAGAGAGGCTGGTGAGAGAGAGGGGGTGTGTGAGAGAGAAAGGGGGCTGAGAGAGAGAGAGTGTCTGAGAGAGAGGGGGTGAGAGAGAGGGGGTGTGTGAGAGTGAGAGGGTTAGACAGAGAGGTGTGAGAGAGAGAGGTGTGCGTGTGAGAGAGAGTGGGGTGAGAGAGTGTCTGAGAGAAGGGATGAGAGAGAAGGGGTGAGAGAGAGAGAGGGTGAGAGAGGAAGGCAGTGAGAGAGACAGAGGGCCTGAGAGAGAGGGGATGAGAGAGAGGGCTGAGATAGAGAGGGCCTCTGTGAAAGAGAGGAACTGAGAGAGGGGTGAGAGTGGATGAGAATAAAGGGGTCAGAGAGAGAGGGTGAGAGAGAGGTGTGTGAGAGAGAGAGGGGTTAGAGACAGAGAGGGGTGAGAGATAGAGGGGTGAGAGGGGTGAGCGAGAGAGATCAGGGTGAGGCAGACTGGGAAGAGAGAGGGGCTGAGAGAGAGAGGGGGCTGCGAAAGAGAGCGTGATGAAAAAGAGGTGAGCGAGAGAGAGATTGAGAGAGAGAGGTGTTAGAGAGGGAGAGACGGGTAGGAGAGAGAGAGGGTGTGTGAAAGAGAGGTGTGAGAGAGAGACGGCTGAGGGAGAGAGAGGGGTGACAAAAGGGGCTGAGAGAAGGGAGTGAGAGAGAGCAGGGGTAAGAGAGGGGTGTGAGAGAGGGGGAGAGAGAGGGGAGAGTGGGGAGAGGGCAGAGAGGTGTCAGAGAGCAGGGGTGAGAGAGAAGGGATGAGCGAGGAGGGTGAGAGAGAGGTAGAGGTCAGAGAGACAGAGTGGTGAGAGAGTTGGAGGGATGAGGGAGTTAGAGGGGTGAGAGCGAGATAGGGGTGAGAGAGAGGGGAGATGAGAAAGGAGGGGTGAGAGTGGGAGGAGGTGAGAGAGGGAGGTTGTGAGAGAGGGTGTTGGTGAGAAATAGAGGGGTGAGAGACAGAGCGGTGAGAGAGAGAGGGGTGAGAGAGACAGGGGTGGGGGAAGAGAGTGGGGAGAGATGGGAGAAAGGGTGAGTGAGTTAGAGTGGTGAGGGGGAGAGAGTGGTGGTGAGAGAAGGTGAGAGAGTTAGAGTGGTGTGAGAGGGAGAGGAGATTGAGAGAGAGAGAGGTGAGAAAGAGGGATGTGAGAGATATAGAGAGGGGTGAGAGATAGAGAGTGGTGAGAGAGAGAAAGGGGGTGATAGAGAAAGGGTGGGAGAGGAGGATGGGAGAGTGGGAAATTGAGAGGGAGGGATGAGAGAGGTGGGGGGCGGGTTGATGGGGTGTAAGAGAGGGTTGTGAGCGGGTGAGGGGGATGAGAGAGGGAGTGTGAGGGGTGATGTGAGAGATGGAGTGTGCGATAGAGGGGTTTGGGAGATTGAGAAAGGTGCTGACATGGGGGAGAGAGGAAGGTTGAGAGAGGGGGTGGTGAGGGAGAAAGAGAGTGTGAGAGAGAGGGGGAGAGAGAGAAGGGATGAGAGACAGAGAGGAGTGAAAGAGAGAGGGGATGAGAGAGGGGGTGGGAGATTTAGGGGGTGAGAGACAGAGGGGTGAGAGAGAAAGGGGGTGAGAGCGAAAGGGCGTAAGAGAGGGGGCAGAGAGAGAGGGGATGAAAGATAGAGCGAGGTGAGAGAGAGGGGCTGAGAGAGAAAGGGGGTGGGAGAGAAAGAGTGAGAAGGTGAAAGGGTGAGAAAGAGAGGGTGTGAGAGAGGAGAGTGATGAGACAGAGCAGGGTGAGATCGAGAGGTGGCTGAGAGAGAGAGGGGCCTGAGAGAGAAAGGGGGGTGAGAGAGAAGTGATGAGAGAGAAAGGGGGCTTAGAGAGAGGGGCTGAGAGAGAGGGGGTGAGAGAGAGGGGTGAGAGAGTGAGGAGGTGTGTGAGAGAGAGGGCTGAGAAAGACGGGGATGAGAGAGATGGGGCTGAGATGGAGAGAGAGGGGGTCAGAGAGAGAGGGGGTGAGAGAGAAGGGGAAAGAGAGAGGGGGAGAGTTGGGGGACAGAGAGAATGGGGAGGGTGAGAGACGGGGAGATAGAGAAAGAGAGAGAGTTAGAGGGGTGAGAGAGAGAGGGGGTGAGACGGGGGAATGTGAGAGAGTGGGGAAGTGAGAGGGGGCATGAGAGAGGGTGGTGTGAGAGGGTGTGTGAGAGTGGGATGTGTGTGGGAGAAAGAGGGTGGGTGAGAGAGGTGGGGTGAGAGAGAGGGGGCACAGAGAGAGTGGGCACAGAGAGAAAGGGGCTGTGAGAGAGGGTGAGTGAGCGGGGAGAGAGCGGGATGAGAGAGAGAGGGGTGCGAGAGAGAGAAAGAGGTGTGAGACAGAAGATCGGAGAGAGGGGGTGAGAGAGAGTGGTGAGAGAGAGTGGGTGACACAGAGGGGTGTAGAAGGGGGAGATACAGGGCGGAGAGAGGAGTGAGAGAGAGTGAGAGAGGGAGGTGGAGAGAGGGGGAGAGAAGGGGAGAGAGGGGAGGTGGGGGGAGAGGGGGAGAGAGGGAAGAGAGAGAGTGGTAAGAGAGTTAGAGGGAGGGGTGGGGAGTGAGAGAGAGGGCTGAGAGAGGGAGAGAGAGTGCGGGGTTGAGAGAGAGAGAGAAGGATGAGGGACAGCAGGGCGAGAGAGAGATGGTGAAAAAGGGGGAGTGAGATAGAGAGAGGGTGAGAGAGAGAGAGGGTGAGAGAGAGAGTGGGAGTGAGACAGAGCGGGTGTGTGAGAGAGAGAGGGTTGAGAAAGACAGTGGTGAGAGAGCAGTAAGGGAGAGAGAGAATGTGAGAGAGAGAAATTGGGTGAGAGAGAGAGGGTGGAGAGAGGGGGGATGAGAGAGTGAGAGAGAATGCGGGTTTGAGAGAGAGAGAGAGATGAGGGACAGCAGGGCGAGCGAAAGAGGGTGAGAAGGGGTGTCAGGTAGAGAGAGAGGGTGTGAGAGAGAGGGGTGAGACAGAAAGGGCGTGAGAGAGAGAGAGGGGGAGATGGAGGGGATGAGAGATAGAGCGGGGTGAGAGAGAGAGGCGTGAGAGAGAGAGGGGTGGAAGAGAGAGAGGGGTGTGAGAGAGAGGAGGGCTGACATAAAGAGAGGGCCTGAGTGATGGGGGTGAGAGAGGGGGTGAGAGAAGGGGTGTGAGAGAGAGGGGGGGCGAGAGCGAGAGAGGGTTAAGAGAGAGAGTGATGAGAGAGAGAGGGGTGTGAGAGAGAGGGATGAGAGATAGACAGGGGTGAGGGAGATGGAGTGGGAGAGAAGGGGTGAAAGAGAAAGTTGTGTGAGTGAGGGTAATAGAGAAAGGGGTGAGAGAGAGGGGTTGAGAAAGAGAGGGTGAGAGAGAGGGTGTGAGAGAGAAGGGATGAGAGAAAGGGGATAAATAGAGGGAGTGAGAGAGAGAGACGGGTAAGAGAGAGGGGTGAGAATGAGAGAGAGGGATGAGAGAGGAAGGGGCTGAGAGAGTGGGAATGGGTGAGAGAGAGCGAGGGTGAATGATAGCGGATGAGAGAGAGGGGTAAGAGAGAGAGAGGGTGAGAGAGGGAGGGAGTGAGAGAGAGGGAGGGGGTGTGAGAGCGGTGTGTGTGAGAGAAAAAGGGGCGTATGAGAGAGAGAGGTGAGAGAGAGGAGCTGAGAGAAAGAGAAAGCCTGAGAGAGGGGGTGAGAGAGAAGGGATGAGAGAGAGAGAGAGGGTGAGTGAGAGAGGTGTGTGAGAGAGGGGGGTGAGAGAGAGATTGGTAAGAGACAGAGAGAGATGGGTGTGAGAGGAAGGGGCTGAGAGAGAGAGAGAGGTGACAGAGAAGGTGTGGGTTAGAGAGAATGGGTGAGAGAGAGAGGGTGAAAGATAGCGGATGAGAGAGAGGGGTAAGAGAGAGAAAATGGGTGAGAGAGAAAGAGGGGGTGAAAGACAGCGGATGAGGCAGAGGGGTAAGAGAGAGGGGTGAAAGAGGGAGGGGGTGTGAGAGAGGGAGGGGGTAAGAGAGAATGGGTGTGAGAGAGAGGGTGAGAGAGAAGTGTGTGAAAGAGAGAGGCGTGTGAGAGAGACAAGCTGAGAGAAAGAGAGAGCCTGAGAGAGAGTGGGTGAGAGAGAAGGGGTGAGAGAGAGAGGGTGAGAGATGTATGTGAGGGGGGGATGAGAGAGAGAGGGGTGTGAGAGAGGCGTGAGGGAAAGAGGGTGCAAGAGAAGGTGTGATGGAGAGGGTGAGAGAGAGTTGTGTGAGAGAGGGATAAGAGAGAGAGGGGTGAGAGAGAGGGGTGAGAAAGAGAGGGCGAGGGAGAGAGAAAGTTGAGGGAGAGATGAGCCAGAGGGGGTGAGAGTGTGGGGTAAGAGAGAGGGGTGAAGAGAGAGAGGGGGATAAGAGAGATGGAGAGAGGGATGCGGGGGTTGAGAGACAGGGGAAGGGAGAGAGGGTTTGAGAGAGAGGGGCAAGAGAGAGAGAGCTGATAGAGAGAGAGAACAGTAAGAGAGGAAAGGGTGAGAGAGAGGGGCTGAGTGAGAAATGGGGCTGGGAGAGAGAGAGTGAGAGGATGAGAGGGTGAGAGGGTGAGAGAGAGAGAGGTTGTGAGAGAGGGGAGAGATGAGAAAGAGCAGGGTGAGATAGAGAGGGGGCAGAGAGAGAAAGAGGCAGAGAGAGGTGATGAGAGAGAAAGGGGGCTGAGAGGGGGTGTGTGAGAGAGAGGGGTGAAAGAGTGAGGGGGTGTGTGAGAGAGCGGGCTGAGAGAAAGGGGATGAGAGTGATGCGGCTGAGAGGGAGAGACAGAGGGGGAAGAGAGGAGGTGAGATGGAGGGGGAAAGAGAGGGGGTAAGAGAGGGGGTGAGTGGTGGGAGAGATAGTGGGGAGGGGGGAGACAGGGGGAGAGAGATTAGAGGGGTGAGTGTTAGAGGGGTGTGTGTGAGAGAGAGGGGTGAGACAGAGGGGATGTGAGAGAGTGGGGAAGTGAGAGGGGGGCGTGAGAGAGGGTGGTATGAGAGGGGGTGAGAGAGTGGGATGTGTGGGGGTGAGAGAGGGGGCTGAGAGAGAGGGGACTGAGAGAGAGTGGGGCTGAGAGAGAAAGAGGGCTGTGAGAGAGACAGGGTCTGAGAGAGAATGGGGTGAGAGAGAGGGGCTGAAAGAGAGAGGTTGTGAGAGAGAAAGGGTGAGAAGGAGAGATTGGGGGTGAGAGAGAAACAGAGACAGAGGTGAGAGAGAGGGGTGTGAGAAAGAGAGTGCTGGTGAGAGAGAGTGTGGGTGAGACAAAGGGGGGTAGAGGGAGTCGTTATAGGGCGGAGTGAGGGGTGAGAGAGAGAGGGATGAGAGAGAGGGGGGAGAGACGGGGAGAGAAGGGGGAGGGGGGAGAGAGAGAGTGGTAAGAGAGGTGGAGAGAGGGGTGGGGAGTGAGGGGGGATGAGTGACAGCAGAGAGAGAGAGGGTGAGAGACGGGATTGAGAGAGAGAAGGGGTGGGAGAGAGAGGGGTGAGAGAAAGAGAGAGCCTGAGAGAGAGGGGCTGAGAGAGAAGTGGTGAGAGAGAAGGGGTGAGCGAGAGTGTTCGAGAGAGAGGTGTGTGAGAGAGAGGGGGTAAGAGACAGAGGGGTGTGAGAGCGCAAGGAGGAGAGAGAGAGAGAGAGAGGGGTGTGTGAGAGAGAGGAGGGTGAGAGAGAGGTGAGGGAGAGAGAGGGTTTGAGAGAGAAAGGGGGTGACAGAGAGAGGGGATGAGAGAGAAGGGGTGTGAGAGAGTGGGTGAGAGAGAGAATTGTGTGAGAGAGGGGGGTGAGAGAGAGAGGGTGAGAGAGAGGGGTGTGAGGGAGAGTGGGTGTGAGAGAGGGGGATGAGAGAGAGGGGTGAGAGAGAGAGGGGTGTGAGAGAGAAGGGGGTGAGAGAGACTGGATGAGACAGAGGTGGTGAGAGAGAGGGGTAAGAGAGAGATGGGTGAGAGAGAGAGGGATGAGAGAGAGGGTTTGAGGGGGGACAAGAGGGAGAGGGGTGAGAGAGAGAGAGATGGGTAAGAGAGGAAGAGGGATGAGAGAGAGAGGGGTGAGAGAGAGGGTGAGATTGAGAGAGGGGTGTGAGAGAGAGGGGGTGAGAGAGAGAGAGGATGAGACAGAGGAGGTGAGAGAGGGGTGAGAGAGAGAGGGATGAGAGTGATGGAGAGAGTAGTGCGGGGGATGAGAGAGAGGGGATGGGAGAGAGGGTTTGAGAGAGGGATGCAAGAGAGAGAGAGAGGTGAGAGAGAGAGAGACGAGTGGGAGAGGAAGGGGTTGAGAACAGAAAGGGTGAGAGAGAGGGGGGGTGAAAGAGAGGGGATGAGAGAGAGGGGGTGAGAGGGAGTCTGAGAGAAGGATGTGAGAGAGAGCGGGGTTAAATGTGGGGAATGAGAGAGGGGGAGAGACAGGGGGTATTGGGGAGAGAGGTGTCAGAGGGAGGGGATGAGAGAGTTAGAGGGGTGCTGTGAGAGAAAAAGAGCTCTGAGAGAGGGTGAATGAGAGGGGAGAGAGAGTGTGATGAGAGGTGGGGTGAGAGAGAGTGGGGCTGAGAGAGAAAGGGGCCTGAGAGAGAGAGTGTGTGTCTGAGAGAGAGGGGTTGAGAGAGAGGGGTGTGAGAGAGAGGCGGTTAGAGAGAGAGAGAGTGGGGGTGAGAGAGGGAGAGACGGATAAGCGAGAGGGGCGTGAGAGAGAGAGTGCTGGTGAGAGAGAGAGTGGGTGAGACAGAGGTGGGTAGAGAGGGGGAATGCAGGGTAGAGAGAGGGGTGAGAGAGAGAGGGATGAGAGAGGGAGAGGGGAGAGAGGTGGAGAGAAGCGGGAGAGAGTATGAGAGAGAGATTGGCAAGAGAGATGGAGAGAGTGGTGGGGAGTGAGGGAAGGGGGTGAGAGAGGGAGATAGAGTGAGTGGTTGAGAGTGAGAGGGCATGAGAGAGAGCAGGGCGAGAGAGAGCGGGTGAGAGAGAGGTGTGAGAGAGAGCGGGTGAGAGAGAGGGGGAATGAGAGAGAGCAGGACGAAAGAGAGGGGGGCGAGAGAGAAAGGGGGATGGGAGAGAGAGTGAGAGTTTGAGCGAGAGAGGGTGTGAGAGAGGGGAGAGATGAGAGAGAGCAGGGTGAGATCGAGAGGGGGCTGAGAGAGACAGGGCCTGAGAGAGAGGTGATGAGAGAGAAAGGGGCTGGAAGAGATGGGGCTGAGAGAGAAAGGGGCTGAGAGAGAGGGGCTGAGAGAGAGGGGATGTGAGAGAGTGGGGAAATAAGAAGGGGGTGTGAGAGAGGGGGTGAGAGAGGTGTGGTGAGAGAGAAAGGGGGCTATGAGAGAGGGGCGGAGAGAGAGGGGGGAGAGAAAGAGGGGTGAGAGAGAGAGGGGGTTTGAGAGAAAGGGTGTGGGGGGAGAGGAGGATGGGAGAGTGGGGATTAGAGAGGGAGGTGTGAGAGAGGGGGGTTGATGGGGATGTGAGGGAGGGGTGTGAGCGGGTGAGGGGGTGAGAGAGAGAGTGTGAGGGGTGATGTGAGAGATGGAGTGTGAGAGAGGGGTTTGGAGGGTTGAGAGAGGGAGGTGAGATGGAGGGAGAGAGGGAGGTTGAGACAGAGTGGTGAGAGAGATAGAGAGAGTGGGAGAGGGGGAGAGAGAGGGGATGAGAGACAGAGCGGGGTGAAAGAGAAAGGGGGTGAGAGGGGTGGGTGAGAGAGAAGGGGTGAAGAGAGAGTGTGGGTGAGAGAGAACGGGTGTGATAGAGAGAGGGGGAGAGAGAGAGCATGATAAATAGAGCGAAGTGAGAGAGAGAGGGGTGAGAGAGAAAGGGGGTGGGAGAGAGAGAGTGAAAGGGTGAGAGGGTGAGAGAGAGAGGTTGTGAGCGAGGGGATAGATGAGAGAGAATAGGGTGAAATCGAGAGGGGGCTGAGAGAAAAACTGGACTGAGAGAGGTGATGAGAGAGAAACGTGGTGACAGAGAGAGGGGATGAGAGAGAAGGGGTGCGAGAGAGTGGGTGAGAGAGAGAATTGTGTGAGAGAGAGGGATGAGAGAGAGGGGTGAGAGAGAGGGGTGTGAGAGAGAAGGGGGGTGAGAGAGACTGGATGAGACAGAGGTGGTGAGAGAGGGGGTAAGCAAGAGATGGGTGAGAGAGAGAAGGATGAGAGAGGGAGAGAGTGGTGCGGGGGATGAGATAGAGGGGATGAGAGAGAGGGTTTGAGGGGGGACAAGACGGAGAGGGGTGAGAGAGAGAGATGGGTAAGAGAGGGAGAGGGGTGAGAGAGAGAGGGGTGAGAGAGAGGGTGAGATTGAGAGAGGGGTGTGAGAGAGAGAGGGGGGTGATAGAGAGAGGATGAGACAGAGAGGGTGAGAGGGGGTGAGAGAGAGAGGGATGAGAGAGATAGAGAGAGTGGTGCGGGTGATGAGAGAGAGGGGATGGGAGAGAGGGTTTGAGAGAGAGGGGCAAGAGAGAGAGGGAGAGAGAGGTGAGAGAGAGAGAGACGAGTGGGAGAGGAAGGGGTTGAGAACAGAACGGGTGAGAGAGAGGGGGGTGAAAGAGAGGGGGTGAGAGAGAGGGGATGAGAGAGAGGGGGTGAGAGGGAGTCTGAGAGAAGGAGGTGAGAGAGAGCGGGGTTAAAATAGGGGAATGAGAGAGTGGGAGAGAGTGGGGGAGAGGAGGTATTGGGGAGAGAGGTATCAGAGGGAGGGGAAGAGAGAGTTAGAGGTCAGAGAGAGAGAGAGGTGTGAGAGAGCTGGAGGGATGAGGGAGTTAAAGTGGTGAGAGAGGAGGGTGAGAGAGAGGGGATGACAGATAGAGCAAAGTGAGAGAGAGGCGGGTGAGAGAGAGGGGGTGTGAGAGAGAGAGGGGGTGAGAGAGCGAGGGGGTGAGAGAGAGAGGGGTGAGAGAGAGGTGGTGAGAGAGACAGAGTGGGTGAGAGAGAGAAGGGTGTGAGCGAAAGGGCGTGAGAGAGAGGGTGCAGAGAGAGAGGGTGGGAGAGAGAGAGTGAGAAGGTGAGAGGGTGAGCGAGATAGGGTGTGAGAGAGGGGAGAGATGAGAGAGCAGGGTGAGATCGAGAGGGGGCTGAGAGAGAAAGGGAGCTGAGAGAGAGGGGGTGAGGGAGTGATGGTTTGTGTAAGAGAGAGGGCTGAGAGGGAGAGAGGGGGTGAGAGAGAGGGGGTTAGAGAGGGGAGAAAGAGAGAGGGGGAAAGAGAGAGGGGAGAGTGGGAGAGTGGGGAGAGGGGGAGAGGTGGAAGAGAGAGTTAGAGGGGTGAGAGTGTTAGAGGGGTGAGAGAGAGAGGGGTGAGACAGAGGGGATGTGAGAGAGTGGAGAAGTGAGAGGGTGGCGTGAGAGAGGGTGGTATGAGATGGGGTGAGAGAGTGGGATATGTGGAGGAGAGAGCGGGTGTGTGATAGATGTGGGGTGAGGTAGAGGGGGCTGAGAGAGAGAGAAGGGGCTGAGAGAGAAAGGGGACTCTGAGAGAGAAGGTGAATGAGAGGGGAGAGAGAGTGGGATTTGAGGTGGGGTGAGAGAGAGTGGGGCTGAGAGAGAAAGGGGCCTGAGAGAGAGTGTGTCTGAGAGAGGGGGGTTGAGAGAGAAGGGTGAGAGAGAGAGGCGGTGAGAGAGAGAGAGAGAGTGGGGGTGAGAGAGGGAGAGAGGGGTGAGCGAGAGGGGCGTGAGAGAGAGAGTGCTGGTGAGAGAGAGTGTGGGTGAGACAGAGGTGGGTAGAGAGGGGGAATGCAGGGTAGAGAGAGGGGTGAGAGAGAGAGGGATGAGAGAGGGAGAGAGGTGGAGAGAAGCGGGAGAGAGTGTGAGAGAGAGATTGGCAAGAGAGATGGAGAGAGTGATGGGGAATGAGAGAGAGGGGGTGAGAGAGGGAGAGAGAGTGAGTGGTTGAGAGTGAGAGGGCATGAGAGAGAGCAGGGCGAGAGAGAGCGGGTGAGAGAGAGGAGTGAGAGAGAGCGGGTGAGAGAGAGGGGGAATGAGAGAGAGCAGGACGAGAGAGAGGGGGCGAGAGAGAAAGGGGGATGGGAGAGAGAGTGAGAGTTTGAGCGAGAGAAGGTGTGAGAGAGGGGAGAGATGAGAGAGAGCAGGGTGAGATCGAGAGGGGGCTGAGAGAGACAGGGGGCTGAGAGAGAGGTGATGAGAGAGAAAGGGGCTGGAAGAGTTGGGGCTGAGAGAGAAAGGGGCTGAGAGAGAGGGGCTGAGAGAGAGAGAGGGGGTGAGAGAGAGGGCTGAGAGAGCGAGGGGGTTGTGAGAGAGAGGGGGCTGAGAGAGAAGGGGGTGAGAGAGAGGGGGAAGATAGAGGGGAGAGAGAGTGTGGGGGAAGAGGCGGAGACGGAGGGGGAGAGAGTTAGAAGCGTGAGAGTGTTAGCGGGGTGAGAGAGAGGGGGTGAGACAGAGGGGATGTGAGAGAGTGGGGAAATAAGAGGGGTGTGTGGGGGGGGGTGAGAGAGGTGTGGAGAGAGAAAGGGGGCTATGAGAGAGGGGCGGAGAGAGGGGGTAGAGAAAGAGGGGTGAGAGAGAGAGGGGGTTTGAGAGAAAGGGGGTGGGGGGAGAGGAGGGAGGTGTGAGAGAGGGGGGTTGTTGGGGGTGTGAGAGAGGGGTGTGAGTGGGTGAGGGGGTGAGAGAGAGAGTGTGAGGGGTGATGTGAGAGATGGAGTGTGAGAGAGGGGTTTGGAGGGTTGAGAGAGGGAGGTGAGATGGGGAAGAGTGGGAGGTTGAGTCAGAGTGGTGAGAGAGATAGAGAGAGTGGGAGAGGGGGAGAGAGAGGGGATGAGAGACAGAGCGGGGTGAAAGAGAGAGGGGGTGAGAGGGGTGGGTGAGAGAGGGGGTGAAGAGAGAGTGTGGGTGAGAGAGAAAGGGTGTGATAGAGAGAGGGGGAGATAGAGAGCATTATAAATAGAGCAAAGTGAGAGAGAGAGGGGTGAGAGAGAAAGGGGGTGGGAGAGAGAGAGAGGGTGAGAGGGTGAGAGAGAGAGGTTGTGAGAGAGGGGATAGATGAGAGAGAGTAAGGTGAGATCGAGAGGTGACTGAGAGAAAAAGTGGGCTGAGAAAGAAGTGATGAGAGAGAAACGGGGCTGAAAGCGAGGTGCTGAAAGAGAAAGAGGGCTGAGAAAGGGGGGCTGAGAGAGAGAGTGGGTGTGCGAGAGAGAGGTGAGAGAGTGAGGGTTGTGAGAAAGAGGGGTCTGAGAGTGAGGGGTGTGAGATAGAGGGGGTTGAGAGAGAGGGAGTGAGAGAGGGGTGGTGAGTGAGAGGGGAAGAGAGAGGGGAAAGAGAGAGGGGGAGACAGAGAGGGGAGAGAGAGTTATAGGGGTGAGAGTGTTAGAAGGGTGAGAAAGCGAGAGGGGGTGAGACAGAGGGAAGGTGAGAGAGTGGGGAAGCGAGAGGGGGGCGTGAGAGAGGGTGGTAATAGTGGGGGTGAGAGAGAGGGCTGTGAGTGGAGAGAGAGGGTGGGTGAGAGAGGTGGGGTGAGAGAGAAAGGGGCTGTGAGAGAGAGTTGGGCCGAGAGAGAAAGGGGCTGTGAGAGAGAGGTTGAGTGAGAGGGGAGAGAGAAAGTGGGATGAGAGGGGAGGGTGAGAGAGAAAGGGGCTGAGACAGAGGGTCTGAGAGAGGGGGAGAGAGAGAGGGGTGAGAGAGAGGCGGTGAGAGAGAGAGTGGGTGTGAGAGAGCGAGGGTCTCAGAGAGAGGGTGTGAGAGAGAAAGTGTGAGAAAGAGAAAGGGGGCGAAGAGAGAGAGGGGGGCTGTGAGAGAGGGTCGTGAGAGAGAGAGTACTAGTGAGAGGGAGTGTGTGAGACAGAGAGGGGGTAGAGGGAGTAGAGGGGAAAGAGACAGGGCAGAAAGAGGGGTGAGAGAGGGTCGAGTGAGAGAGGGGTGTGTGAGAGAGAAAGGGATGAGAGAGAGGGAGGGAGAGAGGGAGAGAGATGAGTGAGAGAGGGGCGAGTTGGGGAGAGAGGGAGAGAGGGAGGAGGGGGTAGAGAGAGTTGTAAGAGAGATAGTGAGAGGGTGGGGGTGAGAGAGCAGGGTGAAAGAGAGGGTGAGAGAGGGGGAAGAGCGGAATGAGAGAGAGAGAGTTGGGTGAGAGAGCAGGATGAGAGAGAAAGGCAGCGAAGAGAGAAGGGTGGTAAGAGAGGGGCTAAGAGAGAGAGGTGTGAGAGAGATGCGGTGCGAGAGATGGGTGAGAGAGAGGGGCTGAGAGAGGGGGGTGAAAGAGAAAGAGAGTGGTGAGGGAGGGAGGGGTAAGAGAGATAAGGTGTGAGAAAGGGACAGAGACTAAGTGGGTGTGTGAGAGAGAGAGAGATGAGAGAGAACAGAGTGAGAAAGAAAGGGTGGTGAGAGAGAGCGGGGCGAGAGAGAGAGGGTGAGAGAGAAAGGGGAGAGAGAACGGGATAAGAGAGAGAGAGGTGAGAGAAAGGTGGTTGAGAGAGAGTGGTGAGAGTGAGAGGGGTAAGAACAAGAGTGGTGAGAGAGAGGTGTGAGAGAAAGAGGAGTGAGGGAGAGGGGTGATAGAAAAGGGGTGAGAGAGAGAGGGTGAGAGAGAGGGGTGAGAGAGACGGGTGAGAGAGAGCGGCTACGAAAGAGAGGGTGAGAGAGAAGGGGTGAGGGAGAGAGAGGTTGAGAGAGAGGTGTGAGAGAGATGGTTAAGACACAGAGGTGTGTGAGAGAGAGGCGTGAGAGAGAGAGGGGAGAGGGGGGAGAGAGAGGGAGGAGAGAGGTGGAGGGGACGGAGATAGAGACGGGTGAGAAAGATGGAGAGAGGGCGAGAGAGAGGAGTTGTGTGAGAGAGAGAGGGTGAGAGAGAAAGTGGGTGTGAGAGAGTAGTGTGAGAGAGGGGGTGGTGAAAGAGGGGGGTGAGAAGAAAGGTGGTGAGAGAGGGGAGCTAGAGTGAGAGGGAGTGTGAGAGAGTTGGGGGCTGAGAGAGAGGGGTGAGCAAGAGGGTGTGTTAGACGGAGAGAGTGGTGTGAGAGAAAGGGTGTGGGGGTGAGCCGGGGGGCTGAGAGAGTGGGGTGTGAGAGAGAGTGGGGTTTGAGAGAGAGGGGTGAGAAAGAGAGAAAGGGTGAGAGAGGGGGGGATGAGAGAGAGAGGTTGAGAGAGAGGGGTGAGAGGGGTGTTTGAGAGTGAGGGTGGGTGAGGAGGGTGAGAGAGAGGAGAGAGAGAGAGAGAGAGGGTGTGAGAGAAGGGGGAGAAAATGCCTGGAGGTGAGAGAGAGAGAGAGACAGGCTGAGAGAGAGAGAGCCGGTGAGAGAGAGGAGGTGAGAGAGAGGGGATGAGACAGAGGTGGTGAGAGAGGGGTAGGAGGGGGAAGGGTGAGTGAGAGAGGGATGAGAGGGAGGAAGAGAAAGGGGGATAGAGGGGGAGAAAGAGGGAGGAGAACGTGGGAGGGGGGAGATAGAGATAAAGGAGTGAGAGAGATGGAGAGAGGAGTGCGTGGGCGGTAAGAGATAGGGCAGTGAGAGAGCGACGGGTGAGAGAGCGGATGTGTGTGAGAGAGAGAGGGGGAGGTGTGAAAGAGGGGGTGTTGAGAGAGAGGGGGTGAGAGAGGGGTGTGTGAGAGAGAGGGTTTGAGAGTGAGAGAGGGGTGAGAGAGAGGGTGCAAAAGAGTTGGGGGTGAGAGAGGGGGGTGAGAGGGGGGGGGTGAGAGAGGGGGGTTTTGAGAGAGTTGGGGGTGAGAGAAGGGGTGAGAGAGGTATGGGGGGTGAGAGACAGTGGGCTGAGAGAGAGAGAGGGGTGAGACAGAAAGAGAGTGGTGAGAGTGGGAGGTTTTAAGAGAGTAAGAGGGCTAAGAGAGAGAAGTATGAGAGAGTGGGGTTGAGAGAGATGGGAGACAGAGAGGGAATGACAGACAGAGCGGGGTGAGAGAGAGAGGAGATGAGAGAGAGGGGTGAGAGTGAGTGAGTGAGGAGGATGTGAGAGATAGATGGTGAGGGGGTGAGAGAGAGGGGGCGAGAGAGTGAGAGTGAGTGAGGGGGTGAGAGAGAGGGAGGGAGAGAGGACATGACAGATAGAGAGGGGGTGAGAGAGAGGGTGAGAAAGAGAGGTGTGTGTGAGAGAGAGAGTGTTAAGAGACAGAGGAGTGAGAGAGAGGGTGAGAGACAGAGGGTGTGTGAGAGAGAGAGGGGATGGGGGTGAGAGGGTGAGAGAGAGAGGGGTGTGAGAGAGAGATGGTTAAGAGAGAGAGGTGTGTGAGAGAGAAGGGTGAAAGAGAGAGAGGGAGAGAGGGGGTGTGAGAGATCGGGGTGGAAGAGAGAGCTGGTGAGAAAGAGACAGGGAGTGAGAGAGAGGGAGAGAGTGTGAGGGGGGTGAGAGAGGGGGAAAGAGAGAGAGGTGAGAGAGAGGGGGTGTTAGAGTGAGGGATGTGTGAGAGTGAGGGGGGTGAGAGAGGAGGCTGAGAGAGAGAAAGGGATGAGAGAGAGGGGTGAGAGAAAGAGATTGAGAGAGAGGTGTGTGAGAAAGAGGGGTGAGAGAGAGAGAGATGGGTGAGTGAGAGAAGGTGTGAGAAAGAGATCGGGGTGGAAGAGAGAGCGGGTGAGAAAGAGACAGGGATGGAGAGAAACAGGCTGAAAGAGAGAGAGTGGGTGAGAGAGGGGAGTGAGAGTGAAGGGATGAGAGAGAGGGGGTGAGAGAGGGGGTGAGAGAGTGAGAGACGGGTAAGAGAGAGAGGGGTGAGAGAGAGAGGGGTGAGAGAGAGGGGGTGTGAGAAAGAGAGGGGTGAGGGAGAGAGGGGGCGTGAGAGAGATCGGGCTGGAAGAGAGAGCGGGTGACAAAGAGACAGGGGTGAGAGAGAGACAGGCTGAGAGGAGAGGGTGAGAGAGAGGGGATGAGAGAGAGGGGGTGAGAGAGAGAGGTAAGAGAGAGGGATGAGAGAGAGAGGGTTGAGAGAGAGAGGGCCTAAGAGAGAGTGGGTAAGAGAGAGAGCGTGAGAGAGGAGGGGTGAGAGAGTGTGTGAGAGAGAGAGAGAGAGTGAGAGAGAGAGTGGTGGTGAGAGAGCGAGAGGGCAAAGAAAGAGAGGGGTGAGAGAGAGATTGAGGTGGAAGAGAGAGCGGGTGAGACAGAGACAAGGGATGAGGGAGAGACAGGCTGAGAGAGAGTGGGGGTGAGAGAGAGGGCCTGAGAGAGAGGGGGTGAGAGAGAGGAGGTGAGAGAGAAGGGGTGAGAGAGAGAGGTTGAGAGAGAGAGAGGTGTGTGAAAGAGAGGGCAGTAAGATAGAGGGATGAGAAAGAGAGCGGTGAGAGAGAGGGGGCTGAGATAGAGGGGGCTGAGAGAGGGGGATGAGAGCGACGGGGTAAGAGAGAAGGGGTGAGAGAGAAGGGGTGAGAGAAAGAGGTGTGTGAGAGGGACAGCGGTAAGAGAGAGAGAAGGGTGAGAGAGAGGGGGGTGAGAGAGAGGGGTGAGAGAGAGAGACAGGCTGAGACAGAGGGTGAGAGAGAGGGTGAGAGAGAGGCGTGAGAACGAGGGATTGTGAGAGAGGGATAAGAGAGAGGGGTGAGAGAGAGAGGGTGAGAGAGAGAGGGGGGTGAGAGAGATCAGGGTGGGAGAGAGAGGGGATGAGGAAGAAAGAGGAGTGAGAGAGAGGGATCAGAGAGTGTGGGGAAGAGATTAAGGAGAGGGAGGATGTAGAGAGTGGGGCAGAGAGAGCGGGGAGAGAGGGGGAGACTGAAAGGGGAGAGGGTTGGATAGAAAAGGGGAGAGAGATGGAGGGCATGGAGAAAGGGGAGTGAAAGAGAGGTGAGAGAGAGGAGGGAGAAAGGGGGGGGGAGAGAGGGGGAGAGAGAGAGAGGGGGTGAGAGAGGGGCAGGAAAGAGAGGGGGAGAGAGATGGGGAGAGGGCGAGTGGCGTGAGAGAGGGGGAGAGAGGAGGGAGAGAGAGGGGAGAAGGGGAGAAGGGGAGAGAGGTGGGTGAGAGAGAGGGGTGAGAGTGTGGGATGAGAGAGAGGGGTGAGAGAGAGGGGTGAGACAGAGGGGTTAGACAGAGGGGTGAGAGAGGATTGAGACAGAGGGGAGAGGGGGAGAGTGGTGGGTGAGAGAGAGGGGTGAGAGAGAGGGAGAGAGTGGGGAGAGAGGGACGAGAGAGGTGGGAGAGAGGGGAGAGGGGGAAAGGGGAGAGAGAGGTTGGGGGACAGAGGGGGGAATGAGAGAGGTGGAGTGTAAGAGTGGGAAGAGAGCACAAGAGGGTTAGAGGGAGAGAGACAGAAGGTTAGAGAGAGAGCTGGAGAGAGAGAGGGTGAGGGAGAGACGGATTGAGAGTGAGAGGGGGTGTGAGTGAGAGGGGGTGTGAGTGAGAGGGGTGAGAGAAAGGGTTTGGTTGGAGAGTGAGTGAGGGGGTGAGAGGTAAAGGGTGAGAGAGAGAGAATGAGTGAGGGGTGAGAGGGGAGAGAGAGAGAGAGAGAGACAGACAGAGTGCCAGAAACAGAGAGAGAGTGAGATGTCTCAGGGAGGACCAGTACAGCAGAAGTGAAAGCAGGACCCTCACAAGATGGTGGGAATGAAGCCTAGAATATAGCTGTTCCCTCCCCAGCTCTGTATCTATGTCCTATCTTCCGGGTGTGAATACAGCAGGCCACGAACTCCTCCCTGTGCTGTTTACTGTGAGTGATCATACCGGCTGCAGGATTTACTGAAGGCTCCAGACCTCCCTCTTCATGTCTCTCTGGCTGACCAACCCTCTTTGATGTGGCTGTGGACGAGACAAGAGTTAGGAATTCGGCTGAGACAGGAACATCCTGATGACCTGATGCAGTGATGTTTACACATGGAGGATGGCACTGAATCCCACAGAGATCTGAAAAATCCCAGTCTCCATCCTTGGCCTGCTCTTTTGCATCGCTCTGGAATGGAGAATTCTGTTGGCACAGGATCTGGATAGCTGCAAGAGTGAGAGATACTGACAGAGGCAGCAATTAGACCCACACAGTGAGGGATATCACGTGGAGAGAGACTGAGTGACATCACCAGAGTGCAGGAAGGTATCAGGATCACACAATGGTCATGATGAAAGGGGTGTGATTCATGGTGCACTGGGATCAGTACTCACTGACGGGTGAGCTACGAGTGGAACAGGTGATGCCCTCGTGTTATTTTCACCCGACTGTTCATCCAGATGTTAATGCCGGTGTCAGCTATACCCATCTAACTGATTAATATCCTTTCAGGAGGGAAATCTGTTATAGATAGCGGGTCTGACCTACACATGATCCAGACCCAGAGCGATGGGGTTGACTCTAAACTGCTCTCTGTAATGATCCAGCAAGGCACTCAGCTCAAGGGCAGCTCGGGGTGGGCATGCGATGCTGGCCAGCCAGAGACAGCAACATCCCATGAGTGAATTAAACACAACATTGCTGGGACCAGTGTCCTGGCCAATCATGTCGGTAGGCTTATGGACAGGACTTTAAGCTGACAGAGAGAATGCAGGGCCAGGGTTCAGGTGAAAGGAGCTTTCCAAATCCAAAGAAAATGGCAATGTAGCTGAAGACAAGCAGAAAGGAACAGGAAGAGACAGAGTTTAACTGAAACTGTACATCAGTGAATTGGACTGTGACAAGAAATTGTGGAAAGAGTCAATCGTAATGTACTTTTTTTTGGACTGGCTCAAGTCTCTGGTACAGAGATAAATTAGGTTTAGTGGTGACACTGTGAACAAAAGGTGGAACATTAATATTCTATTGTCCACCTCCTTGAGGGGTATCAGGGAGAGCAGGATGGGTAACCCTGACAGTAATGGGTAACAACGGCAATACAGAGAAAGCATTTGGCCTCAGATGATGAAGCTGTCACTGTCTGAGGGTCAATCCCTGTCACTGATTGACATTTAATCCCTGTCACTGACTGAGGTCCAATCCCTGTCACTCACTGAGGTACAATCCCTGTCATGGACTGAGGCTCAATCCCTATCACAGACTGAGAATCAATCCTTGTCACTGTCTGAGATTCAATCCCTGTCACTGACTGAAGGTCAACACCTGTCATTGATTGACATTAAATCCCTGTCACTGACTGAGGCTCAATTCCTGTCATTGAATGAGGTTCAAACGCTGTCGTTGACAGATGCTTTATCACTGTCTCTGACTGAGGATCAATCTGTGTCACTGACTGAGATTCAATCCCTGTCACTGACTGAGATTCAATCTGTGTCACTGAATAAGATTCAATCCCTGTCACTGAATAAGATTCAATCCTTGTCACTTACTGAGATTCAATACCTGTCACTGTCTGAGGGTCAGTCCCAGTCACGAACTGAGATGCACTTTGTGTCACTAACTGAGATTCAATACCTGTCACTGACAGAGACTCAATCCCTGTCACTGACTGAGGCTCAATCCGTGTCAATGACAGATGCTCAATCCATGTCACTGACTGAGATTCAATCCCTTTCACTGTCTGAGGGTCAATCCCAGTCAATGGCTAAGATTCTATCCCTGTCACTAACTGAGATTCAATCCCTGTCACTGACTAAGGTTCAATCCCTGACACTGACTGAGGTTCAATCCCTGTCACAGACTGAAACTCAATCCCTGTCACTGACTGAGGTTCAATCCCTGTCACTGACTGAGATTCAATCACTGTCACTGACGGAGGCTCAATCCCTGTCACTCACTGAGGTTCAATCCCTGTCACTGACTGAGGCCCAATCCCTATCACAGACTGAGATTCAATCCCTGTCACTGTCTGAGGGTCAGTCCCAGTCACTGACTGAGGCTCCATCCCTGTCACTGACGGAGGTTCAATCCCTGTCACTGACTGAGGCTCAATCCCTATCACAGACTGAGATTCAAACCCTGTCACTGTCTGAGGGTCAATCCCAGTCACTGACTGAGATTCAATCCCTGTCATTGTCTGAGGGTCAATCCCAGCCACTAACTGAGATGCAATTTGTGTCACTAACTGAGATTCAATCGCAGTCACTGACTGAGATTCAATCCCTGTCACTGACTGAGGCTCAATTCCTGTCATTGACTGAGATTCAATCGCTGTCACTGACTGAGATTCAATCTGTGTCACTGACTGAGATGCAATCCCTGTCACTGACTGAGATTCAATCTCTTTCACTGACGGATGTTCAATCCCTGTCAATGACTGAGGTTCAATCCCTGTCACTGACTGAGAATCAATCCCAGTCACTGACTGAGATAATCCTGTCACTAACTGAGATTCAATCCCTGTCACTGAATGAGGTGCAATCCCTGACACTGACTGAGATTCAATGTCTGTCACTCACTGAGGTTCAATCCCTGTCATGGACTGAGGCTCAATCCCTATCACAGACTGAGAATCAATCCTTGTCACTGTCTGAGCGTCAATCCCAGTCAAGGACTGCGATTCAATCCCTGTCACTGTCTGAGGGTCAATCCCTGTCACTGACTGAGGGTCAACACCTGTCATTGATTGACATTAAATCCCTGTCACTGACTGAGGCTCAATTCCTGTCATTGAATGAGGTTCAAACGCTGTCGTTGACAGATGCTTTATCACTGTCTCTGACTGAGGATCAATCTGTGTCACTGACTGAGATTCAATCCCTGTCACTGACTGAGATTCAATCTGTGTCACTGAATAAGATTCAATCCCTGTCACTGAATAAGATTCAATCCTTGTCACTTACTGAGATTCAATCCCTGTCACTGTCTGAGGGTCAGTCCCAGTCACTAACTGAGATGCACTTTGTGTCACTAACTGAGATTCAATACCTGTCACTGACAGAGACTCAATCCCTGTCACTGACTGAGGCTCAATCCGTGTCAATGACAGATGCTCAATCCATGTCACTGACTGAGATTCAATCCCTTTCACTGTCTGAGGGTCAATCCCAGTCAATGGCTAAGATTCTATCCCTGTCACTAACTGAGATTCAATCCCTGTCACTGACTAAGGTTCAATCCCTGACACTGACTGAGGTTCAATCCCTGTCACAGACTGAAACTCAATCCCTGTCACTGACTGAGGTTCAATCCCTGTCACTGACTGAGATTCAATCACTGTCACTGACGGAGGCTCAATCCCTGTCACTCACTGAGGTTCAATCCCTGTCACTGACTGAGGCCCAATCCCTATCACAGACTGAGATTCAATCCCTGTCACTGTCTGAGGGTCAGTCCCAGTCACTGACTGAGGCTCCATCCCTGTCACTGACGGAGGTTCAATCCCTGTCACTGACTGAGGCTCAATCCCTATCACAGACTGAGATTCAAACCCTGTCACTGTCTGAGGGTCAATCCCAGTCACTGACTGAGATTCAATCCCTGTCATTGTCTGAGGGTCAATCCCAGCCACTAACTGAGATGCAATTTGTGTCACTAACTGAGATTCAATCGCAGTCACTGACTGAGATTCAATCCCTGTCACTGACTGAGGCTCAATTCCTGTCATTGACTGAGATTCAATCGCTGTCACTGACTGAGATTCAATCTGTGTCACTGACTGAGATGCAATCCCTGTCACTGACTGAGATTCAATCTCTTTCACTGACGGATGTTCAATCCCTGTCAATGACTGAGGTTCAATCCCTGTCACTGACTGAGAATCAATCCCAGTCACTGACTGAGATAATCCTGTCACTAACTGAGATTCAATCCCTGTCACTGAATGAGGTGCAATCCCTGACACTGACTGAGATTCAATGTCTGTCACTCACTGAGGTTCAATCCCTGTCATGGACTGAGGCTCAATCCCTATCACAGACTGAGAATCAATCCTTGTCACTGTCTGAGCGTCAATCCCAGTCAAGACTGCGATTCAATCCCTGTCACTGTCTGAGGGTCAATCCCAGTCACTGACTGCTATTCAATCCCTGTCACTGACTGCGATTCAATGCCTGTCACTGACTGATATTCCATTCCTATCACTGTCTGAGGTTCAATTCCTGTCACTGACTGAGGCTCAATTCCTGTCACTGACTGATGCTCAATTCCTGTCACTGAGTGAGGTTCAATTGCTGTCACCGACTGATGCTTAATCTCTGTCACTAACTGAGATTCAATCCCTGTCACTGACTGAGACTCAATCACTGTCACTGACTGAGATTCAATCCCTGTCACTGACCGAGGCTCAATCCCTGTCACTGACTGAGATTCAATCCCTGTCACTGACAGAGGTTCAATCCCTGAAACTGACTGAGATTCAATCCCTGACAGTGACTGAGGCTCAATCCCTGACAATGACTGAGATTCAGTCCCTGACACTGACTGAGATCCAATCCCTGTCACTGACTGAGGCCCAATCCCTGTCACTGTCTGAGGGTCAATCCCAGTCACTGACTGAGATTCAATCCCTGTCATTGTCTGAGGGTCAATCCCTGTCACTGACTGAGATTCAATCCCTGTCACTGACAGAGGTTCAATCCCTGACACTGACTGAGATTCAATCCCTGACACTGACAGAGACTCAATCACTGTCACTGACGGATATTCAATCCCAGTCACTGACTTTGATTCAATCCGTGTCACAGACTGAGGCTCAATTCCTGTCATTAACTGAGGTTCAATCTGTGTCACTGACTGAGATTCAATCCCTGTCACTGACTGAGGTTCAATCCCTATCACTGACTGAGGTTCAATCCCTTTCACTGACGGATGTTCAATCCCTGTCACTGACTGAGGCTCAATCCCTATCACAGACTGAGATTCAAACCCTGTCACTGTCTGAGGGTCAATCCCAGTCACTGAATGAGATTCAATCCCTGTCATTGTCTGAGGGTCAATCCCAGCCACTAACTGAGATGCAATTTGTGTCACTAACTGAGATTCAATCGCAGTCACTGACTGAGATTCAATCCCTGTCACTGACTGAGGCTCAATTCCTGTCATTGACTGAGATTCAATCGCTGTCACTGACTGAGATTCAATCTGTGTCACTGACTGAGATGCAATCCCTGTCACTGACTGAGATTCAATCTCTTTCACTGACGGATGTTCAATCCCTGTCAATGACTGAGGTTCAATCCCTGTCACTGACTGAGAATCAATCCCAGTCACTGACTGAGATAATCCTGTCACTAACTGAGATTCAATCCCTGTCACTGAATGAGGTGCAATCCCTGACACTGTCTGAGATTCAATGTCTGTCACTCACTGAGGTTCAATCCCTGTCATGGACTGAGGCTCAATCCCTATCACAGACTGAGAATCAATCCTTGTCACTGTCTGAGCGTCAATCCCAGTCAAGGACTGCGATTCAATCCCTGTCACTGTCTGAGGGTCAATCCCTGTCACTGACTGAGGGTCAACACCTGTCATTGATTGACATTAAATCCCTGTCACTGACTGAGGCTCAATTCCTGTCATTGAATGAGGTTCAAACGCTGTCGTTGACAGATGCTTTATCACTGTCTCTGACTGAGGATCAATCTGTGTCACTGACTGAGATTCAATCCCTGTCACTGACTGAGATTCAATCTGTGTCACTGAATAAGATTCAATCCCTGTCACTGAATAAGATTCAATCCTTGTCACTTACTGAGATTCAATCCCTGTCACTGTCTGAGGGTCAGTCCCAGTCACTAACTGAGATGCACTTTGTGTCACTAACTGAGATTCAATACCTGTCACTGACAGAGACTCAATCCCTGTCACTGACTGAGGCTCAATCCGTGTCAATGACAGATGCTCAATCCATGTCACTGACTGAGATTCAATCCCTTTCACTGTCTGAGGGTCAATCCCAGTCAATGGCTAAGATTCTATCCCTGTCACTAACTGAGATTCAATCCCTGTCACTGACTAAGGTTCAATCCCTGACACTGACTGAGGTTCAATCCCTGTCACAGACTGAAACTCAATCCCTGTCACTGACTGAGGTTCAATCCCTGTCACTGACTGAGATTCAATCACTGTCACTGACGGAGGCTCAATCCCTGTCACTCACTGAGGTTCAATCCCTGTCACTGACTGAGGCCCAATCCCTATCACAGACTGAGATTCAATCCCTGTCACTGTCTGAGGGTCAGTCCCAGTCACTGACTGAGGCTCCATCCCTGTCACTGACGGAGGTTCAATCCCTGTCACTGACTGAGGCTCAATCCCTATCACAGACTGAGATTCAAACCCTGTCACTGTCTGAGGGTCAATCCCAGTCACTGACTGAGATTCAATCCCTGTCATTGTCTGAGGGTCAATCCCAGCCACTAACTGAGATGCAATTTGTGTCACTAACTGAGATTCAATCGCAGTCACTGACTGAGATTCAATCCCTGTCACTGACTGAGGCTCAATTCCTGTCATTGACTGAGATTCAATCGCTGTCACTGACTGAGATTCAATCTGTGTCACTGACTGAGATGCAATCCCTGTCACTGACTGAGATTCAATCTCTTTCACTGACGGATGTTCAATCCCTGTCAATGACTGAGGTTCAATCCCTGTCACTGACTGAGAATCAATCCCAGTCACTGACTGAGATAATCCTGTCACTAACTGAGATTCAATCCCTGTCACTGAATGAGGTGCAATCCCTGACACTGACTGAGATTCAATGTCTGTCACTCACTGAGGTTCAATCCCTGTCATGGACTGAGGCTCAATCCCTATCACAGACTGAGAATCAATCCTTGTCACTGTCTGAGCGTCAATCCCAGTCAAGACTGCGATTCAATCCCTGTCACTGTCTGAGGGTCAATCCCAGTCACTGACTGCTATTCAATCCCTGTCACTGACTGCGATTCAATGCCTGTCACTGACTGATATTCCATTCCTATCACTGTCTGAGGTTCAATTCCTGTCACTGACTGAGGCTCAATTCCTGTCACTGACTGATGCTCAATTCCTGTCACTGAGTGAGGTTCAATTGCTGTCACCGACTGATGCTTAATCTCTGTCACTAACTGAGATTCAATCCCTGTCACTGACTGAGACTCAATCACTGTCACTGACTGAGATTCAATCCCTGTCACTGACCGAGGCTCAATCCCTGTCACTGACTGAGATTCAATCCCTGTCACTGACAGAGGTTCAATCCCTGAAACTGACTGAGATTCAATCCCTGACAGTGACTGAGGCTCAATCCCTGACAATGACTGAGATTCAGTCCCTGACACTGACTGAGATCCAATCCCTGTCACTGACTGAGGCCCAATCCCTGTCACTGTCTGAGGGTCAATCCCAGTCACTGACTGAGATTCAATCCCTGTCATTGTCTGAGGGTCAATCCCTGTCACTGACTGAGATTCAATCCCTGTCACTGACAGAGGTTCAATCCCTGACACTGACTGAGATTCAATCCCTGACACTGACAGAGACTCAATCACTGTCACTGACGGATATTCAATCCCAGTCACTGACTTTGATTCAATCCGTGTCACAGACTGAGGCTCAATTCCTGTCATTAACTGAGGTTCAATCTGTGTCACTGACTGAGATTCAATCCCTGTCACTGACTGAGGTTCAATCCCTATCACTGACTGAGGTTCAATCCCTTTCACTGACGGATGTTCAATCCCTGTCACTGACTGAGGCTCAATCCCTATCACAGACTGAGATTCAAACCCTGTCACTGTCTGAGGGTCAATCCCAGTCACTGACTGAGATTCAATCCCTGTCATTGTCTGAGGGTCAATCCCAGCCACTAACTGAGATGCAATTTGTGTCACTAACTGAGATTCAATCGCAGTCACTGACTGAGATTCAATCCCTGTCACTGACTGAGGCTCAATTCCTGTCATTGACTGAGATTCAATCGCTGTCACTGACTGAGATTCAATCTGTGTCACTGACTGAGATGCAATCCCTGTCACTGACTGAGATTCAATCTCTTTCACTGACGGATGTTCAATCCCTGTCAATGACTGAGGTTCAATCCCTGTCACTGACTGAGAATCAATCCCAGTCACTGACTGAGATAATCCTGTCACTAACTGAGATTCAATCCCTGTCACTGAATGAGGTGCAATCCCTGACACTGACTGAGATTCAATGTCTGTCACTCACTGAGGTTCAATCCCTGTCATGGACTGAGGCTCAATCCCTATCACAGACTGAGAATCAATCCTTGTCACTGTCTGAGCGTCAATCCCAGTCAAGGACTGCGATTCAATCCCTGTCACTGTCTGAGGGTCAATCCCTGTCACTGACTGAGGGTCAACACCTGTCATTGATTGACATTAAATCCCTGTCACTGACTGAGGCTCAATTCCTGTCATTGAATGAGGTTCAAACGCTGTCGTTGACAGATGCTTTATCACTGTCTCTGACTGAGGATCAATCTGTGTCACTGACTGAGATTCAATCCCTGTCACTGACTGAGATTCAATCTGTGTCACTGAATAAGATTCAATCCCTGTCACTGAATAAGATTTAATCCTTGTCACTTACTGAGATTCAATCCCTGTCACTGTCTGAGGGTCAGTCCCAGTCACTAACTGAGATGCACTTTGTGTCACTAACTGAGATTCAATACCTGTCACTGACAGAGACTCAATCCCTGTCACTGACTGAGGCTCAATCCGTGTCAATGACAGATGCTCAATCCATGTCACTGACTGAGATTCAATCCCTTTCACTGTCTGAGGGTCAATCCCAGTCAATGGCTAAGATTCTATCCCTGTCACTAACTGAGATTCAATCCCTGTCACTGACTAAGGTTCAATCCCTGACACTGACTGAGGTTCAATCCCTGTCACAGACTGAAACTCAATCCCTGTCACTGACTGAGGTTCAATCCCTGTCACTGACTGAGATTCAATCACTGTCACTGACGGAGGCTCAATCCCTGTCACTCACTGAGGTTCAATCCCTGTCACTGACTGAGGCCCAATCCCTATCACAGACTGAGATTCAATCCCTGTCACTGTCTGAGGGTCAGTCCCAGTCACTGACTGAGGCTCCATCCCTGTCACTGACGGAGGTTCAATCCCTGTCACTGACTGAGGCTCAATCCCTATCACAGACTGAGATTCAAACCCTGTCACTGTCTGAGGGTCAATCCCAGTCACTGACTGAGATTCAATCCCTGTCATTGTCTGAGGGTCAATCCCAGCCACTAACTGAGATGCAATTTGTGTCACTAACTGAGATTCAATCGCAGTCACTGACTGAGATTCAATCCCTGTCACTGACTGAGGCTCAATTCCTGTCATTGACTGAGATTCAATCGCTGTCACTGACTCAGATTCAATCTGTGTCACTGACTGAGATGCAATCCCTGTCACTGACTGAGATTCAATCTCTTTCACTGACGGATGTTCAATCCCTGTCAATGACTGAGGTTCAATCCCTGTCACTGACTGAGAATCAATCCCAGTCACTGACTGAGATAATCCTGTCACTAACTGAGATTCAATCCCTGTCACTGAATGAGGTGCAATCCCTGACACTGACTGAGATTCAATGTCTGTCACTCACTGAGGTTCAATCCCTGTCATGGACTGAGGCTCAATCCCTATCACAGACTGAGAATCAATCCTTGTCACTGTCTGAGCGTCAATCCCAGTCAAGACTGCGATTCAATCCCTGTCACTGTCTGAGGGTCAATCCCAGTCACTGACTGCTATTCAATCCCTGTCACTGACTGCGATTCAATGCCTGTCACTGACTGATATTCCATTCCTATCACTGTCTGAGGTTCAATTCCTGTCACTGACTGAGGCTCAATTCCTGTCACTGACTGATGCTCAATTCCTGTCACTGAGTGAGGTTCAATTGCTGTCACCGACTGATGCTTAATCTCTGTCACTAACTGAGATTCAATCCCTGTCACTGACTGAGACTCAATCACTGTCACTGACTGAGATTCAATCCCTGTCACTGACCGAGGCTCAATCCCTGTCACTGACTGAGATTCAATCCCTGTCACTGACAGAGGTTCAATCCCTGAAACTGACTGAGATTCAATCCCTGACAGTGACTGAGGCTCAATCCCTGACAATGACTGAGATTCAGTCCCTGACACTGACTGAGATCCAATCCCTGTCACTGACTGAGGCCCAATCCCTGTCACTGTCTGAGGGTCAATCCCAGTCACTGACTGAGATTCAATCCCTGTCATTGTCTGAGGGTCAATCCCTGTCACTGACTGAGTTTCAATCCCTGTCACTGACAGAGGTTCAATCCCTGACACTGACTGAGATTCAATCCCTGACACTGACAGAGACTCAATCACTGTCACTGACGGATATTCAATCCCAGTCACTGACTTTGATTCAATCCGTGTCACAGACTGAGGCTCAATTCCTGTCATTAACTGAGGTTCAATCTGTGTCACTGACTGAGATTCAATCCCTGTCACTGACTGAGGTTCAATCCCTATCACTGACTGAGGTTCAATCCCTTTCACTGACGGATGTTCAATCCCTGTCACTGACTGAGGTTCAATCCCTGTCACAGACTGAGAATCAATCCCAGTCACTGACTGAGATAATCCTGTCACTAACTGAGATTCAATCCCTGTCACTGAATGAGGAGCAATCCCTGACACTGACTGAGATTCAATCCCTGTCATGGAATGAGAATCAATCCTTGTCACTGTCTGAGCGTCAATCCCTGTCAAGGACTGCGATACAATCCCTGTCACTGACTGCGATTCAGTGCCTGTCACTGACTGAGGTTCCATTCCTATCACTGCCTGAGGTTCAATCTGTGTCACTGACTGAGATTCATTCCCTGTCACTGATTGAGATTCAATGCCTGTCACTGACTGAGATTCAATCCCTGTCACTGACTGAGATTCAATCCCTGTCACTGACTGAGGTTCAATCCCTGTCACTGACTAAGATTCAATCCCTGTCACTGACTGAGGTTCAATCTGTGTCACTGACTGAGACTCAATCCCTGTCACTGACTGCGATTCAAAGCCTGTCACTGACTGAGATTCCATTCCTACCGCTGTCTGAGGGTCAATCCCTGTCACTGACGGAGGTTCAATCCCTGTCACTGACTGAGGTTCAATCCCTGTCACAAACTGAGATTCAATCCCTGTCACTGTCTGAGGGTCTATCCCAGTCACTGACTGAGATTCAATCTCTGTCACTGACGGAGGTTCAATCCCTGTCACGGACAGAGGTTCAATCCCTGTCACTAACTGAGTGTCAATCCCTGTCAATGACTGAGTGTACACCCCTGTCACTGACTGAGATACAATCTTTGTCACTGAATGAGGTTCAATCCCTGTCACTGACTGAGATTCAATCCCTGTCACTGTCGGAGGTTCAATCCCTGTCACTGACTGAGGCTCAATCCCTGTCACTGGCTGAGGTTCAATCCCTGTCACTGACTGAGGTTCAATCCCTGTCACTGTCTGAGATTCAATCCCTGTCACTGACTGTGGTTCAATCCCTGGCACTGACTGAGATTCAATCACTGTCACTGACTGAGAGTCAATCCCTGTCACTGACTGAGGGTCAGTCCCATTCACTAACTGAGATGCACTTTGTTTCACTAACTGAGATTCAATCCCTGACACTGACTGAGGTTCAATTCCTGTCACTGACTGAGATTCAATTCCTGTCACTGACTGAGAATCAATCCCTGTCACTGACTGAGGCTCAATCCCTGTCACTGACTGAGATTCAATCCCTGTCACTGACGGAGGTTTAATCCCTGACACTGACTGAGATTCATTCCCAGTCACTGACAGAGACTCAATCCCTGTCACTGACTGAGGCTCAATCCCTGTCACTGACTGAGATTCAATCCCTGTCACTGACTGAGGTTCAATCCCTGTCACAGACTGAAACTCAATCCCTGTCACTGACTGAGGTTCAAGTCCTGTAACTAACTGAGTTTCAATCCCTGTCACTGACTGAGGGTCAATCCCTGTCACTGACTGAGTTTCATTCCCTGTCACTGACTGAGGCACAATCCCTGTCACAAACTGAGATTCTATCCCTGTCACTGTCTGAGGTCAATCCCAGTCACTGATTGAGATTCAGTCCATGTCACTGACTGAGGTTCAATCCCTGTCACTGACTGAGGTTCAATCCCTGTCACTAACTGAGGGTCAATCCCTGTCACTAACTGAGGGTCAATCCCTGTCACTGACTGAGGGTCAATCCCTGTCACTAACTGAGGGTCAATCCCTGTCACTAACTGAGATACAATCCCTGTCACTGACTGAGGGTCAATCCCTGTCACTGACTGAGATTCAATCCCTGTCACTGACTGAGATACAATCCCTGTCACTGAATGAGATTCAATCCCTGTCACTGACTGTGGGTCAATCCCTGTCACTGACTGAGATTCAATCCCTGTCACTGACTGAGAGTCAATCACTGTCACTAACTGAGATTCCATTACTATCACTGTCTGAGCATCAATCCCTGTCAGTGATTGAGATTCAATCACTGTCACTGACTGAGGTTCAATTCCTGACACTGACTGAGGTTCAATTCCTGTCACTGACTGAGATTCAATTCCTGTCACTGACTGAGATTCAATTCCTGTCACTGACTGAGATTCAATCCCTGTCACTGACGGAGATTCAATCCCTGTCACTGTCTGAGCATCAATCCCTGTCAGTGATTGAGATTCAATCACTGTCACTGACTGAGGTTCAATTCCTGACACTGACTGAGGTTCAATTCCTGTCACTGACTGAGATTCAATTCCTGTCACTGACTGAGATTCAATCCCTGTCACTGACGGAGATTCAATCCCTGTCACTGACTGAGGTTCAATCCCTGTCATTGACTGATGCTTAATCACCCTCACTGCCTGAGGTTCTATCTCTGTCACTAACAGCAATTCAATGCCTGTCACTGACTGAGATTCCATTCCTATCACTGTCTGATGGTCAATCCCTGTCACTGACTGAAATACAATATGTGTCACTGACTGAGATTCAATCCCTGTCACTGACTGAGATACAATATGTGTCACTGACTGAGATTCAATCCCTGTCACTGACTGAGATTCAATCCCTGTCACTGTCTGAGGTACAATACTGACTGAGGTTCAATCTATGTCACTGACTGAGATTCAATCCCTGTCACAGACTGAGATTCAAACCCTGACACTGACTGAGATTCAATCCCTGTCACTGACTGAGATTCCATTCCTACCGCAGTCTGAGTGTCAATCCTTGTCACTGATTCAGATTCAATCCCTGTCACTGACTGAGGTTCTATCCCTGTCACTGACTGCGATTCGATGCCTGTCACTGACTGAGATTCAATCCCTGTCACAAACTGAGATTCCATCCCTGTCACTGTCTGAGGGTCAATCCCAGTCACTGATTGAGATTCAGTCCCTGTCACTGACGGAGGTTCAATCCCTGTCACTGACTGAGGTTCAATCCCTGTCACAAACTGAGATTCTATCCCTGTCACTGTCTGAGGGTCAATCCCAGTCACTGATTGAGATTCAGTCCCAGTCACTGACGGAGGTTCAATCCCTGTCACTGACTGAGGTTCAATCCCTGTCACTAACTGAGGGTCAATCCCTGCCAATGACTGAGTGTCAATCCCTGTCACTAACTGAGATACAATCCCTGTCACTGACGGAGTTTCAATCCCTGTCACTGACTGAGGTTCAATCCCTGTCACTGACTGAGGTTCAATCCCTGTCACTAACTGAGATACAATCCCTGTCACTGACGGAGTTTCAATCCCTGTCACAGACTGAGATTCAATCCCTGTCACTGACTGAGGTTCAAACCATGACACAGACTGAGATTCAATCCCTTTCACTGTCTGAGGGTCAATCCCTGTCACTGAGTGAAATTCAATCCCTGTCACTGACTGAGATTAAATCCCTGTCACTGACGGAGGTTCAATCCCTGCACTGACTGAGGTTCAATCCCTGTCACTGACTGAGAATCAATACCAGTCTCTGACTGAGATTCAATTCCTGTCACTGTCTGAGATTCAATTCCTGTCACTGACTGAGGTTCAATCCCTGGCACTGACTGAGATTCAATCCCTGTCACTGTCTGAGGGTCAATCCCAGTCACTAACTGTGATGCACTTTGTGTCACTAACTGAGATTCAATTCCTGTCACTGACTGAGGTTCAATCCATGTCACTGACTGAGAGTCAATCCCTTTCACTGTCTGAGGGTCAATCCCAGTCAATGACTAAAATTCTATCCCTGTCAATAACTGAGATTCAATCCCTGTCACTGACTAATGTTCAATACCTGTCACTGACTGAGGTTCAATCCCTGTCACAGACTGAAACTCAATCCCTGTCACTGACTGAGATTCAATCCGTTTCACTGTCTGAGGATCAATCCCTGTCACTGACTGAGATTCAATGCCTGTAACTAACTGAGTTTCAATCCCTGTCACTGACTGAGTTTCAATCCCTGTCACTGACTGAGGTTCAATCCCTGTCACTGACTGAGATTCAAACCCTGTCACTGACTGAGATTCAATCCCTGTCACTGTCTGAGGCTCAATCCCTGTCACTGACTGAGATTCAATCTCTGTCACTGACTGAGATTCAATCCCTGTCACTGTCTGAGGCTCAATCCCTGTCACTGACTGAGATACAATCCCTGTCACTGAACTGAGTTCAATCCCTGTCACTGACGGTGATTCAATTCCTGTCACTGACTGAGATTCAATCCCTGTCACTAACTGAGATTCAATTCCTGTCATTGACTGAGGCTCAATCCCTGTCACTGACTGAGGCTCAATCCCTGTCACTAACTGAGATTCAATCTCTGTCACAGACTGAGGTTCAATCCTTGTCACTGACTGAGGCTCAATCCCTGTCACTGACTGAGATTCAATCCCTGTCACTAACTGAGATTCAATCTCTGTCACAGACTGAGGTTCAATCCCTGTCACTGACTGAGGCTCAATCCCTGTCACTGACTGAGGTTCAATCCCTGTCACTAACTGAGATGCAATTCCTAGCAGTGACTGAGATTCAATCACTGGCACTGACGAAATTTCACTTCTTGTCACTGATTGAGATTTAATCCCTGTCACTGTCGGAGGTTCAATCCCTGTCACTGACTGACGTTCAATCTCTGTCTCTGACTGCGGATCAATCCCTATCACTGACTGAAACTCAATCACTGTCACCAATTAAGATTCAATGCCTGTCACTGTCTGAGGGTCAATCCATGTCACTGACTGAGATTCAATCCCAGTCACTTTCTGAGCGTCAAACCTTGCCACTGATTGAGATTCATTCCCTGATACAGACAGAGGTTCAATCCCCGTCACTGACAGAGATTCAACCTGTCACTAACTGAGATTAAATTTCTGTCACTTACTGAGATTCAATTCCTGTCAATTATTGAGATTCAATCCCTGTCACTGACTGAGATTCAATCCCTGTCACTAACTGATATTCAATCTCTGTCACTTTCTAAGGTTCAATGCCTGTCACTGACTGAGGTTCAAACCCTGCCACAGACTGAGATTCAAACCCTGTCACTGTCTGAGGGTCAACCCCAGTCACTGAATGAGATTCAATCCCTGTCATTGACTGAAATTGAATCCCTGTCAATGACGGAGGTTCAATCCCTGTCACTCACTGAGGTTCAGACCCTGTCACAGACTGAGATTCAATCCCTGTCACTGTCTGCGGGTCAATCCCAGTCACTGAATGAGGTTCAATCCCTGTCACTGGCTGAAATTTAATCCCTGTCAATGACTGAGGTACAATCCCTGTCACTGACTGAGGCTCAATCCCAGTCACTGACTGAGATTCAATCCCTGTCACTGAATGAGATTATATCCCTGTCACTGACTGAGATTCAATCCCTGTCACTGACTGAGATTCAATCCCTGTCACTGATTGAGATTCAACCCCTGTCACTAACTGAGATTCAATCCATGTTACTGATTGAGATTCAATCCCTGTCACTGACTGAGATGCAATTCCTAGCAGTGACTGAGATTCAATCACTGGCACTGACGAAATTTCACTTCTTGTCACTGATTGAGATTTAATCCCTGTCACTGTCGGAGGTTCAATCCCTGTCACTGACTGACGTTCAATCTCTGTCTCTGACTGCGGATCAATCCCTATCACTGACTGAAACTCAATCACTGTCACCAATTAAGATTCAATGCCTGTCACTGTCTGAGGGTCAATCCATGTCACTGACTGAGATTCAATCCCAGTCACTTTCTGAGCGTCAAACCTTGCCACTGATTGAGATTCATTCCCTGATACAGACAGAGGTTCAATCCCCGTCACTGACAGAGATTCAACCTGTCACTAACTGAGATTAAATTTCTGTCACTTACTGAGATTCAATTCCTGTCAATTATTGAGATTCAATCCCTGTCACTGACTGAGATTCAATCCCTGTCACTAACTGATATTCAATCTCTGTCACTTTCTAAGGTTCAATGCCTGTCACTGACTGAGGTTCAAACCCTGCCACAGACTGAGATTCAAACCCTGTCACTGTCTGAGGGTCAACCCCAGTCACTGAATGAGATTCAATCCCTGTCATTGACTGAAATTGAATCCCTGTCAATGACGGAGGTTCAATCCCTGTCACTCACTGAGGTTCAGACCCTGTCACAGACTGAGATTCAATCCCTGTCACTGTCTGCGGGTCAATCCCAGTCACTGAATGAGGTTCAATCCCTGTCACTGGCTGAAATTTAATCCCTGTCAATGACTGAGGTACAATCCCTGTCACTGACTGAGGCTCAATCCCAGTCACTGACTGAGATTCAATCCCTGTCACTGAATGAGATTATATCCCTGTCACTGACTGAGATTCAATCCCTGTCACTGACTGAGATTCAATCCCTGTCACTGATTGAGATTCAACCCCTGTCACTAACTGAGATTCAATCCATGTTACTGATTGAGATTCAATCCCTGTCACTGACTGAGATTCGATCCCTGTCACTGACTGAGGTTCAATCCCTGTCACTGTCTGTGGGTCAATCCCTGTCACTAACTGAGATCCAATCCCTGAAACTGATTGAGATTCAATCCCTGTCACTGACTGAGATTCAATCCCTGTCACTGAATGAGATTCAATCCCTGTCACTGACTGAGGTTCAATCCCTGTCACTAACTGAGGGTCAATCCCTGTCAATGACTGAGTGTCAATCCCTGTCACTAACTGAGATACAATCCCTGTCACTGACGGAGTTTCAATCGCTGTCACAGACTGAGATTCAATCCCTGTCACTGACTGAGGTTCAAACCCTGACACAGACTGAGATTCAATCCCTTTCACTGTCTGAGGGTCAATCCCTGTCACTGAGTGAAATTCAATCCCTGTCACTGACTGAGATTCAATCCCTGTCACTGACGGAGGTTCAATCCCTGCACTGACTGAGGTTCAATCCCTGTCACTGACTGAGAATCAATACCAGTCTCTGACTGAGATTCAATTCCTGTCACTGTCTGAGATTCAATTTCTGTCACTGACTGAGGTTCAATCCCTGGCACTGACTGAGATTCAATCCCTGTCACTGTCTGAGGGTCAATCCCAGTCACTAACCGTGATGCACTTTGTGTCACTAACTGAGATTCAATTCCTGTCACTGACTGAGGTTCAATCCATGTCACTGACTGAGAGTCAATCCCTTTCACTGTCTGAGGGTCAATCCCAGTCAATGACTAAAATTCTATCCCTGTCACTAACTGAGATTCAATCCCTGTCACTGACTAATGTTCAATCCCTGTCACTGACTGAGGTTCAATCCCTGTCACAGACTGAAACTCAATCCCTGTCACTGACTGAGATTCAATCCGTTTCACTGTCTGAGGATCAATCCCTGTCACTGACTGAGATTCAATGCCTGTAACTAACTGAGTTTCAATCCCTGTCACTGACTGAGGTTCAATCCCTGTCACTGACTGAGGTTCAATCCCTGTCACTGACTGAGATTCAAACCCTGTCACTGTCTGCGGGTCAATCCCAGTCACTGAATGAGATTCAATCCCTGTCACTGACTGAAAATCAATCCCTGTCACTGACTGAGGCTCAATCCCAGTCACTTACTGAGATTCAATCCCTGTCACTGAATGAGATTATATCCCTGTCACTGACTGAGATTCAATCCCTGTCACTGACTGAGATTCAATCCCTGTCACTGATTGAGATTCAACCCCTGTCACTAACTGAGATTCAATCCCTGTTACTGATTGAGATTCAACCCCTGTCACTGACTGAGATTCGATCCCTGTCACTGACTGAGGTTCAATCCCTGTCACTGTCTGTGGGTCAATCCCTGTCACTAACTGAGATCCAATCCCTGTCACTGATTGAGATTCAATCCCTGTCACTGACTGAGATTCAATCCCTGTCTCTGACTGAGGTTCAATTCCGGTCACTGACTGAGGTTCAATTCCTGTCTCTGACTGAGATTCAAACGCTGTCACTGACTGAGATTCAATCCCTGTCACTGAATGAGATTAAATCCATGTCACTGACTGAGATTCAATCCCTGTCACTGACTGAGATTCAATCCCTGTCACTGAATGAGATTCAATCTCTGTCACTGACTGAGGTTCAATCCCTGTCACTAACTGAGGGTCAATCCCTGTCAATGACTGAGTGTCAATACCTGTCACTAACTGAGATACAATCCCTGTCACTGACTGAGATTCAATCCCTGTCACTGAATGAGATTCAATCCCTGTCACTAACTGAGATGCAATTCCTACCACTGACTGAGATTCAATCACTGGCACTGACTGAGATTCACTTCTTGTCACTGATTGAGATTCAATCCCTGTCACTGACGGAGGTTCAATTCCTGTCACTGACGTTCAATCTCTGTCACTGACTGAGGATCAGTCCGTGTCACTGGTGGAGTTTCAATTCCTGACAATGTCTGAGTTTCCATCCCTGTCACTGACTGAGGGTCAATCCCTATCACTGACTGAAACTCAATCACTGTCACCAACTCAGATTCAATGCCTGTCACTGTCAGAGGGTCAATCCTTGCCACTGATTGAGATTCAATCCCAGTCACTGACTGATGTTCAATCCCAGTCACTGACGGAGATTCAATCCCTGTCACTGACAGAGATTCAATCCCTGTCACTGACAGAGGTTCAATCCTAGTCACTGATTGAGATTCAATCCCTGTCACTGACTGAGATTCAATCCCTGTCTCTGACTCAGATTCAATCCCTGTCACTGACTGAGGCTCAATCCCTGTCACTGACTGAGATTCAATCCCTCTCACTAACTGAGATTCAATCTCTGTCACTGACTAAGTTTCCATCCCTGTCACTGACTGATATTAAATTCCTGTCACTTCCTGAGATTCAATTCCTGTCACTGACTGAGATACAAACCCTGTCACTGACTGAGGTTCAATCCCTGTCACTGACTGAGATTCAATTCCTGTCACTGATTGAGATTCAATCCCTGTCACTGACTGAGGTTCAATCCCTGTCACAGACTGAGATTCAATCCCTGTCACTGTCTGAGAGTCAATCCAAGTCTCTGACTGAGATTCAATCCCTTTCACTACATGAGATTCAATCACTGTCACTGACTAAGGTTCAATCTCTGTCACTGACTGAGGATCAGTCCCTGTCACTGACGGAGATTCAATCCGTGACAATGTCTGAGGCTCAATCACTGTCACAGACTGTGATTCATTACCTGTCACTGACTGAAACTCAATCACTCTCATCGACTAAGATTCAATCCCTGTCACTGTCTGAAGGTCAATCCCTGTCACTGACTGAGATTCAATCTTGTTACTGATTGAGGTTTAGTCCCTGTCACTGACGAAGGTTCAATCCCTGTCACTGACTGAGGTTCAATCCCTGTCACTGACTGAAACTCAATCACTCTCATCGACTAAGATTCAATCCTTGTCACTGACTGAGATTCAATCCCTGTCACTTTCTGAGCGTCAATCCGTGCCACTGATTGAGATTTAATCCCAGTCACTGACTGAGATTCAATGCCTGTCACTGACAGAGATTCAATCCCTGTCACTGACTGAGGTTCAATCCCTGTCACTAACTGAGATGCAATTCCTACCACTGACTGAGATTCTATCACTGGCAATGACTGAGATTCACTTCTTGTCACTGACTGAGATTCAATCTCTGTCACTGACTGAGATTCAAACCCTGTCACTGACTAAGGTTCAATCCCTATCACCAACTGTGATTAAAATCCTGTCACTTCCTGAGATTCATTCCTGTCAGTGACTGAGATACAATCACTGTAACTGACTGAGATTCAATCCCTGTCACTAACTGAGATTCAATTCCTGTCACTGACTGAGGTTCAATCCATGTCACTGACTGAGAGTCAATCCCTTTCACTGTCTGAGGGTCAATCCCAGTCAATGACTAAAATTCTATCCCTGTCACTAACTGAGATTCAATCCCTGTCACTGACTAATGTTCAATCCCTGTCACTGACTGAGGTTCAATCCCTGTCACAGACTGAAACTCAATCCCTGTCACTGACTGAGATTCAATCCGTTTCACTGTCTGAGGATCAATCCCTGTCACTGACTGAGATTCAATGCCTGTAACTAACTGAGTTTCAATCCCTGTCACTGACTGAGGTTCTATCCCTGTCACTGACTGAGGTTCAATCCCTGTCACTGACTGAGATTCAAACCCTGTCACTGTCTGCGGGTCAATCCCAGTCACTGAATGAGATTCAATCCCTGTCACTGACTGAAAATCAATCCCTGTCAATGACTGAGGTTCAATCCCTGTCACTGACTGAGGCTCAATCCCAGTCACTTACTGAGATTCAATCCCTGTCACTGAATGAGATTATATCCCTGTCACTGACTGAGATTCAATCCCTGTCACTGACTGAGATTCAATCCCTGTCACTGATTGAGATTCAACCCCTGTCACTAACTGAGATTCAATCCCTGTTACTGATTGAGATTCAACCCCTGTCACTGACTGAGATTCGATCCCTGTCACTGACTGAGGTTCAATCCCTGTCACTGTCTGTGGGTCAATCCCTGTCACTAACTGAGATCCAATCCCTGTCACTGATTGAGATTCAATCCCTGTCACTGACTGAGATTCAATCCCTGTCTCTGACTGAGGTTCAATTCCGGTCACTGACTGAGGTTCAATTCCTGTCTCTGACTGAGATTCAAACGCTGTCACTGACTGAGATTCAATCCCTGTCACTGAATGAGATTAAATCCATGTCACTGACTGAGATTCAATCCCTGTCACTGACTGAGATTCAATCCCTGTCACTGAATGAGATTCAATCTCTGTCACTGACTGAGGTTCAATCCCTGTCACTAACTGAGGGTCAATCCCTGTCAATGACTGAGTGTCAATACCTGTCACTAACTGAGATACAATCCCTGTCACTGACTGAGATTCAATCCCTGTCACTGAATGAGATTCAATCCCTGTCACTAACTGAGATGCAATTCCTACCACTGACTGAGATTCAATCACTGGCACTGACTGAGATTCACTTCTTGTCACTGATTGAGATTCAATCCCTGTCACTGACGGAGGTTCAATTCCTGTCACTGACGTTCAATCTCTGTCACTGACTGAGGATCAGTCCGTGTCACTGGTGGAGTTTCAATTCCTGACAATGTCTGAGTTTCCATCCCTGTCACTGACTGAGGGTCAATCCCTATCACTGACTGAAACTCAATCACTGTCACCAACTCAGATTCAATGCCTGTCACTGTCAGAGGGTCAATCCTTGCCACTGATTGAGATTCAATCCCAGTCACTGACTGATGTTCAATCCCAGTCACTGACGGAGATTCAATCCCTGTCACTGACAGAGATTCAATCCCTGTCACTGACAGAGGTTCAATCCTAGTCACTGATTGAGATTCAATCCCTGTCACTGACTGAGATTCAATCCCTGTCTCTGACTCAGATTCAATCCCTGTCACTGACTGAGGCTCAATCCCTGTCACTGACTGAGATTCAATCCCTCTCACTAACTGAGATTCAATCTCTGTCACTGACTAAGTTTCCATCCCTGTCACTGACTGATATTAAATTCCTGTCACTTCCTGAGATTCAATTCCTGTCACTGACTGAGATACAAACCCTGTCACTGACTGAGGTTCAATCCCTGTCACTGACTGAGATTCAATTCCTGTCACTGATTGAGATTCAATCCCTGTCACTGACTGAGGTTCAATCCCTGTCACAGACTGAGATTCAATCCCTGTCACTGTCTGAGAGTCAATCCAAGTCTCTGACTGAGATTCAATCCCTTTCACTACATGAGATTCAATCACTGTCACTGACTAAGGTTCAATCTCTGTCACTGACTGAGGATCAGTCCCTGTCACTGACGGAGGTTCAATCCGTGACAATGTCTGAGGCTCAATCACTGTCACAGACTGTGATTCATTACCTGTCACTGACTGAAACTCAATCACTCTCATCGACTAAGATTCAATCCCTGTCACTGTCTGAAGGTCAATCCCTGTCACTGACTGAGATTCAATCTTGTTACTGATTGAGGTTTAGTCCCTGTCACTGACGAAGGTTCAATCCCTGTCACTGACTGAGGTTCAATCCCTGTCACTGACTGAAACTCAATCACTCTCATCGACTAAGATTCAATCCTTGTCACTGACTGAGATTCAATCCCTGTCACTTTCTGAGCGTCAATCCGTGCCACTGATTGAGATTTAATCCCAGTCACTGACTGAGATTCAATGCCTGTCACTGACAGAGATTCAATCCCTGTCACTGACTGAGGTTCAATCCCTGTCACTAACTGAGATGCAATTCCTACCACTGACTGAGATTCTATCACTGGCAATGACTGAGATTCACTTCTTGTCACTGACTGAGATTCAATCTCTGTCACTGACTGAGATTCAAACCCTGTCACTGACTAAGGTTCAATCCCTATCACCAACTGTGATTAAAATCCTGTCACTTCCTGAGATTCATTCCTGTCAGTGACTGAGATACAATCACTGTAACTGACTGAGATTCAATCCCTGTCACTGACTGAGATTCAAACCCTGTCACTGACTGAGATTCAATTCCTGTCACTGATGGTGATTCAATCCCTGTCACTGACAGAGATTCAATCCCTGTCACTGATTGAGAATCAATCCCTGAAACTGACTGAGATTCAATTCCTGTCACTGAATGAGATTAAATCCCTGTCACTGAATGAGATTAAATCCCTGTCACTGACTGAGATTCAATCCCTGTCACTGACTGAGATTCAAACCCTGTCACTGACTGAGATTCAATTCCTGTCACTGATGGTGATTCAATCCCTGTCACTGACAGAGATTCAATCCCTGTCACTGATTGAGAATCAATCCCTGAAACAGACTGAGATTCAATCCCTGTCACTGACTGAGATTCAATTCCTGTCACTGAATGAGATTAAATCCCTGTCACTGACTGAGATTCAATCCCTGTCACTGACTGAGGCTCAATCCCTGTCACTGACTGAGATACAATCCCTGTCACTGACTGAGGTTCAATTCCTGTCACTGACTTAGATTCAATTCCTGTCACTGACTGAGATTCAATCTCTGTCACTGACGGAGATTCAATGCCAGTCACTGAATGAGATTAAATCCCTGTCACTGACTTAGATTCAATCCCTGTCACTGAATGAGATTCAATCCCTGTCACTGACTGAGGTTCAATCCCTGTCACTAACTGAGATGCAATTCCTACCACTGACTGAGATTCTATCACTGGCAATGACTGAGATTCACTTCTTGTCACTGATTGAGATTTAATCCCTGGCACTGACAGAGGTTCAAACCCTGTCACTGTCTGAGGGTCAATCCCTGTCACTGTCTGAGATTCAATCCCAGTCACTTTCTGAGTGTCAATCCCTTCCACTGATTGAGATTCATTCCCTGATACTGACAGAGGTTCAATCCCCGTCACTGACAGAGATTCAATCCCTGTCACTGACTGAGATTAAATTTCTGTCACTTACTGAGATTCAATTCCTGTTACTGACTGAGATTCAATCCCTGTCACTGACAGAGTTTCAAACCCAGTCCCTGATTGAGATTCAATCCTTGTCACTGACTGTGATTCAATCCCTGTCACTGACTGAGATTCAATCCCTGTCACTGACTAAGGTTCAATCCATGTCACTAACTGAGATTAAATTCCTATCACTTCCTGAGATTCATTCCTGTCAGTGACTGAGATACAATCCTTGTCATTGAACTGAGTTCAATCCCTGTCACTGACGGTGATTCAATTCCTGTCACTGACTGAGATTCAATCCCTGTCACTGATTGAGAATCAATCCCTGAAACTGACTGAGATTCAATCCCTGTCACTGACTGAGATTCAATGCCTGTCACTGACAGAGTTTCAATCCTAGTCACTGATTGAGATTCAATCCTTGTCACTGACTGAGATTCAATCCCTGTCACTGACTGAGATTCAATTCCTGTCACTGACTGAGATTCAATCCCTGTCACTGATTGAGAATCAATCCCTGAAACTGACAGACATTCAATCCCTGTCACTGACTGAGGGTCAATCCCTATCACTGACTGAAACTCAATCACTGTCACCAACTAAGATTCAATGCCTGTCACTGTCTGAGGGTCAATCCCTGCCACTGATTGAGATTCAATCCCTGTCACTGACAGAGTTTCAATCCCAGTCACTGATTGAGATTCAATCCTTGTCACTGACTGAGATTCAATCCCTGTCACTGACTGAGATTCAAAACCTGTCACTGACTGAGATTCAATCTCAGTCACTGACTGAGGTTCAATCCCTGTCACTGACTAAGGTTCAATTCCTGTCACCAACTGAGATTAAAATCCTGTCACTTCCTGAGATTCATTCCTGTCTGTGACTGCGATACAATCCCTGTCACTGAACTGAGTTCAATCCCTGTCACTGACGGTGATTCAATCCCTGTCACTGATTGAGAATCAATCCCTGAAACTGACTGAGATTCAATCCCTGTCACTGACTGAGATTCAATCCCTGTCACTGACTGAGGTTCAATCCCTGTCACTGATTGAGAATCAATCCCTGAAACTGACTGAGATTCAATCCCTGTCACTGACTGAGATTCAATCCCTGTCACTGACTGAGATTCAATCCCTGTCACTGACTGAGGCTCAATCCCTGTCACTGACTGTGATTCAATCCCTGTCACTGACTGAGATTCAATCCCTGTCACTGAATGAGATTCAATCCCTGTCACTGACTGAGAGACAATCCCTGTCACTGACTGAGGTTCAATTCCTGTCACTGACTTAGATTCAATTCCTGTCACTGACTGAGATTCAATCCCTGTCACTGACGGAGATTCAATGCCAGTCACTGAATGAGATTAAATCCCTGTCACTGACTAAGATTCAATCCCTGTCACTGACTGAGATTCAATCCCTGTCACTGAATGAGATTCAATCCCTGTCACTGACGGAGGTTCAATCCCTGTCACTGACTGAGGTTCAATCTCTGTCACTGACTGAGGTTCAATCTCTGTCATTGACTGCGGATCAGTCCGTGTCACTGATGGAGGTTCTATCCCTGACAATGTCTGAGGTTCAATCCCTATCACTGACTGAAACTCAATCACTGTCACCAACTAAGATTCAATGCCTGTCACTGTCTGAGGGTCAATCCCTGTCACTGACTGAGATTCAATCCCAGTCACTTTCTGAGCGTCAATCCCTTGCACTGATTGAGATTCAATCCCTGTCACTGACTGAGATTAAATTTCTGTCACTTACTGAGGTTCAAATCCTGTCACTGACTTACATTCAATTCCTGTCACTGACTGAGATTCAATCCCTGTCACTGACGGCGATTCAATGCTTGTCACTGAATGAGATTCAATCCCTTTCACTGACTGAGATTCAATCCCTGTCATTGAATTAGATTCAATCCCTGTCTCTGACTGAGGTTCAATCCCTATCACTGACTGAGATTCAATCCCTGTTACTTTCTGAGTGTCAATCCGTGCCACTGATTGAGATTTAATCACAGTCACTGACTGAGATTCAATGCCTGTCACTGACAGAGTTTCAATCCCAGTCACTGATTGAGATTCAATCCTTGTCACTGACTGAGATTCAATCCCTGTCACTGACTGAGATTCAAACCCTGTCACGGACTGAGATTCAATCCCTGTCACTGACTGATGCTCAATCCCTGTCACTGACTGAGATTCAATCCCTGTCACTGACTGAAATTCAATCCCTGTCACTGACTAAGGTTCAATCCCTGTCAGGAACTGAGATTAAATTCCTGTCACTTCCTGAGATTCATTCCTGTCAGTGACTGAGATACAATCACTGTAACTGACTGAGATTCAATCCCTGTCACTGACTGAGATTCAAACCCTGTCACTGACTGAGATTCAATCCCTGTCACTGACTGAGGCTCAATCCCTGTCACTGACTGAGATTCAATCTCTGTCACTGACTGAGATTCAATCCCTGTCACTGACTAAGGTTCAATCCCTGTCACGAACTGAGATTAAATTCCTGTCACTTCCTGAGATTCATTCCTGTCAGTGACTGAGATACAATCACTGTAACTGACTGAGATTCAATCCCTGGCTCTGATTGAGAATCAATCCCTGAAACTGACTGAGATTCAATCCCTGTCACTGACTGAGATTCAATCCCTGTCACTGACTGAGGTTCAATCCCTGTCACAGACTGAGATTCAATTCTTGTCACTGACTTAGATTCAATTCCTGTCACTGACTGAGATACAATCCCTGTCACTGACTGAGGTTTAATTCCTGTCACTGACTTAGATTCAATTCCTGTCACTGACTGAGATTCAATCCCTGTCACTGACGGAGATTCAATGCCTGTCACTGACTGAGATTAAATCCCTGTCACTGACTGAGATTCAATCCCTGTCACTGACTGAGATTCAATCCCTGTCACTGACTGAGGATCAGTCCGTGTCACTGAATGTGATTCAATCCCTGTCACAGACTGAGATTCAATCCCTGTCGCTGTCTGAGGGTCAATCCCTGCCACTGATTGAGATTCAATCCCAGTCACTGACTGAGGTTCAATCCCTGTCACTGAATGTGATTCAATCCCTGTCACTGACGAAAGTTCAATTCCTGTCACTGACGTTCAAACTCTGTCACTGACTGAGGATCAGTCCGTGTCACTGGTGGAGTTTCAATTCCTGACAATGTCTGAGGTTCAATCCCTGTCACAGACTGAGATTCAATCCCTGTCACTGACTGAGGCTCAATCCCTTTCACTGACTGAGAGTCAATCTCTGTCACTGACTGAGATTCAATCCCTGTCACTGACTAAGGTTCAGTACTTGTCACGAACTGAGATTAAATTCCTGTCACTTCCTGAGATTCATTCCTGTCAGTGATTGAGATACAATCCCTGTCACTGAACTGAGTTCAATCCCTGTCACTGACGGTGATTCAATTCCTGTCACTGACTGAGATTCAATCCCTGTCACTGACGGTGATTCAATTTCTGTCACTGACTGAGATTCAATCCCTGTCACTGACTGAGAATCAATCCCTGTCACTGATTGAGAATCAATCCCTGAAATTGACTGAGATTCAATCCCTGTCACTGACTGAGATTCAATCCCTGTCACTGACTTAGATTCAATTCCTGTCACTGACTGAGGCTCATTCCTGTCACTGACTGAGATACAATCCCTGTCACTAACTGAGATTCAAGGTCTGTCACAGACTGAGGTTCAATCCCTGTCACTGACTGAGATTAAATGTCTGTCACTGAATGAGATTCAATTCCTGTCACTGACTGAGACACAATCCCTGTCACTGACTGAGATTCAATCCCTGTCACTGACTGAGATTCAATCCCTGTCACTGACTGAGATTGAATCCCTGTCACTGACTGAGATTCAATCACTGGCACTGACTGAGATTCACTTCTTGTCACTGATTGAGATTTAATCCCTGTAACTGACGGAGGTTCAATCCCTGTCAGTGACTGAGGTTCAATCTCTGTCACTGACTGAGGATCAGTCCGTGTCACTGATGGAGGTTCAATCCCTGACAATGTCTGAGGTTCAATCCCTGTCACAGACTGAGATTCAATCCCTGTCACTGACTGAGGATCAATCCCTATCACTGACTGAAACTCAATCACTGTCACCATCTAAGATACAACGCCCGTCACTGTCTGTGCGTCAATCCCTGCCACTGATTGAGATTCATTCCCTGATACTGACAGAGGTTTAATCCCCGTCACTGACAGAGATTCAATCCCTGTCACTGACTGAGATTCAATCCCTGTCACTAACTGATATTCAATCTCTGTCACTTTCTGAGGTTCAATCCCTGTCACTGACTGAGATTAAATTCCTGTCACCTTTTGAGATTCAATTCCACTCACTGACTGAGATACAATCCCTAATACTGACTGAGGTTCATGCCCTGTCACTGACTGAGATTCAATTCCGGTCACTGACTGAGATTCAATCGCTGTCACTGACGGTGATTCAATCTCTGTCACTGACTGAGATTCAATCCCTGTCACTGACTGCGATTCAATCCCAGTCACTGACTGAGGTTCAATCCCAGTTACTGATTGACATTGAATCCCTGTCACTGACTGAGGTTCACTCCCTGTCACTGTTTGAGGCTCAATCCCTGTCACTGACTGAGGCTCAATCCCTGTCACTGTCTGAGGGTCAATCCCAGTCACAGACTGAGATTCAATCTCTGTCGCTGCCTGAGGTTCAATCCCTGTCACTGCCTGAGGTACAATCCCTGTCACTGTCTGAGATTCAATCACTGTCACTGACTGCGATTCTATGCCTGTCACTGACTGAGATTCCATTCCTATCACTGTCTGAGCGTCAATCCCTGTCACTGACTGAGTTTCAATCCCAGTCGCTGATTGACATTCAATCCCAGTCACTGACTGATATTCAATCCCTGTCACTGCCTGAGGATCAATCTCTGTCACTGATTGAGATTCAATTCCTGTCACTGACTGAGGTTCAAATCCTGTCACTGACTTACATTCAATTCCTGTCACTGACTGAGGTTCAATCTCTGACACTGACTGAGGTTCAATCCCTGTCACTGCCTGAATTTCAATCCCTGTCACTGCCTGAGGATCAATCTCTGTCACTGATTGAGATTCAATTCCTGTCACTGACTGAGGTTCAAATCCTGTCACAGACTTACATTCAATTCCTGTCACTGACTGAGGTTCAATCTCTGACACTGACTGAGGTTCAATCCCTGTCACTGCCTGAATTTCAATCCCTGTTACTGACTGAGATTCAATCCCTGTCACTGACTGAGATTCAATCCCTGTCACTGAATGAGATTCGATGCATGTCACAGACGGAGATTCCATTTCTATCACTGTCTGAGGGTCAATCCCTGTCACTGATTGAAATTCAATCCCTGTCACTGTCTGAGGGTCTATCCCAGTCATTGACTGAGATTCAATTCCTGTCACAGATTGAGATTCTATCCCTGTCACTGACTGAGGGTCATTCCCTGTCACTATTTGTGGCTCAATCCCTGTCACTGACTGAGATTCCATTCCTATCACTGTCTGAGCATCAATCCCTGTCACTGACTGAGGTTCAATTCCTATCACTGACTGACGGTCAATCCCTGTCACTGACTGAGGTTCAATCCCTGTCACTGACGGAGATTCAATCCCTGTCACTGACGGAGATTCAATCCCTGTCACTGACTGAGGTTCAATCCCTGTCAATGACTGAGTCTCAATCGCTGTCACAGACTGAGATTCAACCCTGTCACTAACTGAGATTCTATCCCTGCCACTGACTGAGATTCAATCCCTGTCACTGACTGTGGCTCAATTCCTGTCATTTACTGAGGTTCAATCGCTGTAACTGACTGATGCTTGATCACTTCACTGACTGATGTTCAATCCCAGTCACTGACTGAGGTACAATCCCTGTCACTGCCAATGTTTCAATCCGTGTCACTGACTGAGATTCAATCTGTGTGACTGACTGAAATTCAATCCCTGTCACTGACTGAGATTCAATCCCTGCCACTGACTGAGGGTCAATCCCTGTCACTGACTTAAACTCAATCCCTGTCACTGACTGAGATTCAATCCCTGTCAATAACTGAGATTCAATTCCTGTCACTGACTGAGATTCAATCACTGTCACTGTCTGAGGGTCAATCCCTGTCACTGACTGAGGGTCTATCCCTGTGACTAACTGTGATTCAATCCCTGTCACTGTCTGTGGGTCAATCCCTCTCACTGACAGAGATTCAATTCCTGTCACTGACTGAGATTCAATTCCCGTCTCTGAATGAGGGTCAATCCCTGTTACTGACTGAGATTCAAATCCAGTCACTGACTAAGATTCAATGCCTGTCATTGACTGAGATACAATTCCTGTCACTGACTGAGATTCATTCCCTGTCACTGACTGACGTTCAATCACTGTCACTGACTGAGATTCAATTCCTGTCACTGAATGAGATTCAATCACTGTTACTGACAGAGGGTCAATCCCAGTCACTGACTGAGATTCAATCCCTGTCACTAACTGAGGGTCAATCCCTGTCACTGACTGAGATTCAATTTCTTTCACTGGATGAGGGTCAATCCCTGTCACTGACTGAGATTCATTTCCTTTCTCTGGCTGAGCGTCAATCCCTGTCACTGACTGAGATTCAAACCCTCTCACTGACTAAGACTCAATGCCTGTCACTGACTGACATTCAATTCCTGTCACTGACTGAGATTCAATCTCCGTCACTGACTGAGGCTCAATCCCTGTCACTGACTGTGATGCAATCCCTGTCACTGATTGAGGTTCAATCCCTGTCACTGACTGAGGTTCAAACCCTGTCACCGACTGAGATTCAATCCCTGTCACTGACTGAGGCTCAATCCCAGTCACTGACTGCGGCTCAATCCCTGTCACTGACTGATGTTCAATCTCTGTCACTGACTGAGATGCAATTCCTGGCACTGACTGAGATTCACTTCCTGTAAATGACCGAGATTCAATCCCTGTCACTGAATGAGATTCAATCACTGTTACTGACTGAGGTTCAATCCTTGTCACTGAGTGAGATTCAATCCCTGTCACTGACTGAGATTCAATCCCTGTTACTGACTGAGGGTCAATCCCTGTCACTGACAGAGATTCAATCTCCTTCACTGACTGCGACTCAATACCTGTCACTGACTAAGATTCAATCCCTGTCACTGAATGTGACTCAATTCCTATCACTGACTGAGATTCAATTCCTGTCACTGACTGAGATTGAATCCCTGTCACTGACTGAGATTCGATCCCTGTCACTCCCTGTCACTGACTACGATTCAAATCCTGTCACTGACTGAGGGTCAATACCTGCGACTGGCTGAGGCTCAAACCCTGACACAGAGTGAGGGTCAATCACTGTCACTGACTGAGGTTCAATCCCTGTCACTGACTGAGGGTCAATCCCTGTCACTGACTGAGATTGAATCCCTGTCACTGACTGAGGTTCAATCCCTGTCACTGACTGAGATTCAATCCCTGTCACTGTCTGTGGGTCAATCCCTCTCACTGACAGAGATTCAATTCCTGTCACTGACTGAGATTCAATTCCCGTCTCTGACGGAGGGTCAATCCCTGTTACTGACTGAGATTCAAATCCAGTCACTGACTAAGATTCAATGCCTGTCACTGACTGAGATACAATTCCTGTCACTGACTGAGATTCATTCCCTGTCACTGACTGACGTTCAATCCCTGTCACTGACTGAGATTCAATTCCTGTCACTGAATGAGATTCAATCACTGTTACTGACAGAGGGTCAATCCCAGTCACTGACTGAGATTCAATCCCTGTCACTAACTGAGGGTCAATCCCTGTGACTGACTGAGACTCAATTTCTTTCACTGGCTGAGGGTCAATCCCTGTCACTGACTGAGATTCAATCCCTGTCACTGACTAAGGTTCAATCCCTGTCACGAACTGAGATTAAATTCCTGTCACTTCCTGAGATTCATTCCTGTCAGTGACTGAGATACAATCACTGTAACTGACTGAGATTCAATCCCTGTCACTGACTGAGATTCAAACCCTGTCACTGACTGAGATTCAATCCCTGTCACTGACTGAGGCTCAATCCCTGTCACTGACTGAGATTCAATTCCTGTCACTGACTGAGATTCAATTCCCGTCTCTGACGGAGGGTCAATCCCTGTTACTCACTGAGATTCAAATCCAGTCACTGACTAAGATTCAATGCCTGTCACTGACTGAGACACAATTCCTATCACTGACTGAGATTCAATTCCTGTCACTGAATGAGATTCAATCACTGTTACTGACAGAGGGTCAATCCCAGTCACTGACTGAGATTCAATCCCAGTCACTAACTGAGGGTCAATCCCTGTCACTGACTGAGATTCAATTTCTTTCACTGGCTGAGGGTCAGTCCCTGTCACTGACTGAGATTCATTCCCTGTCACTGACTAAGGTTCAATCCCTGTCACGAACTGAGATTAAATTCCTGTAACTTCCTGAGATTCATTCCTGTCAGTGACTGAGATACAATCACTGTAACTGACTGAGATTCAATCCCTGTCACTGACTGAGATTCAAACACTGTCACTGACTGAGATTCAATCCCTGTCACTGACTGAGGCTCAATCCCTGTCACTGACTGAGATTCAATCTCTGTCACAGACTGAGATTCAATCCCTGTCACCTGACTAAGGTTCAATCCCTGTCACCAACTGAGATTAAATTCCTGTCACTTCCTGAGATTCATTCCTGTCAGTGACTGAGATAGAATCACTGTAACTGACTGAGATTCAATCCCTGTCACTGATTGAGAATCAAATCCCTGAAACTGACTGAGATTCAATCCCTGTCACTGACTGAGATTCAATCCCTGTCACTGACTGAGGTTCAATCCCTGTCACAGACTGAGATTCAATTCCTGTCACTGACTTAGATTCAATTCCTGTCACTGACTGAGGCTCATTCCTGTCACTGACTGAGATTCAATCCCTGTCACTAACTGAGATTCAATCTCTGTCACAGACTGAGGTTCAATCCCTGTCACTGACTGAGATTAAATGTCTGTCACTGAATGAGATTCAATTTCTGTCACTGACTGAGACACAATCCCTGTCACTGACTGAGATTCAATCCCTGTCACTGACTGAGATTCAATCCCTGTCACTGACTGAGATTGAATCCCTGTCACTGACTGAGATTCAATCACTGGCACTGACTGAGATTCACTTCTTGTCACTGATTGAGATTTAATCCCTGTAACTGACGGAGGTTCAATCCCTGTCAATGACTGAGGTTCAATCTCTATCACTGACTGAGGATCAGTCCGTGTCACTGATGGAGGTTCAATCCCTGACAATGTCTGAGGTTCAATCTCTGTCACAGACTGAGATTCAATCCCTGTCACTGACTGAGGATCAATCCCTATCACTGACTGAAACTCAATCACTGTCACCAAATAAGATTCAACGCCCGTCACTGTCTGAGCGTCAAACCCTGCCACTGATTGAGATTCATTCCCTGATACTGACAGAGGTTCAATCCCCGTCACTGACAGAGATTCAATCCCTGTCACTTTTTGAGATTCAATTCCACTCACTGACTGAGATACAATCCCTGAATACTGACTGAGGTTCAATCCCTGTCACTGACTGCGATTCAATCCCAGTCACTGACTGAGGTTCAATCCCAGTTACTGATTGACATTGAATCCCTGTCACTGACTGAGGTTCACTCCCTGTCACTGTCTGAGGCTCAATCCCTGTCACTGACTGAGGCTCAATCCCTGTCACTGACTGAGATTCAATCCCTGTCACTGCCTGAGGTTCAATCCCTGTCACTGACTGAGATTAAATTCCTGTCACTTTTTGAGATTCAATTCCACTCACTGACTGAGATACAATCCCTGAATACTGACTGAGGTTCAATCCCTGTCACTGACTGAGATTCAATTCCGGTCACTGACTGAGATTCAATCCCTGTCACTGACGGTGATTCAATCTCTGTCACTGACTGAGATTCAATCCCTGTCACTGACTGCGATTCAATCCCAGTCACTGACTGAGGTTCAATCCCAGTTACTGATTGACATTGAATCCCTGTCACTGACTGAGGTTCACTCCCTGTCACTGTCTGAGGCTCAATCCCTGTCACTGACTGAGGCTCAATCCCTGTCACTGACTGAGATTCAATCCCTGTCACTGCCTGAGGTACAATCCCTGTCACTGTCTGAGATTCAATCACTGTCACTGACGGCGATTCTATGCCTGTCACTGACTGAGATTCCATTCCTATCACTGTCTGAGCGTCAATCCCTGTCACTGACTGAGTTTCAATCCCAGTCGCTGATTGACATTCAATCCCAGTCACTGACTGATATTCAATCCCTGTCACTGCCTGAGGATCAATCTCCGTCACTGATTGAGATTCAATTCCTGTCACTGACTGAGATACAATCCCTGTCACAGACTGAGGTTCAAATCCTGTCACTGACTTACATTCAATTCCTGTCACTGACTGAGGTTCAATCTCTGACACTGACTGAGGTTCAATCCCTGTCACTGCCTGAATTTCAATCCCTGTTACTGACTGAGATTCAATCCCTGTCACTGACTGAGATTCAATCCCTGTCACTGACTTACATTCAATTCCTGTCACTGACTTAGGTTCAATCTCTGACACTGACTGAGGTTCAATCCCTGTCACTGCCTGAATTTCAATCCCTGTTACTGACTGAGATTCAATCCCTGTCACTGACTGAGATTCAATCCCTGTCACTGAATGAGATTCGATGCATGTCACAGACGGAGATTCCATTTCTATCACTGTCTGAGGGTCAATCCCTGTCACTGATTGAAATTCAATCCCTGTCACTGTCTGAGGGTCTATCCCAGTCATTGACTGAGATTCAATTCCTGTCACAGATTGAGATTCTATCCCTGTCACTGACTGAGGGTCATTCCCTGTCACTATTTGTGGCTCAATCCCTGTCACTGACTGAGATTCCATTCCTATCACTGTCTGAGCATCAATCCCTGTCACTGACTGAGGTTCAATTCCTATCACTGACTGACGGTCAATCCCTGTCACTGACTGAGGTTCAATCCCTGTCACTGACGGAGATTCAATCCCTGTCACTGACGGAGATTCAATCCCTGTCACTGACTGAGGTTCAATCCCTGTCAATGACTGAGTCTCAATCGCTGTCACAGACTGAGATTCAACCCTGTCACTAACTGAGATTCTATCCTTGTCACTGTCTGAGGGTCAATCCCTGTCACTGACTGAGATTCAATCCCTGCCACTGACTGAGATTCAATCCCTGTCTCTGACTGTGGCTCAATTCCTGTCATTTACTGAGGTTCAATCGCTGTAACTGACTGATGCTTGATCACTTCACTGACTGATGTTCAATCCCAGTCACTGACTGAGGTACAATCCCTGTCACTGCCTATGGTTCAATCCGTGTCACTGACTGAGATTCAATCTGTGTGACTGACTGAAATTCAATCCCTGTCACTGATTGAGATTCAATCCCTGCCACTGACTGAGGGTCAATCCCTGTCACTGACTTAAACTCAATCCCTGTCACTGACTGAGATTCAATCCCTGTCAATAACTGAGATTCAATTCCTGTCACTGACTGAGATTCAATCACTGTCACTGTCTGAGGGTCAATCCCTGTCACTGACTGAGGGTCAATCCCTGTGACTAACTGTGATTCAATCCCTGTCACTGTCTGTGGGTCAATCCCTCTCACTGACAGAGATTCAATTCCTGTCACTGACTGAGATTCAATTCCCGTCTCTGACGGAGGGTCAATCCCTGTTACTGACTGAGATTCAAATCCAGTCACTGACTAAGATTCAATGCCTGTCATTGACTGAGATACAATTCCTGTCACTGACTGAGATTCATTCCCTGTCACTGACTGACGTTCAATCCCTGTCACTGACTGAGATTCAATTCCTGTCACTGAATGAGATTCAATCACTGTTACTGACAGAGGGTCAATCCCAGTCACTGACTGAGATTCAATCCCTGTCACTAACTGAGGGTCAATCCCTGTCACTGACTGAGATTCAATTTCTTTCACTGGCTGAGGGTCAATCCCTGTCACTGACTGAGATTCATTTCCTTTCTCTGGCTGAGCGTCAATCCCTGTCACTGACTGAGATTCAAACCCTCTCACTGACTAAGACTCAATGCCTGTCACTGACTGACATTCAATTCCTGTCACTGACTGAGATTCAATCTCCGTCACTGACTGAGGCTCAATCCCTGTCACTGACTGTGATGCAATCCCTGTCACTGACTGTGATGCAATCCCTGTCACTGACTGAGGTTCAAACCCTGTCACAGACTGAGATTCAATCCCTGTCACTGACTGAGGCTCAACCCCAGTCACTGACTGCGGCTCAATCCCTGTCACTGACTGATGTTCAATCTCTGTCACTGACTGAGATGCAATTCCTGGCACTGACTGAGATTCACTTCCTGTCACTGACTGCGATTCAAATCCTGTCACTGACAGAGATTCATTCCGTGTCACTGACTAAGATTCAATGACGGTCATCGAATGAGATTCCATTCCTGTCACTGGCTGAGATTCAATCGCTGTCACTGACTGAGGTTCAATCCCTGTCACTGAATGAGATTGATATCCCTGTCTCTGAAAGTTATTCAATAACTTTTACTGATTGAGATTCAATCCCGGTCACTGACTGAGGTTCAATCCCAGTCACTGACTGAGGTTTTATTCCTGTCACTGACTGAGGCCCCATCCCTGGCACTGAATGAGATTCAATCCCTGTCACTGACTGAGGGTCAATCCCTGTCACTGACTGAGAATCAATCCCTGTCACTGACTCGGATTCAATCCCTGTCACTGACTGAGATTCAATCCCTGTCACTGTCTGACGGTCAATCCCTGTCACTGACTGAGGGTCAATCCCTGTCACTGACTGAGAATCAATCCCTGTCACTTACTGTGATTCAATCCCTGTCACTGACTGAGATTCAATCTCTCTCACTGCCTGAGGCTCAATCCCTGTCACTGATTGAGATTCAATACCTGTCACTGACTGAGGCTCAATCCCTGTCACTGACTGAGATTCAATCCCTGTCACTGACTGAGATTCCATCCCTGGCACTGACTGAGGGTCCATCACTGTCACTGACTGAGATTCAATCCCTGTCACTGACTGAGTTTCAATCCCTGTCACTAAATGAGATTCAATCCCTGTCACTGGCTTAGGCTCAATCCCTGTCACTGACTGAGATTCAATTTCTGCCACTGACTGAGATTCAATCCCTGTCCCTGACTGAGTTTCAATCCCTGTCACAGGCTGAGGTTCATTCCCTGTCACTGACTGAGATGCAATCCCACTCACTGACTGAGGCTCAATTTCTGTCACTGACTGAGGTTCAATCCCTCTCACTGACTGAGATTCAATACCTGCCACTGATTGAGATTCAATCGCTGTCACTGACTGAAATTCAATCCCTGTCACTGACTGAGGTTCAATCCCTGTCACTGACTGCAATTCAAATCCTGTCACTGATTGAGATTCAATTCCTGTCACTGACTGAGGTTCAATCCCTGTCACTGAATGTGATTCAATAACTTTTACTGACTGAGATTCAATCCCGGTCACTGACTTAGGTTCAATCCCTGTCACTGACTGAGGGTCAATCCCTGTCACTGACTGAGATTCATTTCCTGTCACTGACTGAAATTCAATCCCTTTAACTGACTGAGGATCAATCCTTGTCACTGACTGAGATTCAATTCCTGTCACTGACTGAGTTTCAATCCCTGTCACTTACTGAGATTCAATTCCAGCCACTGACTGAGGGTCAATCCCTGTTACTGACTGAGGTTCAATCCCTGTCACTGACTGAGGTTCAATCCCTGTCACTGACTGAGGGTAATCCCTGTCACTGACTGAATCTTTGTCCCTGTCACTGACTGAGATTCAATCCCTGTCACTGACTAAGACTCAATGCCTGTCACTGACTGAGATTCAATCCCTGTCACTGACAGAGATTCAATCCCTGTCACTGACTGAGATTCAATCCCTGTCACTGACTGAGGGTAATCCCTGTCACTGACTGAATCATTATCCCTGTCACTGACTGAGATTCAATCCCAGTCACTGACTTAGACTCAATGCCTGTCACTGACGGAGATTCAATTCCTGTCACTGACTGAGATTCCATTCCTGTTACTGACTGAGATTCAATCCCTTTCACAGACTGAGGTTCAATCACTGTCACAGACTGAAGGTCAATCCCTGTCATTGACTGAGATTCAATTCCTGTCACTGACTGAGATTCAATCCCTGTCACTGACTGAGGTTCAATCCCAGTCACTGACTGAGATTCAATTCCTGTAAATGACCGAGATTCAATCCCTGTCACTGAATGAGATTCAATCACTGTTACTGACTGAGGTTCAATCCTTGTCACTGAGTGAGATTCAATCCCTGTTACTGACTGAGGGTCAATCCCTGTCACTGACTGAGATTCAATCTCCTTCACTGACTTCGACTCAATACCTGTCACTGACTAAGATTCAATGCCTGTCACTGAATGTCACTCAATTCCTGTCACTGACTGAGATTCAATTCCTGTCACTGACTGAGATTGAATCCCTGTCACTGACTGAGATTCGATCCCTGTCACTCCCTGTCACTGACTACGATTCAAATCCTGTCACTGACTGAGGATCAATACCGGCGACTGGCTGAGGCTCAATCCCTGACACAGAGTGAGGGTCAATCACTGTCACTGACTGGGGTTCAATCCCTGTCACTGACTGAGGGTCAATACCTGTCACTGACTGAGATTGAATCCCTGTCACTGACTGAGGTTCAATCCCTGTCACTGACTGAGATTCTATCCCTGTCACTCCCTGTCACTGACTACGATTCAAATCCTGTCACTGACTGAGATTCAATCCCTGTCACTGACTGAGGTTCAATCCCAGTCACTGACTGAAATTCAATTCCTGTAAATGACCGAGATTCAATCCCTGTCACTGAATGAGATTCAATCGCTGTTACTGACTGAGGTTCAATCCTTGTCACTGAGTGAGATTCAATCCCTGTCACTGACTGAGATTCAATCCCTGTTACTGACTGAGGGTCAATCCCTGTCACTGACTGAGATTCAATCTCCTTCACTGACTGCGACTCAATACCTGTCACTGACTAAGATTCAATGCCTGTCACTGAATGTGACTCAATTCCTGTCACTGACTGAGATTCAATTCCTGTCACTGACTGAGATTGAATCCCTGTCACTGACTGAGATGCGATCCCTGTCACTCCCTGTCACTGACTACGATTCAAATCCTGTCACTGACTGAGGGTAAATACCTGCGACTGGCTGAGGCTCAATTCCTGACACAGAGTGAGGGTCAATCACTGTCACTGACTGAGGTTCAATCCCTGTCACTGACTGAGGGTCAATCCCTGTCACTGACTGAGATTGAATCCCTGTCACTGACTGAGGTTCAATCCCTGTCACTGACGGAGATTCAATCCCTGTCACTGTCTGTGGGTCAATCCCTCTCACTGACAGAGATTCAATTCCTGTCACTGACTGAGATTCAATCCCTGTCACTGTCTGTGGGTCAATCCCTCTCACTGACAGAAATTCAATTCCTGTCACTGACTGAGATTCAATTCCCGTCTCTGACGGAGGGTCAATCCCTGTTACTGACTGAGATTCAAATCCAGTCACTGACTAAGATTCAATGCCTGTCACTGACTGAGATACAATTCCTGTCACTGACTGAGATTCATTCCCTGTCACTGACTGACGTTCAATCCCTGTCACTGACTGAGATTCAATTCCTGTCACTGAATGAGATTCAATCACTGTTACTGACAGAGGGTCAATCCCAGTCACTGACTGAGATTCAATCCCTGTCACTAACTGAGGGTCAATCCCTGTCACTGACTGAGATTCAATTTCTTTCACTGGCTGAGGGTCAATCCCTGTCACTGACTGAGATTCAATCCCTGTCACTGACTAAGGTTCAATCCCTGTCACGAACTGAGATTAAATTCCTGTCACTTCCTGAGATTCATTCCTGTCAGTGACTGAGATACAATCACTGTAACTGACTGAGATTCAATCCCTGTCACTGACTGAGATTCAAACCCTGTCACTGACTGAGATTCAATCCCTGTCACTGACTGAGTCTCAATCCCTGTTACTGACTGAGGGTCAATACCTGCGACTGGCTGAGGCTCAATTCCTGTCACAGAGTGAGGGTCAATCACTGTCACTGACTGAGGTTCAATCCCTGTCACTGACTGAGGGTCAATCCCTGTCACTGACTGAGATTGAATCCCTGTCACTGACTGAGGTTCAATCCCTGTCACTGACTGAGATTCAATCCCTGTCACTGTCTGTGGGTCAATCCCTCTCACTGACAGAGATTCAATTCCTGTCACTGACTGAGATTCAATTCCCGTCTCTGACGGAGGGTCAATCCCTGTTACTGACTGAGATGCAAATCCAGTCACTGACTAAGATTCAATGCCTGTCACTGACTGAGATACAATTTCTGTCACTGACTGAGATTCATTCCCTGTCACTGACTGACGTTCAATCCCTGTCACTGACTGAGATTCAATTCCTGTCACTGAATGAGATTCAATCACTGTTACTGACAGAGGGTCAATCCCAGTCACTGACTGAGATTCAATCCCTGTCACTAACTGAGGGTCAATCCCTGTCACTGACTGAGATTCAATTTCTTTCACTGGCTGAGGGTCAATCCCTGTCACTGACTGAGATTCAATCCCTGTCACTGACTAAGGTTCAATCCCTGTCACGAACTGAGATTAAATTCCTGTCACTTCCTGAGATTCATTCCTGTCAGTGACTGAGATACAATCACTGTAACTGACTGAGATTCAATCCCTGTCACTGACTGAGATTCAAACCCTGTCACTGACTGAGATTCAATCCCTGTCACTGACTGAGGCTCAATCCCTGTCACTGACTGAGATTCAATCTCTGTCACTGACTGAGATTCAATCCCTGTCACCTGACTAAGGTTCAATCCCTGTCACCAACTGAGATTAAATTCCTGTCACTTCCTGAGATTCATTCCTGTCAGTGACTGAGATACAATCACTGTAACTGACTGAGATTCAATCTCTGTCACTGATTGAGAATCAATCCCTGAAACTGACTGAGATTCAATCCCTGTCACTGACTGAGATTCAATCCCTGTCACTGACTGAGGTTCAATCCCTGTCACAGACTGAGATTCAATTCCTGTCACTGACTTAGATTCAATTCCTGTCACTGACTGAGATACAATCCCTGTCACTGACTGAGGTTTAATTCCTGTCACTGACTTAGATTCAATTCCTGTCACTGACTGAGATTCAATCCCTGTCACTGACGGAGATGCAATGCCTGTCACTGACTGAGATTAAATCCCTGTCACTGACTGAGATTCATTCCCTGTCACTGACTGAGATTCAATCCCTGTCACTGACTGAGGATCAGTCCGTGTCACTGAATGTGATTCAATCCCTGTCACAGACTGAGATTCAATCCCTGTCGCTGTCTGAGGGTCAATCCCTGCCACTGATTGAGATTCAATCCCAGTCACTGACAGAGGTTCAATCCCTGTCACTGAATGTGATTCAATCCCTGTCACTGACGAAAGTTCAATTCCTGTCACTGACGTTCAAACTCTGTCACTGACTGAGGATCAGTCCGTGTCACTGGTGGAGTTTCAATTCCTGACAATGTCTGAGGTTCAATCACTGTAACTGACTGAGATTCAATCCCTGTCACTGACTGAGATTCAAACCCTGTCACTGACTGAGATTCAATCCCTGTCACTGACTGAGGCTCAATCCCTGTCACTGACTGAGATACAATCACTGTAACTGACTGAGATTCAATCTCTGTCACTGATTGAGAATCAATCCCTGAAACTGACTGAGATTCAATCCCTGTCACTGACTGAGATTCAATCCCTGTCACTGACTGAGGTTCAATCCCTGTCACAGACTGAGATTCAATTCCTGTCACTGACTTAGATTCAATTCCTGTCACTGACTGAGATACAATCCCTGTCACTGACTGAGGTTTAATTCCTGTCACTGACTTAGATTCAATTCCTGTCACTGACTGAGATTCAATCCCTGTCACTGACGGAGATGCAATGCCTGTCACTGACTGAGATTAAATCCCTGTCACTGACTGAGATTCATTCCCTGTCACTGACTGAGATTCAATCCCTGTCACTGACTGAGGATCAGTCCGTGTCACTGAATGTGATTCAATCCCTGTCACAGACTGAGATTCAATCCCTGTCGCTGTCTGAGGGTCAATCCCTGCCACTGATTGAGATTCAATCCCAGTCACTGACTGAGGTTCAATCCCTGTCACTGAATGTGATTCAATCCCTGTCACTGACGAAGGTTCAATTCCTGTCACTGACGTTCAAACTCTGTCACTGACTGAGGATCAGTCCGTGTCACTGGTGGAGTTTCAATTCCTGACAATGTCTGAGGTTCAATCCCTGTCACAGACTGAGATTCAATCCCTGTCACTGACTGAGGCTCAATCCCTTTCACTGACTTAGATTCAATCTCTGTCACTGACTGAGATTCAATCCCTGTCACTGACTAAGGTTCAGTACTTGTCACGAACTGAGATTAAATTCCTGTCACTTCCTGAGATTCATTCCTGTCAGTGATTGAGATACAATCCCTGTCACTGAACTGAGTTCAATCCCAGTCACAGACGGTGATTCAATTCCTGTCACTGACTGAGATTCAATCCCTGTCACTGACGGTGATTCAATTTCTGTCACTGACTGAGATTCAATCCCTGTCACTGACTGAGAATCAATCCCTGTCACTGATTGAGAATCAATCCCTGAAATTGACTGAGATTCAATCCCTGTCACTGACTGAGATTCAATCCCTGTCACTGACTGAGGTTCAATCCCTGTCACTGACTGAGGCTCATTCCTGTCACTGACTGAGATTCAATCCATGTCACTATCTGAGATTCAATCTCTGTCACAGACTGAAGTTCAATCCCTGTCACTGACTGAGATTAAATGTCTGTCACTGAATGAGATTCAATTCCTGTCACTGACTGAGACACAATCCCTGTCACTGACTGAGATTCAATCCCTGTCACTGACTGAGATTCAATCCCTGTCACTGACTGAGATTGAATCCCTGTCACTGACTGAGATTCAATCACTGGCACTGACTGAGATTCACTTCTTGTCACTGATTGAGATTTAATCCCTGTAACTGACGGAGGTTCAATCCCTGTCAGTGACTGAGGTTCAATCTCTGTCACTGACTGAGGATCAGTCCGTGTCACTGATGGAGGTTCAATCCCTGACAATGTCTGAGGCTCAATCCCTGTCACAGACTGAGATTCAATCCCTGTCACTGACTGAGGATCAATCCCTATCACTGTCTGAAACTCAATCACTGTCACCATCTAAGATTCAATGCCCGTCACTGTCTGAGCGTCAATCCCTGCCACTGATTGAGATTCATTCCCTGATACTGACAGAGGTTCAATCCCCGTCACTGACTGAGATTCAATCCCTGTCACTGACTGAGATTCAATCCCTGTCACTAACTGATATTCAATCTCTGTCACTTTCTGAGGTTCAATCCCTGTCACTGACTGAGATTAAATTCCTGTCACTTTTTGAGATTCAATTCCACTCACTGACTGAGATACAATCCCTAATACTGACTGAGGTTCAATCCCTGTCACTGACTGAGATTCAATCCCTGTCACTGATTGTGATTCAATCCCAGTCACTGACTGAGGTTCAATCCCAGTTACTGATTGACATTGAATCCCTGTCACTGACTGAGGTTCACTCCCTGTCACTGTCTGAGGCTCAATCCCTGTCACTGACTGAGGCTCAATCCCTGTCACTGACTGAGATTCAATCCCTGTCACTGTCTGAGGGTCAATCCCTGTCACTGCCTGAGGTACAATCCCTGTCACTGTCTGAGATTCAATCACTGTCACTGACTGCGATTCTATGCCTGTCACTGACTGAGATTCCATTCCTATCACTGTCTGAGCGTCAATCCCTGTCACTGACTGAGTTTCAATCCCAGTCGCTGATTGACATTCAATCCCAGTCACTGACTGATATTCAATCCCTGTCACTGCCTGAGGATCAATCTCTGTCACTGATTGAGATTCAATTCCTGTCACTGACTGAGATACAATCCCTGTCACTGACTGAGGTTCAAATCCTGTCACTGACTTACATTCAATTCCTGTCACTGACTGAGGTTCAATCTCTGACACTGACTGAGGTTCAATCCCTGTCACTGCCTGAATTTCAATCCCTGTTACTGACTGAGATTCAATCCCTGTCACTGACTGAGATTCAATCCCTGTCACTGAATGAGATTCGATGCATGTCACAGACGGAGATTCCATTTCTATCACTGTCTGAGGGTCAATCCCTGTCACTGATTGAAATTCAATCCCTGTCACTGTCTGAGGGTCTATCCCAGTCATTGACTGAGATTCAATTCCTGTCACAGATTGAGATTCTATCCCTGTCACTGACTGAGGGTCATTCCCTGTCACTATTTGTGGCTCAATCCCTGTCACTGACTGAGATTCCATTCTTATCACTGTCTGAGCATCAATCCCTGTCACTGACTGAGGTTCAATTCCTGTCACTGACTGACGGTCAATCCCTGTCACTGACTGAGGTTCAATCCCTGTCACTGATGGAGATTCAATCCCTGTCACTGACGGAGATTCAATCCCTGTCACTGACTGAGGTTCAATCCCTGTCAATGACTGAGTCTCAATCGCTGTCACAGACTGAGATTCAACACTGTCACTAACTGAGATTATATCCCTGCCACTGTCTGAGGGTCAATCCCTGTCACTGTCTGAGGGTCAATCCCAGTCACTGACTGAGATTCAATCCCTGCCACTGACTGAGATTCAATCCCTGTCACTGACTGTGGCTCAATTCCTGTCATTTACTGAGGTTCAATCGCTGTAAATGACTGATGCTTGATCACTTCACTGACTGATGTTCAATCCCAGTCACTGACTGAGGTACAATCCCTGTCACTGCCTATGGTTCAATCCGTGTCACTGACTGAGATTCAATCTGTGTGACTGACTGAAATTCAATCCCTGTCACGGATTGAGATTCAATCCCTGCCACTGACTGAGGGTCAATCCCTGTCACTGATTTAAACTCAATCCCTGTCACTGACTGAGATTCAATCCCTGTCAATAACTGAGATTCAATCCCTGTCACTGAATGAGATTCGATGCATGTCACAGACGGAGATTCCATTTCTATCACTGTCTGAGGGTCAATCCCTGTCACTGATTGAAATTCAATCCCGGTCACTGTCTGACCGTCAATCCCTGTCACTGACTGAGGTTTATTCCATGTCACAGACTGATGTTCAATCCCTGTCACTCACTGAGGCTCAATTCCTTTCACTGACTGAGTTCCTATCGCAGTCACTGACTGAGGATCAATCCTTGTCACTGACTGAGATTCAATTCCTGTCACTGACTGAGATTCAATCCCTGTCACTTACTGAGATTCAATTCCAGCCACTGACTGAGGGTCAATCCCTGTTACTGATTGAGGTTCAATCCCTGTCACTGACTGCAATTGAAATCCTGTCACTGACTGCGATTCAATCCCTGTCACTGACTGAGGGTAATCCCTGTCACTGACTGAATCTTTATCCCTGTCACTGACTGAGATTCAATCCCAGTCACTGACTTAGACTCAATGCCTGTCACTGACGGAGATTCAATCCCAGTCACTGCCTGAGATTCAATCCCTGTCACTGACTGAGGGTAATCCCTGTCACTGACTGAATCATTATCCCTGTCACTGACTGAGATTCAATCCCAGTCACTGACTTAGACTCAATGCCTGTCACTGACGGAGATTCAATTCCTGTCACTGACTGAGATTCCATTCCTGTGACTGACTGAGATTCAATCCCTTTCACAGACTGAGGTTCAATCACTGTCACAGACTGAAGGTCAATCCCTGTCATTGACTGAGATTCAATTCCTGTCACTGACTGAGATTCAATCCCTGTCACTGACTGAGATTCAATTCCTGTCACTGACTGAGATTCAATCCCTGTCACGGTCGGAGGTTCAATCCCTGTCACTGACTGAGATTCAATCCCTGTCACTGACTGAGGTTCAATCCCAGTCACTGACTGAGATTCAATTCCTGTCACTGACTGAGATTCAATCCCTGTCACTGACTGAGGTTCAATCCCAGTCACTGACTGAGATTCAATTCCTGTAAATGACCGAGATTCAATCCCTGTCACTGAATGAGATTCAATCACTGTAACTGACTGAGGTTCAATCCTTGTCACTGACTGAGATTCATTCCCTGTCACTGACTGACGTTCAATCCCTGTCACTGACGGAGATTCAATTCCTGTCACTGAATGAGATTCAATCACTGTTACTGACAGAGGGTCAATCCCAGTCACTGACTGAGATTCAATCCCTGTCACTAACTGAGGGTCAATCCCTGTCACTGACTGAGATTCAATTTCTTTCACTGGCTGAGGGTCAATCCCTGTCACTGACTGAGATTCATTTCCTTTCTCTGGCTGAGCGTCAATGGCTGTCACTGACTGACATTCAATTCCTGTCACTGACTGGGATTCAATCTCCGTCACTGACTGAGGCTCAATCCCTGTCACTGACTGTGATTCAATCCCTGTCACTAATTGAGGTTCAATCCCTGTCACTGACTGAGGTTCAAACCCTGTCACAGACTGAGATTCAATCCCTGTCACTGACTGAGGCTCAATCCCAGTCACTGACTGCGGCTCAATCCCTGTCACTGACTGAGGTTCAATCTCTGTCACTGACTGAGATGCAATTCCTGGCACTGACTGAGATTCACTTCCTGTCACTGACTGCGATTCAAATCCTGTCACTGACAGAGATTCATTCCCGGTCACTGACTAAGATTCAATGACGGTCATCGACTGAGATTCCATTCCTGTCACTGACTGAGATTCAATCGCTGTCACTGACTGAGGTTCAATTCCTGTCACTGATTGGGATTCAATCCATGTCACTGAGATTCAATCCCTGTCACTGACTGAGATTAAATCCCTGTCACTGATTGAGATTCAATCCCGATCAATCCCTGTCACTGACTGAGAGTTCATCCCTGTCACTGACTGAGATTCAATTCCTGCCACTGACTGAGATACAATTCCTGCCACAGACTGAAATTCAATCTCTGTCACTGACTGAGATTCTATCCCTGTCGCTGTTTGAGGCTCAATCCCTGTCACTGACTGAGATGCAATCCCTGTCACTTACTGAGATTCAAATCCTGTCACTGACTGTGACTCAATCCCTGTCACTGACTGTGATTCAATTCCTGTCACTGACTGAGATTCAATTCCTGTCACTGACTGAGATTCAATCCCTGTCACTGATTGAGATTCAATCCCTATCACTGACTGAGGTTCAATCCCTGTCACTAACTGAGGTTCAATCCCTGTCTCAGACTGAGTTTCAATTCCTGTCACTGACTGAGGCTCAATCCCTGCCAGTGATTGAGATTCAATCGCTGTCACTGACTGAGGTTCAATTCCTTTCACTGATTGAGATTCAATCCAAGTCACTGACTGAGATTCAATCCCTGTCAATCCCTGTCACTGACTGAGGGTCCATCCCTGTCACTGACTGAGATTCAATTCCTTTCACTGATTGAGATTCAATCCCTGTCACTGACTGAATCTCTATCCCTGTCACTGACTAAGATTCAATCTCTGACACTGACTGAGATTCAATCCCTGTCACTGACTGAGATTCAATTCCTGCCAGCGACTGAGATAGAATTCCTGCCACAGACTGACATTCAATCCCTGTCACTGACTGAGATTCAATCCCTGTCGCTGTTTGAGGCTCAATCCCTGTCACTGACTGAGATTCAATCCCTGTCACTTACTGAGATTCAAATCCTGTCACTGACAGAGATTCAATTCCTGTCACTGACTAAGAGTCAATGCCTGTCACTGACTGAGATTCAATTCATGTCATTGATTGAGATTCAATCCCTGTCACTGACTGAGGTTCAATCCCTGTCACTGACTGAGGTACAATCCCTGTCACTGACTGAATCTCTATCCCTGTCACTTACTGAGATTCAATCCCTGTCACTGACTGAGATTCAATCCCTGACACTGACTGAGGGTCAATTCCTCTCACTGACTGAGATTCAATTCCTTTCACTGTGTGAGGGTCAATCCCTGTCACTGACTGAATCCCTATTCCTGTCACTGACTGAGGATCCATCCCTGTCACTGACTGAGATTCAATTCCTGGCACTGATTGAGATTCAATTGCTGTCACTGACTGAGGCTCAAACCCTGTCACTGATTAGGCTCAATCCCTGTCACTGATTAGGCTCAATACCTGTCACTGAATGAGATTCAATCCCTGTCACTGACTGAGGGTCAGTTCCTGTCACTGACTGTGGGTCAATCCCTATCACTGAGTGAGGCTCAATCCCTGTCACAGATTGAGATTCAATCCCTGTCACAGACTGAAGTTAAGTCCCTGCCACTGACTGAGGGTCAATCCCTGTCACTGAATGAGGTTCAATCCCTGTAATTAACTGAGATTCAATTCCTGACACTGACAGAGATTCAAACCCGGTCACTGACTGAGATTCAATTCATTTCACAGACTAACATTTAATCCCTGTCACTGACTGAGATTGAATACCTGTCACTGTTAGAGGCTCAATCCCTGTCACTGACTGAGAAACAATCGCTGTCACAGACTGAGATTCAATCCCTGTCACTGACTGAGATTCAATCCTTGTCACTGATTTGGCTCAATCCCTGTCACTTACTGAGATTCAAATCCTGTCACTGACTGTGACTCAATCCCTGTCACAGACTAAGATTCAATGCCTGTCACTGACTGAGATACAATTCCTGTCACAGACTGAGATTCAATCCCTATCACTGACTGAGATTGAATCCCTGTCACTGACTGAGATTCAATTCCTGTCACTGACTGAGGGTCAATCCCTGTCACTTACTGAGATTCAAATGCTGTCACTGACTGTGACTCAATCCCTTAGACTGACTAAGATTCAATGCCTGTCACTGACTGAGATTCAATCCCTGTCACTCACTGCGATTGAATCCCTGTCACTGACTGAGATTCAATTCCTGTCACTGATTGAGATTCAGTCCCTGTCACTGACTGAGGGTCAATCTCTGTCACTGATTGAGATTCAATATCTGACACTTATTGAGATTTAATCCCTGTCACTGACTGAGCCTCCAATCCTGTCACTGATTGAGGTTCAATCCCTGTCACAGATAGGGATTGTAAACCTGTCACTGACTGAGATTCAATCCCTGTCACTGACTGAGGGTCAATTCCTGTCACTGACTGTGGGTCAATCCCTATCACTGAGTGAGGCTCAATCCCTGTCACAGATTGAGATTCAATCCCTGTCACAGACTGAAGTTAAGTCCCTGCCACTGACTGAGGGTCAATCCCTGTCACTGACTGAGGTTCAATCCCTGTCACTAACTGAGATTCAATTCCTGACAGTGACAGAGATTCAAACCCTGTCACTGACTGAGATTCAATTCATTTCACAGACGAACATTTAATCCCTGTCACTGACTGAGATTCAATACCTGTCACTGTTAGAGGCTCAATCCCTGTCACTGACTGAGAAACAATCGCTGTCAAAGACTGAGATTCAATCCCTGTTACTGACTGAGATTCAATCCTTGTCACTGATTTGGCTCAATCCCTGTCACTTACTGAGATTCAAATCCAGTCACTGACTGTGACTCAATCCCTGTCACAGACTAGGATTCAATGCCTGTCACTGACTGAGATACAATTCCTGTCACAGACTGAGATTCAATCCCTGTCAGAGACTGAATTTCAATCCCTGCCACTGACTGAGGGTCAATCCCTGTCACTAACTGAGATTCAATTCATTTCACAGACTAATATTTAATCCCTGTCACTGACTGAGATTCAATACCTGTCACTATTAGAGGCTCAAACCCAGTCACTGACTGAGAAACAATCGCTGTCACAGACTGAGATTCAATCCCTGTCACTGACTGAGGTTCAATCCTTGTCACTGACTGAGGCTCAATCCCTGTCACTGATTGAGATTCAATTCCTGTCACTGATTGAGATTCAATCCCTGTCACTGACTGAGATTCAATCCTTGTCACTGATTGAGGCTTTATCCCTGTCACAGACTGAGATTCAATCCCTGTCACTGACTGAGATTGAATCCCTGTCACTGACTGAGATTCAATTCCTGTCACTGACAGAGGGTCAATCCCTGTCACTGACTGAGGCTCAATCCCAGTCACTGACTGAGATTCAATCCCTGTCACTGACTGAGGATCAATTCCTGTCACTCACTGAGGCTCAATCCTTGTCACTGACTGAGGTTCAATCCCTGTGACTGACTGAGATTCAATCCCTGTCACTGATTGAGATTCAATCCCTGTATCTGAGTGATGCTCAATCCCTGTCACTGACTGAGGTTCACTCCCTGTCACTGACTGAGATTAAATCCCTGTCACTGACTGAGGATCAATTCCTGTCACTGACTGAGGCTAAATCCCTGTCACTGACTGAGGTTCAATCCCTGTCATTGACTGAGATTCAATATCTGTCACTGATTGGAATTCAATCCCTGCAAGTGACTGAGTTCGAATCCCTGTCACTGACTGAGATTCAATTCCTGTCACTGATTGAGGTTCAATCCCTGTCACTGACTGAGGTTCAATCTCTGTCGCTGAATGAGATGCAATTCCTGGCACTGACTGAGATTCACTTCCAGTCACTGACTGCGATTCAAATCCTGTCACTGACAGAGATTCATTCCCTGTCACTGACTAAGATTCAATGACGGTCATCGACTGAGATTCCATTCCTGTCACTGACTGAGATTCAATCGCTGTCACTGACTGAGATTCAATCCCTGTCACTGACTGAAATTCAATCCCTATCACTGACTGAGGCTCAATCCATGTCACAGATTGTGATTCAATCCCTGTCACAGACTGAATTTCAATCCCTGCCACTGACTGAGGGTCAATCCCTGTCACTAACTGAGATTCAATTCATTTCACACACTAACATTCAATCCCTGTCACTGACCGAGATTCAATACCTGTCACTGACTGAGGCTTCATCACTGTCACTTATTGAGATTCAATTCCTGTCACTGATTAAGATTCAATCCCTGTCACTGATTGAGGCTTTATCCCTGTCACTGACTAAGATTCAATTCCTGTCACTGACGGAGATTCAATCTCTGTCACTGACGGAGATTCAATCTCTGTCACTGACTGAGATTCAATCCCTGTCACAGAATGATATCCAATCCCTGTCACTGATTGAGATTCAATCCCTGTCACTAACTGAGATTAAATTCCTGCCACAGACTGACATTCAATCCCTGTCACTGAAAGAGATTCAATCCCTGTCGCTGTTTGAGGATCAATCCCTGTGACTGACTAAGATTCAATGCCTGACACTGACTGAGATTCAATTCCGGTCACAGACTGAGGCTCAATCCCTGTCACTGACTGAGATTGAAATCCCTGTCACTGACTGAGATTCAATTCCTGTCACTGACTGAGATTGAAACGCTGTCACCGACTGCGATTCAAATCCTGTCACTGAGTGAGGCTCAATCCCTGTGACTGACTGCGGCTCAATCCCTGACACTGACTGAGGGTCAATTCCTGTCAATGACTGAGATTCAATTCCTTTCACTGACTGAGGGTCAATCGCTGTCACTGACTGAATCGCTATTCCTGTCACTGAATGAGATTCAATCCCTGTCACTAACTGAGATTCAATTCCTGGCACTGATTGAGATTCAATTCCTGTCTTTGACTGAGGCTCAATCCCTGTCACTGACTGAGATTCAATTCCTGTCACTGAATGTGATTCAATCCCTGTCACTGACTGAGGCTCAATCCCTGTCGCTGATTAGGATCAATCCCTGTCACTGATTTAGATTCAATTCCTGTCACTGATTGAGTTTCAATCCCTGTCACTGTCTGAGGGTCAATCCCAGTCACTGACTGAGATTCAGTCCCTGTCAATAAGTGAGATTCAATCCCTGTCACTGACTGATGTTGTATCCCTGTTACTAACTGAGATTCAATCCTTGTCACTGACTTTCTTTCAATCCCTGCCACTGATTGAGGTTCAATCCCTGTCACAGACTGAGATTCAATCCCTGTCACTGACTGAGGGTCAATCTCTAACACTGACTGAAACTCAATCCCTATCACAGACTGAGATTCCATCCCTGTCACTGACTGAGATTCTATGCCTGTCACTGATTGAGATTCCATTCCTCTCACTGTCTGAGTGTCAATTCCTGTCACTGTCTGAGATTCAGTCCCTGTCACTAACAGAGTTTCAATCCCAGTCACTGTCTGAGGGTCAATCCCTGTCACTGAGCGAGGTTCAATCCCTGTCACTGATATTGGTTGAATCCCTGTTACTGACTGAGTTTCAATCCCTGTCACTGACTGAGATTCAATCCCTGTCACAGACTGAGATTCAATCCCTGTCACTGACTGAGATTCAATGCCTGTCACTGACTGATGGTCAATCCCTGTTAATGACTAAGATTCAATCCCTGTCACTAACTGAGATTAAATTCCTGCTACAGACTGACATTCAATCCCTGTCACTGAATGAATTTCAATCCCTGTCGCTGTTTGAGGCTCAATCACTGTCACTGCCTGAGGGTCAATCCCTGTCACTGACTGAGGGTCAATCCCTGTCACTGCCTGAGGATCAATCCCTGTCACAGACTGAGGTTCAATCCCTGTCACAGCCTGAGGTTCAATCCCTGTCACTGCCTGAGGTTCAATCCCTGTCACTGACTGAGATGCAATCCCTGTCATTGACTGAGATTCAATCCCTGTCACTGAATGCGATTCGATGCATGTCACTGACTGAGATTCCATTCCTATCACTGTCTGAGGGTCAATCCCTGTCACTGATTGAGATTCAATCCCTGTCACTGTCTGAGGGTCAATCCCAGTCACTGACTGAGATTCAGTCCCTGTTACTAACTGAGATTCATTCCCTGTCACTGACTGATGTTGTATCCCTGTTACTAACTGAGATTCAATCCCTGTCACAGACTGAGATTCAATCCCTGTCACTGACTGAGGGTCAATCTCTAACATTGACTGAAACTCAATCCCTCTCACAGACTGAGATTCCATCCCTGTCACTGACTGCGATTCTATGCCTGTTACTGACTGAGATTCCATTCCTCTCACTGTCTGAGTGTCAATTCCTGTCACTGTCTGAGATTCAATCCCTGTCACTAACAGAGTTTCAATCCCTGTCACTGTCTGAGGGTCAATCCCTGTCACTGAGCGAGGTTCAATCCCTGTCTCTGATATTGTTTGGAGCCCTGTCACTGACTGAGCTTCAATCCCTGTCACTGACTGAGATTCAATCCCTGTCACAGACTGAGATTCAATCCCTGTCACTGACTGAGATTCAATCCCTGTCACAGACTGAGATTCAATCCCTGTCACAGACTGAGATTCAATCCCTGTCACTGACTGAGATTCAATGCCTGTCCCTGACTGATGGTCAATCCCTTTTAATGACTAAGATTCGATCCCTGTCACTAACTGAGATTAAATTCCTGCCACAGACTGACATTCAATCCCTGTCACTGAATGAGATTCCATCCCTGTCGCTGTTTGAGGCTCAATCCCTGTCACTCCCTGAGGGTCAATCCCTGTCACTGAATGATGTTCAATCCCTGACACTGACTGAAACTCAATACCTGTCGCTGACTGAGATTCAATCCCTGTCACTGTCTGATGGTCAAACACTGTCACTGATTGCGATTCAATCCCTGTCTCAGACAGAGATACAATCCCTGTCACAGACTGAGATTCAATCCTAGTCACTGACTGAGATTCAATCCCTGTCACTAACTGAGATTCAATCCCTGTCACTGACTTTGGTTCAATCCCTGTCACTGACGGAGTTTCAATCCCTGTCACAGACTGAGATTGAATCCCTGTGACTGACGGAGGTACAATCCCTGTCACAGACTGAGGTTCAATCCCTGTCACTGACTGAGGGTCAATCCCAGTCACTGATTGAGATTCAATCCCTGTCACTAACGGAGGTTAAATCCCTGTCACTGACTGAGTTTCAATCTCTGACACTGACTGAGATTCTATCCCTGTTATTGACGTAGGTTCAATCCCAGTCACGGACTGAGGTTCAATCCCTGTCACTGGCAGAGGTTCGATCCCTGTCACTGACTGATGTTCAATCCCTTACACTGACTGAGGTTCAAACCCTGTAACTGATTGAGATTCAATCCCTGTCACTGTCTGAGGGTCAATCCCAGTCACTGACTGAGATTCAGTCCCTGTCAACAAGTGAGATTCAATCCCTGTCTCTGAATGATGTTGTATCCCTGTTACTAACTGAACTTCAATTCCTGCCACTGACAGAGATTCAATCTCTGGCACTGACTGAGGTTCAGTCCCTGTCACTGACTGAGGCTCAATCCCTGTTACTGACTGAGGGTAAATCCCAGTCACTGACAGAGTTTCAATACCTGTCACTGTCTGAGGGTCAATCCCAGTCACTTAGCGAGGTTCAATCCTGTCACTGACATTGGTTCAATCCCTGTCACTGACTAAGATTCAATCCCTGTCACGGACAGAGATTCAATCCCTGTCACTGACTGAGATTCAATCCCTGTCACTGAATGATGTTCAATCCCTGACACTGAATGAAACTCAATACCTGTCGCTGACTGAGATTGAATCCCTGTCACTGTCTGATGGTCAAACCCTGTCACTGATTGAGATTCAAACCCTGTCACAGACTGAGATTCAATCCGAGTCACTGACTGAGATTCAATCCCTGTCACTAACTGAGATTCAATCCCTGTCACTGAATTTGGTTCAATCCCTGTCACTGACTGAGGTTCAATCCCTGTCACAGACTGAGATTCAATCCCTGTCACTGACTGAGAATCAATCTCTGTCACTGACGGAGGTTCAATCCCTGTCACAGACTGAGGGTCAATCCCAGTCACTGACTGAGATTCAATCCCTCTCACTAACGGAGATTAAATCCCTGTCACTGACTGAGTTTCAATCTCTGACACTGACTGAGATTCTATCCCTGTCATTGACGTAGGTTCAATCCCAGTCACGGACTGAGGTTCAATCCCTGTCACTGGCAGAGGTTCGATCCCTGTCACTGACTGATGTTCAATCCCTTACACTGACTGAAACTCAATCCCGATCACAGACTGAAATTCCATCCCTGTCACTGACTGAGATTCTATGCCTGTCACTGACTGAGATTCCATTCCTCTCACTGTCTGAGTGTCAATTCCTGTCACTGTCTGAGATTCAATCCCTGTCACTAACAGAGTTTCAATCCCTGTCACTGTCTGAGGGTCAATCCCTGTCACTGAGCGAGGTTCAATCCCTGTCACTGATATTGGTTGAAGCCCTGTCACTGACTGAGTTTCAATCCCTGTCACAGACTGAGATTCAATCCCTGTCACTGACTGAGATTCAATGCCTGTCCCTGACTGATGGTCAATCCCTGTTAATGACTAAGATTCAATCCCTGTCACGAACTGAGATTAAATTCCTGCCACAGACTGACATTCAATCCCTGTCACTGAATGAGATTCAATCCCTGTCGCTCTTTGAGGCTCAATCCCTGTCACCGCCTGAGGGTCAATCCCTGTCACTGACTGAGGTTCAATCCCTGTCACTGCCTGAGGTTCAATCCCTGTCACAGCCTGAGGTTCAATCCCTGTCACTGCCTGAGGTTCAATCCCTGTCACTGACTGAGATTCAATCCCTGTCATTGACTGAGATTCAATCCCTGTCACTGAATGCGATTCGATGCATGTCACTGACTGAGATTCCATTCCTATCACTGTCTGAGGGTCAATCCCTGTCACTGATTGAGATTCAATCGCTGTCACGGACTAAGGTTCATTCCCTGTCAATGACTGATGTTCAATCCCTGTCACAGAATGAGATTCAATCCCTGTCACTGTCTGAGGGTCAATCCCAGTCATTGACTGAGATTCAATTCATGTCACTAACTGAGATTCACTCCCTGTCACTGACTGAGGATCAATCCTTGACATTGAGTGAGATTCAATCCCTGTCACTGACGGTGGTTCAATCCCTGTCACTGACTGAGGTTCAATCCCTGTCACTGACTTTGGTTCAATCCCTGTCACTGACTGAGGTTCAATCCCTGTCACAGACTGAGATTCAATCCCTGTCACTGAATGATGTTCAATCCCTGACACTGAATGAAACTCAATACCTGTCGCTGACTGAGATTGAATCCCTGTCACTGTCTGATGGTCAAACCCTGTCACTGATTGAGATTCAAACCCTGTCACAGACTGAGATTCAATCCGAGTCACTGACTGAGATTCAATCCCTGTCACTAACTGAGATTCAATCCCTGTCACTGAATTTGGTTCAATCCCTGTCACTGACTGAGGTTCAATCCCTGTCACAGACTGAGATTCAATCCCTGTCACTGACTGAGAATCAATCTCTGTCACTGACGGAGGTTCAATCCCTGTCACTGACTGAGGTTCAATCCCTGTCACAGACTGAGATTCAATCCCTGTCACTGACTGAGATTCAATCCCTGTCACAGACTGAAATTCAATCCCTGTCACTGACTGAGGGTAAATCCCAGTCACTGACACAGTTTCAATCCCTGTCACTGTCTGAGGGTCAATCACTGTCACTGAGCGAGGTTCAATCCCTGTCACTGACTGAGTTTCAATCCCTGTCACTGACTGAGATTAAATCCCTGTCACAGACTGAGATTCAATCCCTGTCACTGACTGAGATTCAATGCCAGTCCCTGACTGATGGTCAATCCCTGTTAATGACTGAGATTCAATCCCTGTCACTAACTGAGATTAAATGCCTGCCACAGACTGACATTCAATCCCTGTCACTGAATGAGATTCAATCCCTGTCGCTGTTTGAGGATCAATCCCTGTCACTGACTGAGATTCAATCCCTGTCACTTACTGAGATTCAAATCCTGTCACTGATTGTGACTCAAGCCCGGTGACTGACTAAGATTCAATGCCTGACACTGACTGAGATTCAATTCCGGCCACAGACTGAGGCTCAATCCCTGTCACCGACTGAGATTGAATCCCTGTCACTGACTGAGGGTCAATCCCTGTGACTGACTGCGGCTCAATCCCTGACACTGACTGAGGGTCAATTCCGGTCAATGACTGAGATTCAATTCCTTTCACTGACTGAGGGTAATCCCTGTCACTGACTGAATTCCTATTCCTGTCACTGACTGAGATTCAATCCCTGTCACTGACTGAGATTCAATTTCTTGGCACTCATTGAGATTCAATTCCTGTCTCTGACTGAGGCTCAAACGCTGTCACTGATTTAGATTCAATCCCTGTCACTGATTGAGATTCAATCCCTGTCACTGACTGAGGCTCAATCCCTGTCACTGACTAAGATTCAATCCCTGTCACTGACTGAGGTTCAATCCCTGTCACTAACTGAACTTCAATTCCTGCCACTGACAGAGATTCAATCTCTGGCACTGACTGAGGTTCAGTCCCTGTCACTGACTGAGGCTCAATCCCTGTTACTGACTGAGGGTAAATCCCAGTCACTGACAGAGTTTCAATACCTGTCACTGTCTGAGGGTCAATCCCAGTCACTGAGCGAGGTTCAATCCTGTCACTGACATTGGTTCAATCCCTGTCACTGACTAAGATTCAATCCCTGTCACGGACAGAGATTCAATCCCTGTCACTGACTGAGATTCAATCCCTGTCACTGAATGATGTTCAATCCCTGACACTGAATGAAACTCAATACCTGTCGCTGACTGAGATTCAATCCCTGTCACTGTCTGATGGTCAAACCCTGTCACTGATTGAGATTCAAACCCTGTCACAGACTGAGATTCAATCCGAGTCACTGACTGAGATTCAATCCCTGTCACTAACTGAGATTCAATCCCTGTCACTGAATTTGGTTCAATCCCTGTCACTGACTGAGGTTCAATCCCTGTCACAGACTGAGATTCAATCCCTGTCACTGACTGAGAATCAATCTCTGTCACTGACGGAGGTTCAATCCCTGTCACAGACTGAGGGTCAATCCCAGTCACTGACTGAGATTCAATCCCTCTCACTAACGGAGATTAAATCCCTGTCACTGACTGAGTTTCAATCTCTGACACTGACTGAGATTCTATCCCTGTCATTGACGTAGGTTCAATCCCAGTCACGGACTGAGGTTCAATCCCTGTCACTGGCAGAGGTTCGATCCCTGTCACTGACTGATGTTCAATCCCTTACACTGACTGAGGTTCAAACCCTGTCACTGATTGAGATTCAATCCCTGTCACTGTCTGAGGGTCAATCCCAGTCACTGACTGAGATTCAGTCCCTGTTACTAACTGAGATTCATTCCCTGTCACTGACTGATGTTGTATCCCTGTTACTAACTGAGATTCAATCCCTGTCACAGACTGAGATTCAATCCCTGTCACTGACTGAGGGTCAATCTCTAACATTGACTGAAACTCAATCCCTCTCACAGACTGAGATTCCATCCCTGTCACTGACTGCGATTCTATGCCTGTTACTGACTGAGATTCCATTCCTCTCACTGTCTGAGTGTCAATTCCTGTCACTGTCTGAGATTCAATCCCTGTCACTAACAGAGTTTCAATCCCTGTCACTGTCTGAGGGTCAATCCCTGTCACTGAGCGAGGTTCAATCCCTGTCTCTGATATTGTTTGGAGCCCTGTCACTGACTGAGCTTCAATCCCTGTCACTGACTGAGATTCAATCCCTGTCACAGACTGAGATTCAATCCCTGTCACTGACTGAGATTCAATCCCTGTCACAGACTGAGATTCAATCCCTGTCACAGACTGAGATTCAATCCCTGTCACTGACTGAGATTCAATGCCTGTCCCTGACTGATGGTCAATCCCTTTTAATGACTAAGATTCGATCCCTGTCACTAACTGAGATTAAATTCCTGCCACAGACTGACATTCAATCCCTGTCACTGAATGAGATTCCATCCCTGTCGCTGTTTGAGGCTCAATCCCTGTCACTCCCTGAGGGTCAATCCCTGTCACTGAATGATGTTCAATCCCTGACACTGACTGAAACTCAATACCTGTCGCTGACTGAGATTCAATCCCTGTCACTGTCTGATGGTCAAACACTGTCACTGATTGCGATTCAATCCCTGTCTCAGACAGAGATACAATCCCTGTCACAGACTGAGATTCAATCCTAGTCACTGACTGAGATTCAATCCCTGTCACTAACTGAGATTCAATCCCTGTCACTGGCAGAGGTTCGATCCCTGTCACTGACTGATGTTCAATCCCTTACACTGACTGAGGTTCAAACCCTGTCACTGATTGAGATTCAATCCCTGTCACTGTCTGAGGGTCAATCCCAGTCACTGACTGAGATTCAGTCCCTGTTACTAACTGAGATTCATTCCCTGTCACTGACTGATGTTGTATCCCTGTTACTAACTGAGATTCAATCCCTGTCACAGACTGAGATTCAATCCCTGTCACTGACTGAGGGTCAATCTCTAACATTGACTGAAACTCAATCCCTCTCACAGACTGAGATTCCATCCCTGTCACTGACTGCGATTCTATGCCTGTTACTGACTGAGATTCCATTCCTCTCACTGTCTGAGTGTCAATTCCTGTCACTGTCTGAGATTCAATCCCTGTCACTAACAGAGTTTCAATCCCTGTCACTGTCTGAGGGTCAATCCCTGTCACTGAGCGAGGTTCAATCCCTGTCTCTGATATTGTTTGGAGCCCTGTCACTGACTGAGCTTCAATCCCTGTCACTGACTGAGATTCAATCCCTGTCACAGACTGAGATTCAATCCCTGTCACTGACTGAGATTCAATCCCTGTCACAGACTGAGATTCAATCCCTGTCACAGACTGAGATTCAATCCCTGTCACTGACTGAGATTCAATGCCTGTCCCTGACTGATGGTCAATCCCTTTTAATGACTAAGATTCGATCCCTGTCACTAACTGAGATTAAATTCCTGCCACAGACTGACATTCAATCCCTGTCACTGAATGAGATTCCATCCCTGTCGCTGTTTGAGGCTCAATCCCTGTCACTCCCTGAGGGTCAATCCCTGTCACTGAATGATGTTCAATCCCTGACACTGACTGAAACTCAATACCTGTCGCTGACTGAGATTCAATCCCTGTCACTGTCTGATGGTCAAACACTGTCACTGATTGCGATTCAATCCCTGTCTCAGACAGAGATACAATCCCTGTCACAGACTGAGATTCAATCCTAGTCACTGACTGAGATTCAATCCCTGTCACTAACTGAGATTCAATCCCTGTCACTGACTTTGGTTCAATCCCTGTCACTGACGGAGTTTCAATCCCTGTCACAGACTGAGATTGAATCCCTGTGACTGACGGAGGTACAATCCCTGTCACAGACTGAGGTTCAATCCCTGTCACTGACTGAGGGTCAATCCCAGTCACTGATTGAGATTCAATCCCTGTCACTAACGGAGGTTAAATCCCTGTCACTGACTGAGTTTCAATCTCTGACACTGACTGAGATTCTATCCCTGTCATTGACGTAGGTTCAATCCCAGTCACGGACTGAGGTTCAATCCCTGTCACTGGCAGAGGTTCGATCCCTGTCACTGACTGATGTTCAATCCCTTACACTGACTGAGGTTCAAACCCTGTCACTGATTGAGATTCAATCCCTGTCACTGTCTGAGGGTCAATCCCAGTCACTGACTGAGATTCAGTCCCTGTCAACAAGTGAGATTCAATCCCTGTCTCTGAATGATGTTGTATCCCTGTTACTAACTGAGATTCAATCCCTGTCACTGACTTTCGTTCAATCCCTGCCACTGATTGAGGTTCAATCCCTGTCACAGACTGAGAATCAATCCCTGTCACTGACTGAGGGTCAATCTCTAACACTGACTGAAACTCAATCCCGATCACAGACTGAAATTCCATCCCTGTCACTGACTGAGATTCTATGCCTGTCACTGACTGAGATTCCATTCCTCTCACTGTCTGAGTGTCAATTCCTGTCACTGTCTGAGATTCAATCCCTGTCACTAACAGAGTTTCAATCCCTGTCACTGTCTGAGGGTCAATCCCTGTCACTGAGCGAGGTTCAATCCCGGTCACTGATATTGGTTGAAGCCCTGTCACTGACTGAGTTTCAATCCCTGTCACAGACTGAGATTCAATCCCTGTCACTGACTGAGATTCAATGCCTGTCCCTGACTGATGGTCAATCCCTGTTAATGACTAAGATTCAATCCCTGTCACGAACTGAGATTAAATTCCTGCCACAGACTGACATTCAATCCCTGTCACTGAATGAGATTCAATCCCTGTCGCTCTTTGAGGCTCAATCCCTGTCACCGCCTGAGGGTCAATCCCTGTCACTGACTGAGGTTCAATCCCTGTCACTGCCTGAGGTTCAATCCCTGTCACAGCCTGAGGTTCAATCCCTGTCACTGCCTGAGGTTCAATCCCTGTCACTGATTGAGATTCAATCCCTGTCACTGACTGAGGTTCAATTCCTGTCACTGCCTGAGGTTCAATCCCTGTCACAGCCTGAGGTTCAATCCCTGTCACTGCCTGAGGTTCAATCCCTGTCACTGACTGAGATTCAATCCCTGTCATTGACTGAGATTCAATCCCTGTCACTGAATGCGATTCAATGCATGTCACTGACTGAGCTTCCATTCCTATCACTGTCTGAGGGTCAATCCCTGTCACTGATTGAGATTCAATCCCTGTCACCGACTAAGGTTCATTCCCTGTCAATGACTGAGGTTCAATCCCTGTCACAGACTGAGATTCAATCCCTGTCACTGTCTAAGGTTCCATCCCTGTCAATGACTGCGATTCAATCCCAGTCACTGACTGAGGTTCAATACCAGTCACTGACTGAGATTCTATGCCTGTCACTGACTGAGATTCCATTCCTATCACTGTCTAAAGGTCAATCCCTGTGACTGACTGAGATTCAATCGCTGTCACAGACTGCGGTTCAATCCCTGTCACTGAATGAGATTCTATGTCTGTCACTGACTGAGATTCCATTCCTATCACTGTCTGAAGGTCAATCCCTGTGACTGACTGAGATTCAATCGCTGTCACTGAATAAGGTTCAATCCCTGTCACTGGCTGAGGTTAAATCCCTGTCATTGACTGAGATTCCATTCCTATCACTGTCTGAAGGTCAATCCCTGTGACTGGCTGAGATTCAATCGCTGTCACTGAATAAGGTTCAATCTCTGTCACTGGCTGAGGTTAAATCCCTGTCATTGACTGAGATTCAATTCCTATCACTGAATAAGGTTCAATCCCTGTCACTGGCTGAGGTTCAATCCCAGTCATTGACTGATATTCAATCCCTGTCACTGACTGAGATTCAATCCCTGTCACTGACTGAGATTCAATCCCTGTCACTGACTGCGATTCTATGCCTGTCACTGTGACATTCCATGCCAGTCACTGTCTGAGCATCAATCCCTGTCACTGATTGAGATTCAATCCCTGTCACTGAATGAGGCTCAATCCCTGTCACTGATTGAGGCTCAATCCCTGTCTCAGAATGAAATTCAATCCCTGTCACTGACTGAGGGTCAATCCCTGTCACTGATTGAAGCTCAATCCCTGTCACTGACTGAGATTCAATCCCTGTCACTGAGATTCAATCCCTGTCACTGACGGAGTTTCAATCCCTGTCACAGACTGAGATTGAATCCCTGTGACTGACGGAGGTTCAATCCCTGTCACAGACTGAGGTTCAAACCCTGTCACTGACTGAAGTTCAATCCCTGTCACTGACTGACATTCAATCCCTGTAACTGACTGAGATTCAAACCCTGTCACTGACTGAGGGTCAATCCCTGTCACTGACAGGGATTCAATCCCTGTCACTGACTGAGGTTCAATCCCTGTAACTGACTGAGATTCAAACCCTGTCACTGACTGAGGCTCAATCCCTGTCACTGACTGAGATTCAATCCCTGTCACTGACTGAGGTTCAATCCCTGTCACTGACTGAGGGTCAATCCCTGTCACTGACTGAGATTCCATTCCGATGACTATCTGAGGATCAATCCCTGTCACTGATTGAGATTCAATCCCTGTCACTGACTGAGGCTCAATCCCTGTCACTGACTGAGATTCAATCCCTGTCACTGACTGAGGTTCAATCCCTGTCACTGACTGAGGGTCAATCCCTGTCACTGACTGAGATTCCATTCCGATGACTATTTGAGGCTCAATCCCTGTCACTGACTGAGATTCAACACTGTCACTAAATGAGGCTCAATCCCTGTCACTGATTGACTGAAATTCAATCCCTGTCACAGACTGAGATTCAAACCCTGTCACTGCCTGACGTTTTACATTATGTTAGATTACATTACTTTACAGTGTGGAAACAGGCCCTTCGGCCCAACAAGTCCACACCGACCCGTCGAAACGCAACCCACCCATACCACTATATTTACCCATTTATTTACCCATTACCTAAATCTACGGGCAATTTAACATGGTCAATTCTCATGACGTACACATCTTTAGATTGTGGGAGGAAACCGGAGCACCCGGAGGAAACCCACGCAGATACGGGGAGAATGTGCAAACTCCACACAGTCAGTCGCCGGAGGTGGGAATTGAACCCGGGTCTCCGGAGCTGTGAGGCAGCAGTGCTAACCACTGTGCCACCATGCCGCCCACGGTGGCACGGTTCAATACCTGTCACTGACCTTGTTTCAATCCCTGTCACTGACTGAGGGTCAATCCCTGTTACTGACTGAGATTCAATCCCTGTCGCTGACTGAGATTCAATCCCTGTCACTGACTGAGGTTTTACATTAAGTTAGATTACATTACATTACAGTGTGGAAACAGGCCCTTCCGCCCAACAAGTCCACACCGACCCGCCGAAGCGCAACCCACCCATACCCCTATATTTACCCATTACCTAAATCTACGGGCAATTTAACATGGTCAATTCACCTGACCTGCACATCTTTAGATTTGGGAGGAAACCGGAGCACTGTGAGGCAGCAGTGCTAACCACTGTGCCACCATGCCGCCCATGGAGGCAGGGTTCAATACCTGTCACTGACCTTGTTTCAATCCCTGTTACTGACTGAGGGTCAATCCCTGTTACTGACTGAGATTCAATCCCTGTCACTGACTGAGGTTCAATCCCTGTCATTGACGGAGGTTCAATCCCTGTCACTGTCTTTGGTTCAATCCCTGTCACTGACGGAGGTTCAATCCCTGTCACAATCTTAGATTCAATCTCTGTCACTGACAAAGGTTCAATCCCTATCACAGACTGAGATTCAATCCCTGTCACAATCTTAGATTCAATCCCTGTCACTGACAAAGGTTCAATCCCTATCACAGACTGAGATTCAATCCCAGTAACTGACTAATGGTCAATCCCTGTCACTGATTGCAATTCCATCCCTGTCACTGACTAAGGTTCAATCCCTGTCTCAGACTGAGATACAATCCCTGTCACAAACTTGGATTCAATCCCTGTCACTGACTGAGGTTCAATCCCTGTCACAGACTGAGATACAAACCCTGTCACAAACTTGGATTCAATCCCTGTCACTGACTAAGGTTCCATCCCTGTCACAGACTGAGATTCAATTCTTGTCACTGACTGAGATTCAATCCCTGTCACAGTCTGAGGTTCAATCGCTGTCATTGACTGAGGCTCAATTCCTGTCACTGACTGAGGTTCAATCGCTGGCACTGACAGAGGTTCAATCTGTGTCACTGACTGAGGTTCAATCCCTGTCACTAACTGAGATTCAATCCCTGTCACTAACTGAGGTTCAATCTGAGTCACTGACAGAGATTCAATCCCTGTCACTGACTGAGGGTCAATCCATGACACTGACTGAGATTCAATCCCTGTCGCTGACTGAGTTCAATCCCTGATCCTGACTGAGGGTCAATCCCTGTCACAGACTGAGTTTCAATCCTGGTCACTGACTGAGGGTCAATATCTGTCACGGACAGAGGTTCAATCCCTGTCACTGACTAAGATTCAATCCCAGTCACTGTCTGAGGGTCAATCCCAGTCACTGACTGAGATTCAATCCTTGTCACTGCCTCAGGTTCAATCCTTGTCACTGACTGAGGTTCAATCTGTGTCACAGACTGAGATTCAATCCCTGTCACTGACTGTGATTCAATCCCAGTCACTGACTGAGATACACTCCCTGTAAATGAATGAGATTAAATCCATGTCACTGACTGAGATTCAACCCTGTCACTGACTGACATTCAATTCCGATCACTGACTGAGATTCAATCCCTTTCACTGAATGAGATTAAATCCATGTCAATGACTGAGATTCAAACCCTGTCACTGATAGAGATTCAATCCCTGTCACTGATTGAGGGTCAACCCCGTCAATATTTGAGGCTCAATCCCTGTCACTGACTGAGTCTCAATCCCTGTCACTGATTGAGGCTCAATCCCTGTCTCTGACTGCGAGTCAATCCCTGTCACAGACTGAGATTCAATCCCTGTCACCGTCTGAGGGTCAATCCCCGTCACTGACTGAGGCTAAATCCCTGTCACTGACTGAGATTCATTCCCTGTCACTGTCTGAGGTTCATTCCCTGTCACTGGCTGAGTCTCAATCCCTGTCACTGATTGAGGCTCAATCCCTGTCACTGACTGCGAGTCAATCCCTGTCACTGACTGAGGTTCAATCCCTGTCACTGTCTGAGGGTCAATCCCTGTCACTGACTGCGGCTCAATCCCCGTCACTGACTGAGGCTCAATCCCTGTCAGTGACTGAGATTCATTCCCTGTCACTGTCTTAGGTTCATTCCCTGTCACTGACTGAGATTTAATCCCTGTCACTGACGGAGTTTCAATCCGTGTCACAAACTGAGATTGAATCCCTGTGACTGACGGAGGTTCAATCCCTGTCACAGACTGAGGTTCAATCCCTTTCAATGACTGAGGGTCAATCACGGTCACTGACTGAGATTCAATCCCTGTCACTGACTGAGGTTCAATCTCTGACACTGACTGAAATTCTATCCCTGTCATTGACGGAGGTTCAATCCCTGTCACAGACTGAGGTTCAATCCCTTTCTATGACTGAGGGTCAATCACGGTCACTGACTGAGGCTCAATCCCTGTCACTGACTGTTTTAAAAAAAATTCTCAAGGTCAGGTTCGTAGGAGAGTAGTCTGACACAGAACAAACGACCAAGAGGCGAGTCTGGTAGAATATGGGCATTTTATTCCCTGCAGTGTCGCCACAACCAGGTCCAAACAACGGGTCTGGCTTATACTCACTCTACATGTTACCGGAACTGGGAGCCGTCAGTTCTCGTAGAGCGGTTGCCAACAACCCACGCTCGGCGGTTAAACGTAACCCCGGAGCAGACTCACCGAACTGGAGACTTTTTCAGCTGATATACTCTTTTCCAGATATAAACATTCATGTGAACAGCAGAGCAAGGCTAAAAAACACATTCCATTCTGGTTACATACAGATAATAACAGCAGAGCAAGGCTAAAAAACACATTCCTTTCTGGTTACATACAGATAAGAAGATTCACACGGGGAGGTGTGTAATAAGATTCACACGGGACTAAGCAACACCTCCATTCCGGTTAGATTCACACATGTATTGGGACATAATTTTTAACCGTTTCACCACATTCCACTGCTTGGAATTTTACACCACACTGACTGAGGCTCAATCCCTGTCACTGACTGAGATTGAATCTCAGTTAGTGACAGGGATTGAATCTCAGTTCGTGACTTGGATTGAACCTCAGTCAGTGACAGGGATTGAATCTCAGTCAGTGACAGGGATTGAATCTAAGTCAGGGACATGGATTGAATCTCAGTTAGTCACAGGGATTGATTTTCATTCAGTGATAGGGATTAACCCTCAGACAGTGACAGGGATTGAATCTCAGTCAGTGACAGGGATTGAACCAAAGTCAGTGACAGGGATTGAACCAAATGCAGTGACAGGAATTGACCCTCAGTCAGTGACTGGGATTGACCCTCAGACAGTGACATGGATTCAATCTCAGTCAGTGACAGGGATTGAGCCTCAGTCAATGACAGGGATTGAGCCTCAGTCAGTGACAGGGATTGAACATCCTTCAATGACTAACTGAGATTCAATCCCTGTCACTGACTCAGATTCGATCCCTGTCACTAACTGAGATTCCATTCCAATCACTGTCTGAGCGTCAATCCCTGTCACTGACTGAGGTTCAATCCCAGTCACTGATTGACATTCAATCTCTGTCACTGACTGAGATTCAATCCCTGTCACTGAATGCAATTCGATGCCTGTCACTGACTGCGATTCAATCCCTGTCACTGACTGAGGGTTTACATTATGTTAGATTACATTACTTTACAGTGTGGAAACAGGCCCTTCGGCCCAACAAGTCCACACCGACCCGTCGAAACGCAACCCACCCATACCACTATATTTACCCATTTATTTACCCATTACCTAAATCTACGGGCAATTTAACATGGTCAATTCTCATGACGTACACATCTTTAGATTGTGGGAGGAAACCGGAGCACCCGGAGGAAACCCACGCAGATACGGGGAGAATGTGCAAACTCCACACAGTCAGTCGCCGGAGGTGGGAATTGAACCCGGGTCTCCGGAGCTGTGAGGCAGCAGTGCTAACCACTGTGCCACCATGGCACGGTTCAATACCTGCCACTGACTGAGAGTCAATCCCTGTCACTGACTGAGAGTCAAACCCTGTCACTGTCTGAGATTCAATCCTTGTCACTGGTTGCGTCTCAATCCCTGTAACTCATTGAGGCTCATTCCCTGTCACTGACTGAGGTTCAATCCCTGTCACAGACATAGATTCAATCCCTGTCACTGACTGTGGTTCAATTCCTGTCACAGACAAAGGTTCAATCCCTTGTCACGGACTGAGGTTCATTCTCTGTCACTGACTGAGGCTCAATCCCTGTCACTGACTGAGATTCAATCCCTTTCACTGACTGAGATTAAGTCCCTGTCACTGACTGGGGCTCAATTCCTGTCACTGACTGAGGCTCAATCCCTGTCACTGATTGAGATTCAATCTCTGTCACTGATCGAGATCCAATCCCTGTCACTGATTGAGATTCAATCTCTGTCATTGACTGAGATTCAATTCCTGTCACTGACTGAGATTCAATCCCTGTCACTGAATGAGAATCAATCCCTGTCACTGACTGAGGTTCAATCCCTGTCACAGACAAAGTTTCAATCGCTGACACTGACTGAGATTCAAACCCTGTCACAGACTGAGGTTCAATCGCTGATACAGACTGAATTTCAATCCCTGACACTGACTGATGGTCAATTCCTATCACTGACTGAGGGTCAATCCTTGTCACTGACTGAGGTTTTGTCCCTGTCACTTACTGAGAATCAATTCTATGTTCCTGACTAAGGTTCAATCCCTGTCACTGACTGAGATTAAATTCCTGTCACTTACTGAGATTCAATTCCTGTCACTGACTGAGATACAATCGCTGTCACTGACTGAGGTTCACTCCCTGTCACTGACTGAGACACAATTCCTGTCACTGACTGAGATTCAGTCCCTGTCACTGACTGAGATGCAATGCATGTCACAGACTGAATTAAAACCCTATCACTGACTGTATCTCTATCCCTGTCACTGACTGAGATTCAATCCCTGTCACTGACTGAAAATCAATTCTAGTCACTGATTGAGATTCAATCCCTGTCACTGACTGAGGTTCAATCCCTGTCAATGACTGAGAGTCAATTCCTGTCATTGTCTGAGATTCAATCCCTGTCACTGAATGAGGCTCAATCCCTGTCACAGACTGAGATTCAATCACTGTCACTGACTGAGGTTCAATCCCTATCACAGACAAAGGTTCAATTCCTGTCACTGACTGAGGCTCAATCCCTGTCACTGACTGAGGCTCAATCTCTGTTACTGACTGTGGTTCATTCTCTGTCACTGACTGAGGGTCAATCACTGTCACTGACTGAGGGTCAATCCCTGTCACTGACTGAGATTCAATCCCTTTCACTGACTGAGAATCAATCCCTATCACTGACTGATTGTCAATCCATGTCACTGACCGAGGTTCAAACCATGTCACAGTAGGAGATTCAATCCCTGTCACTGACTGAATCTGTATTCCTATCACTGATTGATCTTCAATCCTTGTCATTGACTGAGATTCAATTCCTGTCACTGATTGAGATTCAATCCCCGTCACTGAATCAGGTTTAATGCCTGTCACTGACTGAGATTCAATCCCTGTCACTGACTGATATTCAATTCCAGTCACTGATTGAGATTCAATCCCTATCACTGGCTGACGTTCAATCCCAGTCACTAACTGAGATTCAATCCCTGTCACTGACTGAGAGTCAATTCCTGTCACTGTCTGAGATACAATCCCTGTCACTGACTGAGGCTCAATCCCTGTCACTAATAAAGATTCAATCCCTGTCACTGACTGCGGGACAATTCCTGTCACTCACTGAGGTACAATCCCTGTCAATAACTGAGATTCAATTCCTGCCACTGACTGAGAGTCAATTCCTGTCACTGACTGAGGGACAATCCCTGTCACTGACTGAGGCTCAATCCCTGTCACTGATTGAGATTCAATCCCTGTCACAGACTAAGGTTCAATCGCTGTCACTGACTGAATTTCAATCCCTGTCACTGACTGATGGTCAATTCCTGTCACTGACAGTGATTCAATTCCTGTCACAGACTGAGGTACAATCCCAGTCAGTGACTGAGATTCAATTCCTGTCACTGACTGAATCTCAATTCCTGTCACTCACTGAGGTACAATCCCTGTCATTAACTGAGATTCAATTTCTGCCACTGACTGAGAGTCAATCCCTGTCTGTGTCTGAGATTCAATCCCTGTCACTGACTGAGGTTCAATCCCTGTCACAGACTGAGAGTCAATCACTGTCACTGACTGAGGTTCAATCCCTGTCACAGAAAAAAAATTCAATCCCTGTCACTGACTGAGGCTCAATCTTTGTCACTGACTGAGGTTCATTCTCTGTCACTGACTGAGGGTCAATCCCTGTCACTGACTGAGGGTCAATCCCTGTCACTGACTGAGATTCAATCCCTTTCACTGACTGAAATTCAGTCCCTATCACAGACAAAGTTTCAATTCCTGTCACTGACTGAGGCTCAATAACTGTCACAGACTGAGGCTCAATCTTTGTCACAGACTGAGGTTCATTCTCTGTCACTGACTGAGGGTCAATCCCTGTCACTGACTGAGGGTCAATCCCTTTCACTGACTGAGATTCAATCCCTGTCACTGACTGAGGCTCAATTCCTGTCACTGACTGAGGATCAATCCCTGTCACTGACTGAGGTTCAATTTTTGTCACTGACTGATTGTCAATCCCTGTCACTGTCTCAGGGTCAATTCCTATGACTGACGGAGGCTCAATCCCTGTCACTGACTGAGGCTCAATCACTGTCACTGACTGAGTCTCAATCCCTGTCACTGATCGAGATTCAATCTCTGTAACTGATTGAGATTCAATCCCTGTCACTCAATCAGGTTCAATCCCTGTCCCTGACTCAGGTTCAATCCCTGTCACTGACTGAGATTCTATCCCTGTCACTGACTGAGTGTCAATTTCTTTCATTGACTGTGGGACATTCCCTGTCACTGACTGAGGTTCAATCCCTGTCACTGACTGAGATTCAATCACAGTCAATGACTGAGATTCAAACCCTGTCACTGATCGAGATTCAATCCCTGTCACTGATTGAGATTCAATCCCTGTAACTGACTGAGATTCATTCTCTGTCACTGACTGAATGTCAATCCCTGTCACTGACTGAGGGTCATTCCCTGTCACTGACTGAGATTCAATCGCTGTCACTGACTGAGATTCAAACCCTGTCACACACTGAGGTTCAATCGCTGTTATTGACTGAATTTCAATCCCTGTCACTGACTGATGGTCAAATCCTATCACTGACGGAGGGTCAATCCCTGTCACTGTCTCAGGGTCAATTCCTATGAATGACGGAGGCTCAATCCCTGTCACTGACTGAGGTTCAATCCCTGTCGCAGACTGAGGCTCAATTCCTGTCACTGACTGAGGGTCAATCCCTGTCATTGACTGAGGTTCAATTTTTGTCACTGACTGATTGTCAATCCCTGTCACTGTCTCAGGGTCAATTCCTATGACTGACGGAGGCTCAATCCCTGTCACTGACTGAGGCTCAATCACTGTCACTGACTGAGTCTCAATCCCTGTCACTGATCGAGATTCAATCTCTGTAACTGATTGAGATTCAATCCCTGTCACTCAATCAGGTTCAATCCCTGTCCCTGACTCAGGTTCAATCCCTGTCACTGACTGAGATTCTATCCCTGTCACTGACTGAGTGTCAATTTCTTTCATTGACTGTGGGACATTCCCTGTCACTGACTGAGGTTCAATCCCTGTCACTGACTGAGATTCAACCACAGTCAATGACTGAGATTCAATCCCTGTCACTGATCGAGATTCAATCCCTGTCACTGATTGAGATTCAATCCCTGTAACTGACTGAGATTCATTCTCTGTCACTGACTGAATGTCAATCCCTGTCACTGACTGAGATTCAAACCCTGTCACACACTGAGGTTCAATCGCTGTTACTGACTGAATTTCAATCCCTGTCACTGACTGATGGTCAAATCCTATCACTGACTGAGATTAAATTCCTGTCACTGACTGTGATTCAATTCCTGTCACAGATTGAGGTTCAATCCCTGTCACTCACTGAGTTTGAATTCCTGTCACTGACTGAGATTCAATCCCTTTCACTGACGGAGGGTCAATCCCTGTCACTGTCTCAGGGTCAATTCCTATGAATGACGGAGGCTCAATCCCTGTCACTGACTGAGGTTCAATCCCTGCCACTGATTGAGATTCAATCCCTGTCACTGATTGAGATTCAATCTCTGTCACCGACTAAGATTCAATCGCTGTCACTGACTGAGATTCAATTCCTGTCACTGACTGAGATTCAATCCCTGTCACTGAATGAGAATCAATCCCTGTCACTGACTGAGGTTCAATCCCTGTCACTGACTGAGGTTCAATCTCTGTTACCGACTAAGATTCAATCGCTGTCACTGACTGAGATTCAATTCCTGTCACTGACTGAGATTCAATCCCTGTCACTGAATGAGAATCAATCCCTGTCACTGACTGAGGTTCAATCCCTGTCACAGACAAAGGTTCAATCGCTGACACTGACTGAGATTCAAACCCTGTCACAGACTGAGGTTCAATCGCTGTTACTGACTGAATTTCAATCCCTGTCACAGACAAAGGTTCAATCGCTGACACTGACTGAGATTCAAACCCTGTCACAGACTGAGGTTCAATCGCTGTTACTGACTGAATTTCAATCCCTGTCACTGACTGATGGTCATTTCCTATCACAGACTGAGTGTCAATCCCTGTCACTGACTGAGGTTTTGTCCCTTCACTAACTGAGAATCAATTCTATGTTACTGACTAAGGTTCAATCCCTGTCACTGACTGAGATTAAATTCCTGTCACTTACTGAGATTCAATTCCAGTCACTGACTGAGACAAATCCCTGTCACTGACTGAGGTTCAATCCTGTCACTGACTGAGACACAATTCTTGTCACTGACTGAGATTCCGTCCCTGTCACTGACTGAGATGCAATCCATGTCACTGACTGAGTTAAAACCCTGTCACTGATTGATTCAATCCCTATCACTGACTGTGATTCACTTCCTGTCACAGATTGAGATTTAATCCCTGTCACTGACTGAGGGTCAATCCCTGTCACTATTTGAGATTCAATCCCTGTTACTGATTGAGATTCAAACCCTGTCACTGACTGAAGTTTAATTCTTGTCACTGACTGAGGGTCAATCCCTGTCACTGACTGAAATTCAATTCCTGTCACTGACTGAGATTCAATCCCTGTCACTGACTGAGGCTCAGTCCCTATCACTGACTGAGGCTCAATTCCTGTCACTGACTGAGGCTCAATCCCTGTCACTGACTGAGATTCATTCTCTGTCACTGACTGAATGACAATCCCTGTAACTGTCTCAGGGTCAATTCCTATGACTGACTGAGGCTCAATCCCTGTCACTGACTGAGGCTCAATCCCTCTCACTGACTGAGATTCTTTCCCTGTCATTGACTGAGATTCAATCCCTGAAACTGACTGAGTGTCAATCCCTGTCACTGACTGTGGCTCAATCCCAGTCACTGACTGAGATTCAAACCCTGTCACTGACTGAGGGTCAATCCCTGTCACTGATTGAGATTCAATCCATGTCACTGACTGAGATTCAATCCCTGTCACTGACTCAGGTTCAATACCGGTCACTGACTGAGGGTCAATCCCTGTCACTGACTGAGGCTCAATCACTGTCACTGATTGAGATTCAATTCCTGTCCCTGACTGAGATTCAATCCCTGTCACTGAATGAGTTTCAATCCCTGTTACTGATTGAGCGTCAATCCCTGTCACTGACTGAGATTCAATTCCTGTCACTGACTGTGTCTTTTCCCTGTCACTGACTGAGATTCAATTCCTTTCACTGTCTGAGGGTCAATCCCTGTCACTGAATGAATCTCAATCCCTGTCACTGACTGAGATTCAATCCCTGTCACTGATTGAGATTCAATCCCTGTCACTGACTGAGGCTCAATCCCTGTTACTGACTGAGTCTCAATTCCGGTCACTGATTGTGTTTCAATCCCTGTCACTAACTGACGTTCAATTCCTGTCACTGAGTGAGATTAAATTCCTGACACTGACTGAGATTCAATCCCTGTTACTGACTGAGTCTCAATTCCGGTCACTGATTGTGTTTCAATCCCGGTCACTGATCGAGATTCAATCTCTGTCACTGATTGAGATTCAATCCCTGTCACTCACTCAGGTTCAATCCCTGACTGAGATTCAATCAGTCACAGACTAAGATTCAATTCCTGTCACTGATTGAGATTCTATCCCTGTCACTAACTGACGTTCAATTCCTGTCACTGAGTGAGATTAAATTCCTGACACTGACTGAGATTCAATCCCTGTTACTGACTGAGTCTCAATTCCGGTCACTGATTGAGGTTCAATCCCTGTCACTGATCGAGATTCAATCTCTGTCACTGATTGAGATTCAATCCCTGTCACTCACTCAGGTTCAATCCCTGTCACTGACTGAGGTTCAATCCCTGTCACTGACTGAGGTGTTGTCCCTGTCACTGACTGAGATTCAATTCCATGTTACTGACTAAGGTTCAATCCCTGTCACTGACTGAGATTAAATTCCTGTCACTTACTGCGATTCAATTCCTGTCACTGTCTGAGATATCATCCCTGTCACTGACTGAGGTTCAATCGCTGTCACTATCTGAGACACAATTCCTGTCACTGACTGAGATTCAATCCCAGTCACTGACTGAGATTCACTCCCTGTCACTGATTGAGATTTAATCTCTGTCACTGACTGAGGGTCAATCCCTGTCACTATGTGAGGCTCAATCCCTGTCACTGACTGAGATTCAATCCCTGTCACTGATCGAGATTCAATCTCTGTCACTGATTGAGATTCAATCCCTGTCACTCACTCAGGTTCAATCCCTGTCACTGACTGAGGTTCAATCCCTGTCACTGACTGAGGTGTTGTCCCTGTCACTGACTGAGATTCAATTCCATGTTACTGACTGAGGCTCACTCCCTGTCACTGACTGAGATTTAATTCCTGTCACTGATTGAGGTTTAATTCTTGTCACTGACTGAGATTCAATCAGTCACTGACTAAGATTCAATTCCTGTCACTGATTGAGATTCTATCCCTGTCACTAACTGACGTTCAATTCCTGTCACTGAGTGAGATTAAATTCCTGACACTGACTGAGATTCAATCCCTGTCACTGACTGTGATTCAATTCCTGTCACTGACTGTGATTCAATTCCTGTCACTGCCTAAATTTAATCCCTGTCACTGACGGAGGTTCAATTCCTGTCACTGACTGAGTCTCAATCCCTGTCACTGACTGAGATTCAATTCTTTTCACTGACTGAGAGTCGTTCCCTGTCACTGAATGAATCTCTATCCCTGTCACTGACTGAGGTTCAATCCCTGACAATAACTGAGATTCAATTCCTGCCACTGACTGAGATGAAATCCCTTTCACAAACTGAGATTCAATCCCAGTCACTGACTGAGATTCAATCCCTGCCACTGATTTAGCTTCAATCACTGTCACTGATTGAGATTCAATCCCTGTCACTGACTGAGGTTCAATCCCTGTCACTGACTGAGATTCAAACCCAGTCACTGACTGAGGCTCAATCCCTGTCTCTGACTGATGTTCAATTCCTGTCACTGTCTGAGGTTGAATCCCTGTCACTGACTGAGATTCTATCCCTGTTATTGATGAGGCTCAAACCCAGTCACTGACTGAGATTCAACCCTGTCACTGACTGCGGTTCAATCCCTGTCACAGAATGAGTTCAATCCTTGTCACTGACTGAGGCTCACTCCCAGTCACTGACTGAGATTCAATTCCTGTCACTGACTGAGATTAAATTCCTGTCACTGTCTGAGATTCAATCCCTGTCACTGACTGAGATTCAATCTCTGTCACTGAATGAGATTCAATCCCTGTCACTGACAGACGTTCAATCCCTGTCACAGACTGAATCTCTATCGCTGTCACTGACAAAGATTCAATTCCTGTCACTGATTGAGATTCAATCCCTGTCACTGATTGAGATTCAATCCCTGTCACTGGTTGTGTCTCAATCCCTGTCGCTGATTGAGGCTAAATCCCTGTCACTGACTGAGGCTCAATCCCTGTCACTGACTGAGATTCATTTTCAGTCACTGACTGAGGGTCAATCCCTGTCACTGACTGAGGTACAATCCCTGTGACTGACTGAGTCTCAATTCCGGTCACTGATTGTGTTTCAATCCCTGTCACTGATCGAGATTCAATCTCTGTCACTGATTGAGATTCAATCCCTGTCACTCACTCAGGTTCAATCCCTGACTGAGATTCAATCAGTCACAGACTAAGATTCAATTCCTGTCACTGATTGAGATTCTATCCCTGTCACTAACTGACGTTCAATTCCTGTCACTGAGTGAGATTAAATTCCTGACACTGACTGAGATTCAATCCCTGTTACTGACTGAGTCTCAATTCCGGTCACTGATTGTGTTTCAATCCCTGTCACTGATCGAGATTCAATCTCTGTCACTGATTGAGATTCAATCCCTGTCACTCACTCAGGTTCAATCCCTGTCACTGACTGAGGTTCAATCCCTGTCACTGACTGAGGTTTTGTCCCTGTCACTGACTGAGATTCAATTCCATGTTACTGACTAAGGTTCAATCCCTGTCACTGACTGAGATTTAATTCCTGTCACTGATTGAGGTTTAATCCCTGTCACTGACTGAGGCTCAATCCCTGTCACTGATCGAGATTCAATCCCTGTCACTGACTCAGGTTCAATCCCTGTCACTGACTGAGATTCAAACCCAATCACTGACTCAGGTTCAATCCCTGTCACTGACTGAGATTCAAACCCAATCACTGACTGAGTTTCAATTCCTGTCACTGACTGAGGCTCAATCCAAGACACTAACAGAGATTCAATTCCTGTCACTGACTGAGATTCAATTCCTGTCACTTACTGAAGCTCAATTCCTGTCACTCACTGAGGTACAATCCCTGTCATTAACTGAGATTCAATTTCTGCCACTGACTGAGAGTCAATCCCTGTCTCTGTCTGAGATTCAATCCCTGTCACTGACTGAGGTTCAATCCCTGTCACAGACTGAGGCTCAATCTTTGTCACTGACTGAGGGTCAATCCCTGTCACTGACTGAGGGACAATCCCTGTCACTGACTTGGATTCAATCCCTTTCACTGACTGAAATTCAGTCCCTGTCACTGACTGAGGGTCATTCCCTGTCACGGACTGAGGTACAATCCCTGTCATTAACTGAGATTCAATTTCTGCCACTGTCTGAGATTCAATCCCTGTCACTGGTTGTGTCTCAATCCCTGAAACTCATTGAGGCTCAATCCCTGTCACTGATTGAGATTCAATCACTGTCACTGACTGAGGTTCAATCCCTGTCACAGACAAAGTTTCAATTCCTGTCACTGACTGAGGCTCAATCCCTGTCACTGACTGAAGCTCAATCTTTCTCAATGACTGAGGTTCATTCTCTGTCACTGACTGATTGTCAATCCCTGTCACTGACTGAGGGTCAATCCCTGTCACAGACTGAGATTCAATCCCTTTCACTGACTGAGATTCAGTCCCTGTCACTGACTGAGGGTCAATCTCTGTCAGTGATTGAGATTCAATCCCTGTCACTGACGGAGGCTCAATTCCTGTCACTGATTGAGATTCAGTCCCTGTCACTGACTGAGATTCAATTCTTTTCACTGACTGAGCGTCATTCCATGTCACTGAATGAATCTCTATCCCTGTCACTGACTGAGGTTCAATCCCTGACAATAACTGAGATTCAATTCTTGCTACTGACTGAGATGAAATCCCTTTCACAGACTGAGTTTCAATCCCAGTCACTGACTGAGATTCAATCCCTGCCACTGATTGAGATTCAATCCCTGTCACTGATCGAGATTCAATCCCTGTCACTGATTGAGATTCAATCCCTGTCACTGACTGAGGTTCAATCCCTGTAACTGACTGAGATTCAAACCCAGTCACTGACTGAGGCTCAATCCCTGTCTCTGACTGATGTTCAATTCCTGTCACTATCTGAGGTTGAATCCCTGTCACTGACTGAGATTCAATTCCTGTCACTGACTGAGATTCAATCCCTGTCACTGAATGAGACTCAAACCCTATTACTGATTGAGGGTCAATCCCTGTCACTGACTGAGATTCAATCCCTGTCACTGAATGAATCTCAATCCCTGTCACGGATTGAGATTCAATCCCTGTCTCTGACTGAGATTCAATCCCTGTCACTGATTGCGGTTCAATCCCTGTCACTGACTGAGATTCAATCCCTGTCACTAACTGCGGTTCAATCACTGTCACAGAATGAGTTCAATCCTTGTCACTGACTGAGGCTCACTCCCAGTCACTGACTGAGATTCAATTCCTGTCACTGACTGAGATTAAATTCCTGTCACTGTCTGAGATTCAATCCCTGTCACTGACTGAGATTCAAACCCAGTCACTGACTGAGGCTCAATCCCTGTCTCTGACTGATGTTCAATTCCTGTCACTATCTGAGGTTGAATCCCTGTCACTGAATGAGATTCAATCCCTGTCACAGACTGAATCTCTATCGGTGTCACTGACAAAGATTCAATTCCTGTCACTGATTGAGATTCAATCCCTGTCACTGACTGAGGCTAAATCCCTGTCACTGACTGAGGCTCAATCCCTATCACTGACTGAGCTTCAAACCCTGTCACTGACTGAGGTTCAATCCCTGTCACTGACTGAGGTTCAAACCCTGTTACTGACTGAGGTTCAATCCCTGTCACTGACTGAGGCTCAATCCCTGTCACTGACTGAGGTTCAAACCCTGTCACTGACTGAGGTTCAATCCCTGTCACTGACTGAGGTACAATCCCTGTCACTGACTGAGATTCAATCCCTGTCACTGATCGAGATTCAATCCCTGTCACTGACTGAGGCCCAATCCCTATCACTAACTGAGATTCAATTCCTGTCACTGACTGAAGCTCAATTCCTGTCACTCACTGAGGTACAATCCCTGTCATTAACTGAGATTCAATTTCTGCCACTGACTGAGAGTCAATCCCTGTCTCTGTCTGAGATTCAATCCCTGTCACTGACTGAGGTTCAATCCCCATCACAGACTGAGAGTCAATCACTGTCACTGACTGAGGTTCAATCCCTGTCACAGAAAAAAATTCAATTCCTGTCACTGACTGAGGCTCAATCCCTGTCACTGACTGAGGCTCAATCTTTGTCACTGACTGAGGTTCATTCTCTGTCACTGACTGAGGGTCAATCCCTGTCACTGACTGAGGGTCAATCCCTGTCACTGACTGAGATTCAATCCCTTTCACTCACTGAAATTCAGTCCCTGTCACTGACTGAGGGTCATTCCCTGTCACTGACTGAGGTAAAATCCCTGTCATTAACTGAGATTCAATTTCTGCCACTGTCTTAGATTCAATCCCTGTTACTGGTTGTGTCTCAATCCCTGACACTCATTGAGGTTCATTCCCTGTCACTGACTGAGGTTCAATCCCTGTCACTGACTGAGATTCAATCACTGTCACTGACTGAGGTTCAATCCCTGTCACTGACTGAGGCTCAATCTTTCTCAATGACTGGGGTTCATTCTCTGTCACTGACTGATTGTCAATCCCTGTCACTGACTGATTGTCAATCCCTGTCACTGACTGAGGGTCAATCCCTGTCACAGACTGAGATTCAATCCCTTTCACTGACTGAGAATCAGTCCCTGTTACTGACTGAGGCTCAATTCCTGTCACTGACTGAGGTTCAATCCCTGTCACTGACTTGAGGTTCAATCCCTGTCACTGACTGATTGTCAATCCCTGTCACAGTCTCAGGGTCAATTCCTATGACTGACGGAGGCTCAATCCCTGTCACTGGCTGAGGTTCAAACCCTGTCACAGATGGAGATTCATTTCCTGTCACTGATTGAGTCTCAATCCCTGTCACTGACTGAGATTCAATCGCTGTCACTGACTGAGTGTCAATTTCTGTCACTGACTGTGGAACATTCCCTGTCACTGACTGAGGTTCAATCCCTGTCACTGACTGAGATTCAATCGCTGTCACTGACTGAGATTCAAACCCTGCCACTGACTGACATTCAATCCCTGTCACTGATTGAGATTCAATCACAGTCAAAGACTGAGGTTCAAACCCTGTCACAGACAAAGTTTCAATCCCTGTCACTTACTGGGGCTCAATCCCTATCACTGACTGAGGCTCAATCCCTGTAACTGACTGAGATTCATTCTCTGTCACTGACTGAATGTCAATCCCTGTCACTGACTGAGGGTCATTCCCTGTCACTGACTGAGATTCAATCGCTGTCACTGACTGAGATTCAAACCCTGTAACACACTAAGGTTCAATCGCTGTTACTGACTGAATTTCAATCCCAGTCACTGACCGATGGTCAAATCCTATCACTGACTGAGATTAAATTCCTGTCACTGACTGTGATTCAATTCCTGTCACAGATTGAGGTTCAATCCCTGTCACTGACTGAGTTTGAATTCCTGTCACTGAATGAGACTCAATCCCTGTCACTGACTGCGGGTCAATCCCTGTCACTGACTATGATTCAATCCCTGTCACTGACTGAGATTAAATCCCTTTCACAGACTGAGGCTCACTCCCTGTCACGGACTGAGATTCATTTCCTGTCACTGACTGAGATTCCATTCCTGTCACTGACTGAGATTCAATCCCTGTCACTGATTGAGATTCAATCACAGTCAATGACTGAGGTTCAAACCCTGTCACAGTCTGGGGCTCAATTCCTATGACTGACTGAGGCTCAATCACTGTCACTGACTGAGTCTCAATCCCTCTCACTGACTGAGGTTCAATCCCTGTCACTGACTGAGATTCAATCCCTGTCACTGACTGAGGCTCAATCCCTGTCACTGATTGAGATTCAATCCCTGTCGCTGATTGAGATTCAATCCCTGTCACTGACGGAGTCTCAATTCCTGTCACTGATTGAGATTCAGTCCCTGTCACTGACTGAGATTCAATTCTTTTCACTGACTGAGCGTCATTCCCTGTCACTGAATGAATCTCTATCCCTGTCACTGACTGAGGTTCAATCCCTGACAATAACTGAGATTCAATTCCTGCCACTGACTGAGATGAAATCCCAGTAACTGACTGAGATTCAATCCCTGCCACTGATTGAGATTCAATCCCTGTCACTGATCGAGATTCAATCCCTGTCATTGATTGAGATTCAATACCTGTCACTGACTGAGGTTCAATCCCTGTCACTGACTGATGTTCAATTCCTGTCACAGATTGAGGTTGAATCCCTGTCACTGACTAAGATTCATTTCATGTCACTGACTGAGATTCAATCCCTGTCACTGAATGAGATTCAATCCCTGTTACTGATTGAGGGTCAATCCCTGTCACTGACTGAGTCTCAATCCCTGCAACTGACCGAGATTGAATTCCTTTCACTGATTGAGATTCAATCCCTGTCTCTGACTGAGATTCAATCCCTGTCACTTACTGCGGTTCAATCCCTGTCACTGACTGAGATTCAAGCCCTGTCACGAACTGAGGTTCAATCCCTGACACTCATTGAGGCTCAATCCCTGTCACTGACTGAGGCTCACTCCCAGTCACTGACTGAGTTTCAATTCCTGTCACTGACTGAGATTAAATTCCTGTCACTGTCATGGATTCAATCCCTGTTACTGACTGAGATTCAATCTCTGTCACTGAATGAGATTCAATCCCTGTCACAGACTGAATCTCTATCGCTGTCACTGACAAAGATTCAATTCCTTTCATTGATTGAGATTCAATCCCTGTCAATGATTGTGATTCCATCCCTGTCACCGGTTGTGTCTCAATCCCTGTCACTGATTGAGGCTGAACCCCTGTCACTGACTGAGGTTCAATCCCTGGCACAGACTAAGATTCAATCGCAGTCAATGACAGCGGTTCAATCCCTGTCACAGACAAAGGTTCAATCCCTGTCACTGACTGAGGCTAAATCCCTGTCACTGACTGAGGCTCAATCCCTGTCACTGACTGAGATTCATTTTCAGTCACTGACTGAGGGTCAATCCCTGTCAATGACTGAGATTCAATCCCTGTCACTGACTGAATGTCATTTCCTGTCACTGTCTCAGGATCAAATCCTATAACTGACTGAGGCTCAATCCCTGTCACTGACTGTGGTTCAAATCCTGTCACAGAAGGAGATTCAATCCCTGTCACTGACTGAGGTTCAATCCCTGTCACTGATCGAGATTCAATCCCTGTCACTGATTGAGATTCAATCCCTGTCACTGACTGAGGTTCAATCCCTGTCACTGACTGAGATTCTAACACAGTCACTGACTGAGGGTCAATCCCTGTCACTGACTGATGTTCAATTCCTGTCACTGACTGAGATTGAATCCCTGTCACTGACTGAGATTCAATTCCTGTCACTGACAGAGATTCAATCCCTGTCACTGACTGAGTCTCAATTCCTGTCACTGACTGAGATTCAATTGCTTTCACTGACTGAGGGTCAATCCCTGTCACTGAATGAATCTCAATCCCTGTCACTGATTGAGTTTCAATCCCTGTCAATAACTGAGATTCAATCCCAGTCACTGACTGAGATTCAATGCCAGTCACTGACTGAGATTCAATCCCTGTCACTAACTGAGGCTCAATGCCTGTCACAAACTGAGGTTCAATCCTTGTCACTGAGTGATGTTCAATTCCTGTCACTGACTGTGATTCCATTCCTGTCACAGACTGAGGTTCAATCCTAGTCACTGACTGAGTTTGAATCCCTGTCACTGAATGAGATTCAATCCCTGTTACTGATTGAGGGTCAATCCGAGTCACTGATTAAGATTCAATCCCTGTCACTGACTGCGGGTCAATCCCTGTCACTGACGGTGGTTCAATCCCTTTCACTGTCTGAGATTCAATTCCTGTCACTGACTGAGATTCAACTCCAATCACTGACTGAGATTCAATCCCTGTCACTGACTGAGATTCAATCCCTGTCATTGAAAGTGATTCAATCCCTGTCACTGACTGAGATACAATATTTGTCACTGACTGAGGTTCAATCCCTGTCACTGTCTGAGGGTCAATCCCTGTCACTGACTGATGTTCAAACCCTGTCACAGATGGAGATTCAATCCCTGTCACTGACTGAGGGTCAATCCCTGTCTCTGACTGAAACTCAATTCCTGTCACTGACTGAGATTCAATCCCTGTCACTGACTGAGGGTCAATCCCCGTCACAGACTGAGGCCCAATCCCTCTCATTGGCTGAGGTTCAATCCCTGTCATTAACTGAGATTCAATCCCTGTTACTGACTGAGGGTCAATCCCTGTCACAGACTGAGGGTCAATCCCTGTCACTGACTGAGATTCATTCTCTGTCACTGACTGAATGTCAATCCCTGTCACTGTCTCAGAGTCAATTCCTATGACTGACTGAGGCTCAATCCCTGTCACTGACTGAGGCTCAATCCCTCTCACTGACTGAGGCTCAATCCCTCTCACTGGCTGAGGTTCAATCCCTGTAATTAACTGAGATTCAATCCCTGTCACTGTGCAAGATAGGGGACTCTGCGACCCCCATCAGGCACTCTGCTTCCCTTCCCAAGAACAAAGACACGGAGGAGTTCGTCCAAAACTATTTATTCAATTCTGCAGAACCGTGTGTTACCTCAATGGCTTCCCACGAGGCACACACACAGATTGTAATCCCCGCACGTTATATACATGTAGGAGTGGGCGGGGACTTCTACTGTCTCAGCCAATGAGTGTTAAAGTTCCCCACTGTCCTCCTGATGGATGAGATTATTTGGTTATTCACCCAGCCAATCAGTGTTCGAGTTCCCCGCTTCTCCCTTATATGGATGATGACGTACAGCCGTGGTTGTGGGAGGTCCCTCAGCCATGAGGAAAGCTATTTCCATTGTTCCATTCATGAAAATCTGGGGGAGTGTCTGCTCGTGCTTACTACAAGGTAGAGAAGAATAAAATGGTGGCTTTGTACTTACTATGTGCTTACTACAACAGTTAATGATTTAAAAATTACACCACCCCCTACAAATCCCCCGTGTCCTTTCTTACGGTTTGTAATTTTTAAACTGGGAGTTTCTTCTCCAGGGCGTCCAACAGCTCCCGAGCTTGTTTATCAAGCTGCCCGTCTCTAATGCTACCCCCGCCCAAGAGGGATTCAGACTGTTCTATCTCGAGGTTCATCCTTTCAACCTGCCCATAAGGAACATCCCTCTTAGTAAGGGCGGTTTCGATCAGTCGCTGAGTTAACCCCCTGGCACAGGGAATGATACAACACCCGAGGGCAGTGAGTACCCCTGCCACCACTATACATGAGACGAGAAAGGAAACGACCACCCCCTTCCATTTACCGAACCAAGCTTCCAACCAACCCGTGAGGCCAGAATCGATGCCCGAGTTTTGGGCGAGTTCATCCGCCAATGTGGTGAGCCCATCCAGGGCGCGGGTGATGGACCCATCAGGGGCTGTGTTGTTGGGGATGAAAGTGCAGCACTGAGTGCCTATCTGCCAACATCATGTCCAGGGCCAACCTATTTTCCCACGCCATTCTGCTAGTCCCTTCACTGCATCCCGAGTATAATTAATGAACCTCTGCTGATTGTAGTAAATATAATTAATCCAATCCACGTTCTTATTGATGGTAACCCACCAGAACAGTGACGACTCAAAACCCGCCGCTATCTGGTTCCTAGCCTTGTATTCATCAGGAACACCCCTGGGGACCCCTATGGCATCTAAATATATGTTATCATTAAAAGAGGTCTCCAAAACCCTTAGTTCTTCTACTGGAACGGGGTTGCTCTTGTTTTTCGAATGCCACGGTGAATGGGATGGCCAATTGAACGATTGCACAAGTGCCCGCCCATTTTTGGGGCAGGGTCGGTCGCAGAATCCTCCCACCACAGTACCACCAGAGGTCTGCTCTAGGCACATGAATGTGGGAGTAATTCCTGCCCCCGGTAGTTTCGTTGACCCGCCGAATTGATCCGCTGCACTTGTCAAATGTCCCCACATCATTGTCCCATTGCGGTCCCGTCCGAGAGACGCAGGCTTGGTGCGTACCCGTTACCCCTGTGAATGACGGAGGGCGGGGCGCCCCTTTAGACCTGACGGGAGGAAACTTCAAACTTAAGGGTCGACAAGTGGGGTCGTTCCAGGCCTCTCAGTCCTGGTACAGCCTTACCATGCAGTCCAAGGCTTGTGGATGTTTCTCCCATCCCAGCAGGAATGGGACCACCTGAGGGTTAGGACGGGCACCCGTGCACGCGTAGCAATCACTCTTTTTCATGCTCCTTACCGTATATTTGACCCATTCCATCCAGGCATTCGCCTCCCCGTATCCCGTTTCTATTTCAAAGGTCCTTTCCAAGTCCATCACCTCAATTATCCTAACCTTTTCCTGCTCATCGGGGGTGGATGAGGCCCCAGACTCAGCTTCAATGACCGTGATGGTTGTGCAGCACAGCTGCAACCCCTTCTGTCCTGCCTGGACCCCTGTCACTGACTGAGATTCCATTCCTATCACTATCTGCGCATTAATCCCTGTCACTGAATGATATTCAATCCCTGTCACTGACTGAGTTTCAATCCCTGTCATTGACTAAGATTCAATCCCTGTCACTGACTTAGGTATAATCCCTGTCACAGACTGAGGCTCAATCCCTGTCACTGACTGAGATTTCATCCCTGTCACTAACTGAGATTCAATCCCTGTCACTGACTAAGGTTCAATCCCTGTCATTGACTAAGATTAAATTCCTGTCACTTACTGAGATTCAATCCCTTTAACTGACTGAGATTCAATATCTGTCACTGACTGTGATACAATCCCTGTCACTGCCTGAGGTTCAATCCCTGTCACTGATTGAGATTCAATCCCTGTCACTGACTGAGGGTCAATCCTGTCACTATTTGAGGCTGAATCCCTGTCACCGACCTGAGAATCAATCCCTGTCACTGACTGAGTTTCAATCACTGTTACTGACTGAGGCTCAATCCCTGTGAATGACTGAGGAAAGATCCCTGTCACTGATTTAGGCTCAATCCCTTTCACTGACTGAGACTCAATCCCTGTCACAGACTGAGATTCAATCCCTGTCACTGATGGAGGCTCAATCCCAGTCACTGACTGAGATTCAACCCTGTCACTAAGTGATATTCAATCCCTGTCACTGTCTGAGTGTCATTCCCAGTCTCAGACTGAGATTCAATCCCTGTCACTGACTGAGGTTCAATCCCTGTCACAGACTGAGGTTTAATCCCAGTCACAGACTGAGATTCAATCCCTGTCACTGTCTGAGATTCAATCCCTGTCATAGACTGAGGTTCAATCCCTGTCACAGACTGAGATTCAATCCCTGTCACTGTCTGAGATTCAAGCCCTGTCACTTACAGAGGGTCAATTCCTGTCACTGACTGTGATTCAATACCTGTCACTGACTGAGCTTGAATCCCTGTCACAGACTGAGGTTCAATCCCTGTCACAGACTGAGATTCAATCCCTGTCACTGTCTGAGATTCAGTCCCTGTCACTGACTGAGGTTCAATCCCTGTCACTTACTGAGGTTCAATCCCTGTCATTGACTAAGGTTCAATCCCTGTCACTGACTGAGGCTCAATCCCGGTCAGTGAATAAGGATCAATCCCTGTCACTGACTGTGGTTCAATCCCTGTCACTGACTGAGGCTCAATCTCTGTCAGTGACTGAGAATCAATCCCAGTCACTGACTGAGATTCAATTGCAGTCACAAACTGAGATTCAATCCCAGTCACTGACTAAGGCTCAATCCATGTCACTGACGGTGGTTCAATCCCAGTCACTGATTGAGATTCAATCCCTGTCACTGACTGATGTTCAATCCCTGTCACTGGCTGAGATTCAATCCCTGTCACTGTCTGAGATTCGATCCCTGTCACTGACTAAGGATTAATCCCTGTCACTGACGGAGGTCCAATCCCTGTCACTGATTAAGATTCAATTCCTGTCACTGTCTGAGTTTCAATCCCTGTCACTGACTAAGGATTAATCCCTGTCACTGACGGAGGTTCAATCCCTGTCACTGATTAAGATTCAATTCCTGTCACTGTCTGAGTTTCAATCCCTGTCACTGATTGAGGTTCAATCCCAGTCACTGATGGTGGTTCAATCCCTGTCACTGACTGAGATTCAATCCTTGTCACTAATTGAGATTCAATCCCAGTCACTAACTGAGATTCATTCCCTGTCAATGTCTGAGGGTCAATCCCAGTCACTGACTGACATTCAATCCCTGTCACTGACTGAGGTTCAATCCCTGTCACTTACTGAGTCTCAATCCCTGTCACTGACTGAGGCTCAATCCCTGTCACTGACTGAGATTCAATCGCTGTCACTGACTGAGGCTCAATCCCTGTCACTAACTGAGATTCAATCCCTTTCACTAACTGAGATTGAATCCCTGTCACTAACTGAGATTCAATCCCTGTCACTGTCTGACGGTCAATCCCTGTCACTGACTGAGGGTCAATCTCTGTCACTGACTGAGGGTCAATCTCTGTCACTGACTGTGATTCAACCCCTGTCACTGAATGAGGTTCAATCCCTGTCACTGGATGAGATTCAATTCCTGTCACTGACTGAGGGTCAATCCCTGTCACTGACTGAATGTTCAATCCCTGTCACTGACGGAGGTTCAATCCCTGTCACTGACTGAGATTCAATCCCTGTCACTGAGTGAGGCTCAATCCCTGTCATTAACTGACATTCAATCCCTTTCACTAACTGAGGTTCAATCCCAGTCACTGTCTGAGGTTGAATCCCTGTCACTTACTGAGGCTCAATTCCTGTCACTGACTGAGGCTCAATCCCTGTCACTGACTGTGATTCAATCCCTGTCACTGAATGTGGTTCAATCCCTGTCACTGGCTGAGATTCAATTCCTGTCACTAACTGAAAATCAATCCCTGTCACCGACAAAGACTCAATCCCTGTCACTGACTGAGATTCATTCCCTGTCAAAGACTGAGATTCAATCCATGTCATTGATTGAGGTTCAATCCCTGTCACAGGCTGAGATTCACTTCCTGTCACTGACTGAGGTTCAATCCCTGTCACTGACGGAGTTTCAATCCCTGTCACTGACTGAGGGACAATCCCTGTCACTGACTGAGATTCAATCCATGTCACTGCCTGAGGGGCAATGCCAGTCACTGACTGTGATTGAATCCCTGTCACTAACTGAGATTCAATCCCTGTCACTGACTTAGGTTCAATCCCTGTCACTGTCTGAGGGTCAATCCCAGTCTCTGACTGAGATTAATTTCCTGTCACTAACTGAGATTCAATCCCTGTCACTGATGGAGTTTCAATCCCTGTCACTGACTGAGATTCAATCCCTGTCACTGTCTGACGGTCAATCCCAGTCTCTGACTGAGATTAATTTCCTGTCACTAACTGAGATTCAATCCCTGTCACTGATGGAGTTTCAATCCCTGTCACTGACTGAGATTCAATCCCTGTCACTGTCTGAGGGTCAATCCCAGTCTCTGACTGAGATTAATTTCCTGTCACTTACTGAGGGTCAATTCCTGTCACTGACTGAGATTCAATACCTGTCACTGACTGAGATTCAATCCCTGTCACTGAGTGAGGCTCAATCCCTGTCATTAACTGACATTCAATCCCTTTCACTAACTGAGGTTCAATCCCAGTCACTGTCTGAGGTTGAATCCCTGTCACTTACTGAGGCTCAATTCCTGTCACTGACTGAGGCTCACTCCCTGTCACTGACTGTGATTCAATCCCTGTCACTGAATGTGGTTCAATCCCTGTCACTGGCTGAGATTCAATTCCTGTCACTAACTGAAAATCAATCCCTGTCACCGACAAAGACTCAATCCCTGTCACTGTCTGAGATTCATTCCCTGTCAAAGACTGAGATTCAATCCATGTCATTGATTGAGGTTAAATCCCTGTCACAGGCTGAGATTCACTTCCTGTCACTGACTGAGGTTCAATCCCTGTCACTGACGGAGTTTCAATCCCTGTCACTGACTGAGTTTCAATCCCTGTCATTGACTAAGATTCAATCCCTGTCACTGACTTAGGGAAAATCCCTGTCACTGACTGAGGCTCTATCCCTGTCACTGACTGAGATTTCATCCCTGTCACTAACTGAGATTCAATCCCTGTCACTGACTAAGGTTCAATCCCTGTCATTGACTAAGATTAAATTCCTGTCACTTACTGAGATTCAATCCCTTTAACTGACTGAGATTCAATATCTGTCACTGACTGTGATACAATCCCTGTCACTGCCTGAGGTTCAATCCCTGTCACTGATTGAGATTCAATCCCTGTCACTGACTGAGGGTCAATCCTGTCACTATTTGAGGCTGAATCCCTGTCACCGACCTGAGAATCAATCCCTGTCACTGACTGAGTTTCAATCACTGTTACTGACTGAGGCTCAATCCCTGTGAATGACTGAGGAAAGATCCCTGTCACTGATTTAGGCTCAATCCCTTTCACTGACTGAGACTCAATCCCTGTCACAGACTGAGATTCAATCCCTGTCACTGATGGAGGCTCAATCCCAGTCACTGACTGAGATTCAACCCTGTCACAAAGTGATATTCAATCCCTGTCACTGTCTGAGTGTCATTCCCAGTCTCAGACTGAGATTCAATCCCTGTCACTGACTGAGGTTCAATCCCTGTCACAGACTGAGGTTTAATCCCAGTCACAGACTGAGATTCAATCCCTGTCACTGTCTGAGATTCAATCCCTGTCATAGACTGAGGTTCAATCCCTGTCACAGACTGAGATTCAATCCCTGTCACTGTCTGAGATTCAAGCCCTGTCACTTACAGAGGGTCAATTCCTGTCACTGACTGTGATTCAATACCTGTCACTGACTGAGCTTGAATCCCTGTCACAGACTGAGGTTCAATCCCTGTCACAGACTGAGATTCAATCCCTGTCACTGTCTGAGATTCAGTCCCTGTCACTGACTGAGGTTCAATCCCTGTCACTTACTGAGGTTCAATCCCTGTCATTGACTAAGGTTCAATCCCTGTCACTGACTGAGGCTCAATCACGGTCAGTGAATAAGGATCAATCCCTGTCACTGACTGAGGTTCAATCCCTGTCACTGACTGAGGCTCAATCTCTGTCAGTGACTGAGAATCAATCCCTGTCACTGTCTGAGCGTCAGTCCCAGTCACTGACTGAGATTCAATTGCAGTCACAAACTGAGATTCAATCCCAGTCACTGACTAAGGCTCAATCCATGTCACTGACGGTGGTTCAATCCCAGTCACTGATTGAGATTCAATCCCTGTCACTGACTGATGTTCAATCCCTGTCACTGGCTGAGATTCAATCCCTGCCACTGTCTGAGATTCGATCCCTGTCACTGACTAAGGATTAATCCCTGTCACTGACGGAGGTTCAATCCCTGTCACTGATTAAGATTCAATTCCTGTCACTGTCTGAGTTTCAATCCCTGTCACTGACTAAGGATTAATCCCTGTCACTGACGGAGGTTCAATCCCTGTCACTGATTAAGATTCAATTCCTGTCACTGTCTGAGTTTCAATCCCTGTCACTGACTGAGGTTCAATCCCAGTCACTGATGGTGGTTCAATCCCTGTCACTGACTGAGATTCAATCCTTGTCACTAATTGAGATTCAATCCCAGTCACTAACTGAGATTCATTCCCTGTCAATGTCTGAGGGTCAATCCCAGTCACTGACTGACATTCAATCCCTGTCACTGACTGAGGTTCAATCCCTGTCACTTACTGAGTCTCAATCCCTGTCACTGACTGAGGCTCAATCCCTGTCACTGACTGAGATTCAATCGCTGTCACTGACTGAGGCTCAATCCCTGTCACTAACTGAGATTCAATCCCTTTCACTAACTGAGATTGAATCCCTGTCACTAACTGAGATTCAATCCCTGTCACTGTCTGACGGTCAATCCCTGTCACTGACTGAGGGTCAATCTCTGTCACTGACTGAGGGTCAATCTCTGTCACTGACTGTGATTCAATCCCTGTCACTGAATGAGGTTCAATCCCTGTCACTGGCTGAGATTCAATTCCTGTCACTGACTGAGGGTCAATCCCTGTCACTGAATTAATGTTCAATCCCTGTCACTGACGGAGGTTCAATCCCTGTCACTGACTGAGATTCAATCCCTGTCACTGAGTGAGGCTCAATCCCTGTCATTAACTGACATTCAATCCCTTTCACTAACTGAGGTTCAATCCCAGTCACTGTCTGAGGTTGAATCCCTGTCACTTACTGAGGCTCAATTCCTGTCACTGACTGAGGCTCAATCCCTGTCACTGACTGTGATTCAATCCATGTCACTGAATGTGGTTCAATCCCTGTCACTGGCTGAGATTCAATTCCTGTCACTAACTGAAAATCAATGCCTGTCACCGACAAAGACTCAATCCCTGTCACTGACTGAGATTCATTCCCTGTCAAAGACTGAGATTCAATCCATGTCATTGATTGAGGTTTAATCCCTGTCACAGGCTGAGATTCACTTCCTGTCACTGACTGAGGTTCAATCCCTGTCACTGACTTAATGTTCAATCCCTGTCGCTGACGGAGGTTCAATCCCTGTCACTGACTGAGATTCAATCCCTGTCACTGACTGAGATTCAATCCATGTCACTGTCTGAGGGGCAATGCCAGTCACTGACTGTGATTGAATCCCTGTCACTAACTGAGATTCAATCACTGTCACTGACTTAGGTTCAATCCCTGTCACTGTCTGAGGGTCAATCCCAGTCTCTGACTGAGATTAATTTCCTGTCACTAACTGAGATTCAATCCCTGTCACTGATGGAGTTTCAATCCCTGTCACTGACTGAGATTCAATCCCTGTCACTGTCTGACGGTCAATCCCAGTCTCTGACTGAGATTAATTTCCTGTCACTAACTGAGATTCAATCCCTGTCACTGATGGAGTTTCAATCCCTGTCACTGACTGAGATTCAATCCCTGTCACTGTCTGAGGGTCAATCCCAGTCTCTGACTGAGATTAATTTCCTGTCACTTACTGAGGGTCAATTCCTGTCACTGACTGAGATTCAATACCTGTCACTGACTGAGATTCAATCCCTGTCACTGAGTGAGGCTCAATCCCTGTCATTAACTGACATTCAATCCCTTTCACTAACTGAGGTTCAATCCCAGTCACTGTCTGAGGTTGAATCCCTGTCACTTACTGAGGCTCAATTCCTGTCACTGACTGAGGCTCACTCCCTGTCACTGACTGTGATTCAATCCCTGTCACTGAATGTGGTTCAATCCCTGTCACTGGCTGAGATTCAATTCCTGTCACTAACTGAAAATCAATCCCTGTCACCGACAAAGACTCAATCCCTGTCACTGACTGAGATTCATTCCCTGTCAAAGACTGAGATTCAATCCATGTCATTGATTGAGGTTCAATCCCTGTCACAGGCTGAGATTCACTTCCTGTCACTGACTGAGGTTCAATCCCTGTCACTGACGGAGTTTCAATCCCTGTCACTGACTGAGTTTCAATCCCTGTCATTGACTAAGATTCAATCCCTGTCACTGACTTAGGTATAATCCCTGTCACTGACTGAGGCTCAATCCCTGTCACTGACTGAGATTTCATCCCTGTCACTAACTGAGATTCAATCCCTGTCACTGACTAAGGTTCAATCCCTGTCATTGACTAAGATTAAATTCCTGTCACTTACTGAGATTCAATCCCTTTAACTGACTGAGATTCAATATCTGTCACTGACTGTGATACAATCCCTGTCACTGCCTGAGGTTCAATCCCTGTCACTGATTGAGATTCAATCCCTGTCACTGACTGAGGGTCAATCCTGTCACTATTTGAGGCTGAATCCCTGTCACCGACCTGAGAATCAATCCCTGTCACTGATTGAGTTTCAATCACTGTTACTGACTGAGGCTCAATCCATGTGAATGACTGAGGAAAGATCCCTGTCACTGATTTAGTCTCAATCCCTTTCACTGACTGAGACTCAATCCCTGTCACAGACTGAGATTCAATCCCTGTCACTGATGGAGGCTCAATCCCAGTCACTGACTGAGATTCAACCCTGTCACGAAGTGATATTCAATCCCTGTCACTGTCGGAGTGACAATCCCAGTCTCAGACTGAGATTCAATCCCTGTCACTAACTGAGATTCAATCCCTGTCACTGATGGAGTTTCAATCCCTGTCACTGACTGAGATTCAATCCCTGTCACGAAGTGATATTCAATCCCTGTCACTGTCTGAGGATCAATCCCAGTCTCTGACTGAGATTAATTTCCTGTCATTTCCTGAGGTTCAATTTCTGTCACTGACTGAGATTCAATACCTGTCACTGACTGAGCTTGAATCCCTGTCACTGACTGAGGTTCAATCCCTGTCACTGACTGAGGTTCAATCCCTGTCACAGACTGAGGTTTAATCCCTGTCACAGACTGAGATTCAATCCCTGTCACTGTCTGAGATTCAATCCCTGTCATAGACTGAGGTTCAATCCCTGTCACAGACTGAGATTCAATCCCTGTCACTGTCTGAGATTCAAGCCCTGTCACTTACAGAGGGTCAATTCCTGTCACTGACTGTGATTCAATACCTGTCACTGACTGAGCTTGAATCCCTGTCACAGACTGAGGTTCAATCCCTGTCACAGACTGAGATTCAATCCCTGTCACTGTCTGAGATTCAGTCCCTGTCACTGACTGAGGTTCAATCCCTGTCACTTACTGAGGTTCAATCCCTGTCATTGACTAAGGTTCAATCCCTGTCACTGACTGAGGCTCAATCACGGTCAGTGAATAAGGATCAATCCCTGTCACTGACTGAGGTTCAATCCCTGTCACTGACTGAGGCTCAATCTCTGTCAGTGACTGAGAATCAATCCCTGTCACTGTCTGAGCGTCAGTCCCAGTCATTGACTGAGATTCAATTGCAGTCACAAACTGAGATTCAATCCCAGTCACTGACTAAGGCTCAATCCATGTCACTGACGGTGGTTCAATCCCAGTCACTGATTGAGATTCAATCCCTGTCACTGACTGATGTTCAATCCCTGTCACTGGCTGAGATTCAATCCCTGTCACTGACTGAGGTTCAATCCCAGTCACTTTCTGATGCACAATCCCTGTCACTGACTAAGGTTCAATCCCTTTCACTGACTGAGATTCAATCCCTGTCACTGACTGAGGGACAATCCCGGTCAGTGACGAAGGATCAATCCCTATCACAGACTGAGCTTGAATCCCTGTCACTGACTGAGATACATTCCCTGTCACTGTCTGAGATTCGATCCCTGTCACTGACTTAGGATTAATCCCTGTCACTGACGGAGATTCAATCCCTGTCACTGATTAAGATTCAATTCCTGTCACTGTCTGAGTTTCAATCCCTGTCACTGACTGAGGTTCAATCCCAGTCACTGATGGTGGTTCAATCCCTGTCACTGACTGAGATTCAATCCTTTTCACTAATTGAGATTCAATTCCTGTCACTAACTGAGATTCATTCCCTGTCAATGTCTGAGGTTCAATCCCAGTCACTGACTGACATTCAATCCCTGTCACTGACTGAGGTTCAATCCCTGTCACTTACTGAGGCTCAATCCCTGTCACTGACTGAGGCTCAAACCCTGTCACTGACTGAGATTCAATCCCTGTCACTGACTGAGGCTCAATCCCTGTCACTAACTGAGATTCAATCCCTTTCACTAACTGAGATTCAATCCCTGTCACTGACTGAGATTCAATCCCTGTCGCTGACGGAGGTTCAATCCCCGTCACTGACTGAGATTCAAACCCTGTCACTGAATGAGGTTCAATCCCTGTCACTGGCTGAGATTCAATTCCTGTTACTGACTGAGGGTCAATCCCTGTCACTGACTTAATGTTCAATCCCTCTCACTGACTGAGATTCAATCCCATTTAGCCATCTGAGATTCAATCCCTGTCACTGATTGAGGTTCAATCCCTGTCACAGACTGAGATTCAATCCCTGTCACTGTCTGAGGGTCAATCCCAGTCTCTGACTGAGATTAATTTCCTGTCACTAACTGAGATTCAATCCCTGTCACTGATGGAGTTTCAATCCCTGTAACTGACTGAGATTCAATCCCTGTCACTGTCTGAGGGTCAATCCCAGTCTCTGACTGAGATTAATTTCCTGTCAGTACTGAGGGTCAATTCCTGTCACTGACTGATGTTCAATCCACTCACTGACTGAGATTCAATCCCTGTAACTGACTGAGGCTCAATCCCTGTCACTGACTGAAATTCATTCCCTGTCACTGTCTGACGGTCAATCCCTGTCACTGACTGAGGGTCAATCCCTGTCACTGACTGTGATTCAATCCCTGTCACTGAATGAGGTTCAATCCCTGTCACTGGCTGAGATTCAATTCCTGTCGCTGACGGAGGTTCAATCCCTGTCACTGACTGAGATTCAAACCCTGTCACTGAGTTAGGCTCAATCCCTGTCATTAACTGACATTCAATCCCTTTCACTAACTGAGGTTCAATCCCAGTCACTGTCTGAGGGTCAATTCCTGTCACAGGCTGAGATTCACTTCCTGTCACTGACTGAGGTTCAATCCCTGTCACTGACGGAGTTTCAATCCCTGTCACTGACTGAGGGACAATCCCTGTCACTTACTGAGGCTCAATCCGTGTCACTGACTGAGGCTCAATCCCTGTCACTGACTGAGATTCAATCCATGTCACTGTCTGAGGGTCAATCCCAGTCACTGACTGAGGGTCAATTCCTGTCACTGCATTTGGTTCAATCCCTGTCACTGACTTTGGTTCAATCCCTGTCACTGACTGAGATTCAATCCCTGTCACTGTCTGAGGGGTAATCCCTATCACTGAATGAAAATCAATCCCTGTGACTAACTGAGATTCAATCCATGTCCCTGACTTAGATTCAATCCCTGTCACTGACTGAGATTCAATCCCTGTCACTGACTGAGGTTCAATCCAAGTCACGAACTGAGATTCAATCCCTGTCACTAACTGAGATTCAATCTCAGTCAGTGACAGGGATTGAGCCTCAGTCAGTGTGGTGTAAAATTCCAAGCAGTGGAATGTGGTGAAACGGTTAAAAATTATGTCCCAATACATGTGTGAATCTAACCGGAATGGATTCAATCCCTGTCACTAATTTAGGTTCAATCCCTGTCACAGACTGAGATTCAATACCTGTCACTGACTGAGGGTCAATCCCGGTCACTGACTAAGGTTCATTCACAGTCACTGACTGTGGTTCAATGCCTGTCACAGACTGAGATTCAATCCCTGTCACTGTCTGAGATCCAATCCCTGTCACTGATTGAGATTCAAATCCTGTCACTGACTGAGGTTCAATCCCTCTCACCGACTGAGATTCAATCCCATTTAGCCATCTGAGATTCAATCCCTGTCACTGATTGAGGTTCAATCCCTGTCTCTGATGGAAGTTCAATCCCTGTCATTGAATGAGATTTAATCCCTGTCACTAAGTGAGATTCAATTCCTGTCACTGACTGAGATTCAATCCCTGTCACTGTCTGAGGGTCAATGCCAGTCACTGACTGAGGGTCAATCCCTGTCACTGACTGAGGTTGAATCCCTGTCACTTAGTGAGGCTCAATCCCTGGCAATGACTGAGGATCAATCCCTGTCACTGAATGAGGTTCAATCCCTGTCACTGACAGAGATTGAATCCCTGTCACAGACTGAGATTGAATCCCTGTCACTGACTGAGTTTCAATTCCTGTCACTGACTGAGTTTCAATTCCTGTCACTGAATGAGTTGCAGTCCCTGTCACTGACTGAGATTCAATCACTGTTACTGACTGAGGCTCAATCCCTGTGACTGACTGAGGATAGATCGCTGTCACTGATTGAGGCTCAATCCCTGTCACTGACAGAGATTGAATCCCTGTCACTGACTGAGATTCAATCCCTGTCACTGATGGAGGCTCAATCCCTGTCACTGACAGAGATTGAATCCCTGTCACTAACTGAGATTCAATCCCTGTCACTGATGGAGTTTCAATCCCTGTGACTGACTGAGATTCAATCCCTGTCACTGTCTGAGGGTCAATCCCAGTCTCTGACTGAGATTAATTTCCTGTCACTTACTGAGGGTCAATTCCTGTCACTGACTGAGATTCAATACCTGTCACTGACTGAGATTCAATCCCTGTCACTGACTGAGATTCATTCCCTGTCAAAGACTGATATTCAATCCATGTCATTGATTGAGGTTCAATCCCTCTCACTGACGGAGTTTCAATCCCTGTCACTGACTGAGGGACAATCCCTGTCACTGACTGAGATTCAATCCCTGTCACTGACTGAGGGACAATCCCTGTCACTGATTGTGATTGAATCCCTGTCACTAACTGAGATTCAATCCCTGTCACTGACTTAGGTTCAATCCCTGTCACAGACTGAGATTCAATCCCTGTCACTAAGTGATATTTAATCCCTGTCACTGACTGAGATTCAGTCCCTGTCACTGTCTGAGGGTCAATCCCAGTCTCTGACTGAGATTCAATCCCTGTCACTAACTGAGATTCAATCCCTGTCACTGATGGAGATTCAATCCCTGTCACTGTCTGAGGGTCAATCCCAGTCTCTGACTGAGATTAATTTCCTGTCACTGTCTGAGATTCAATCCCTGTCACTGACTGAGATTCAATCCCTGTAACTGACTGAGGCTCAATCCCTGTCACTAACTGAGATTCAATCCCTTTCACTAACTGAGATTCAATCCCTGTCACTAACTGAGATTCAATCCCTGTCACTGATGGAGATTCAATCCCTGTCACTGACTGATGTTCAATCCACTCACTGACTGAGATTCAATCCCTGTCACTGTCTGAGATTCAATCCCTGTCACTGACTGAGATTCATTCCCTGTCACTGTCTGACAGTCAATCCCTGTCACTGACTGAGGGTCAATCCCTGTCACTGAATGAGGTTAAATCCCTGTCACTGGCTGAGATTCAATTCCTGTCACTGACTGAGGGTCAATCCCTGTCACTGACTGAGGTTGAATCCCTGTCACTTACTGAGGCTCAATCCCTGTCACTGACTGAGGATCAATCCCTGTCAGTGAATGAGGTTCAATCCCTGTCACTGACAGAGATTGAATCCCTGTCACAGATTGAGATTGAATCCCTGTCACTGACTGAGTTTCAATTCCTGTCACTGACTGAGTTTCAATTCCTGTCACTGAATGAGTTGCAGTCCCTGTCACTGACTGTGATTCAATCACTGTTACTGACTGAGGCTCAATCCCTGTGACTGACTGAGGATAGATCGCTGTCACTGATTGAGGCTCAATCCCTGTCACTGACAGAGATTGAATCCCTGTCACTGACTGAGATTCAATCCCTGTCACTGATGGAGGCTCAATCCCAGTCACTGACTGAGATTCAATCCCTGTCACTAACTGAGATTCAATCCCTGTCACTGATGGAGTTTCAATCCCTGTGACTGACTGAGATTCAATCCCTGTCACTGTCTGAGGGTCAATCCCAGTCTCTGACTGAGATTAATTTCCTGTCACTTACTGAGGGTCAATTCCTGTCACTGACTGAGATTCATTCCCTGTCAAAGACTGATATTCCATCCATGTCATTGATTGAGGTTCAATCCCTGTCACTGGCGGAGTTTCAATCCCTGTCACTGACTGAGGGACAATCCCTGTCACTGACTGAGATACAATCCCTGTCACTGACTGAGGGACAATCCCTGTCACTGATTGTGATTGAATCCCTGTCACTAACTGAGATTCAATCCCTGTCACTGACTTAGGTTCAATCCCTGTCACAGACTGAGGTTCAATCCCTGTCACTAAGTGATATTCAATCCCTGTCACTGACTGAGATTCAGTCCCTGTCACTGTCTGAGGGTCAATCCCAGTCTCTGACTGAGATTCAATCCCTGTCACTAACTGAGATTCAATCCCTGTCACTGATGGAGATTCAATCCCTGTCACTGTCTGAGGGTCAATCCCAGTCTCTGACTGAGATTAATTTCCTGTCACTGTCTGAGATTCAATCCCTGTCACTGACTGAGATTCAATCCCTGTAACTGACTGAGGCTCAATCCCTGTCACTAACTGAGATTCAATCCCTTTCACTAACTGAGATTCAATCCCTGTCACTAACTGAGATTCAATCCCTGTCACTGATGGAGATTCAATCCCTGTCACTGACTGATGTTCAATCCACTCACTCACTGAGATTCAATCCCTGTCACTGTCTGACGGTCAATCCCTGTCACTGACTGAGGGTCAATCCCTGTCACTGAATGAGGTTAAATCCCTGTCACTGGCTGAGATTCAATTCCTGTCACTGACTGAGGGTCAATCCCTGTCACTGACTGAGGTTGAATCCCTGTCACTTACTGAGGCTCAATCCCTGTCACTGACTGAGGATCAATCCCTGTCACTGAATGAGGTTCAATCCCTGTCACTGATTGTGATTGAATCCCTGTCACTAACTGAGATTCAATCCCTGTCACTGACTTAGGTTCAATCCCTGTCACAGACTGAGGTTCAATCCCTGTCACTAAGTGATATTCAATCCCTGTCACTGACTGAGATTCAGTCCCTGTCACTGTCTGAGGGTCAATCCCAGTCTCTGACTGAGATTCAATCCCTGTCACTAACTGAGATTCAATCCCTGTCACTGATGGAGATTCAATCCCTGTCACTGTCTGAGGGTCAATCCCAGTCTCTGACTGAGATTAATTTCCTGTCACTGTCTGAGATTCAATCCCTGTCACTGACTGAGATTCAATCCCTGTAACTGACTGAGGCTCAATCCCTGTCACTAACTGAGATTCAATCCCTTTCACTAACTGAGATTCAATCCCTGTCACTAACTGAGATTCAATCCCTGTCACTGATGGAGATTCAATCCCTGTCACTGACTGATGTTCAATCCACTCACTGACTGAGATTCAATCCCTGTCACTGTCTGACGGTCAATCCCTGTCACTGACTGAGGGTCAATCCCTGTCACTGAATGAGGTTAAATCCCTGTCACTGGCTGAGATTCAATTCCTGTCACTGTCTGACGGTCAATCCCTGTCACTGACTGAGGGTCAATCCCTGTCACTGAATGAGGTTAAATCCCTGTCACTGGCTGAGATTCAATTCCTGTCACTGACTGAGGGTCAATCCCTGTCACTGACTGAGGTTGAATCCCTGTCACTTACTGAGGCTCAATCCCTGTCACTGACTGAGGATCAATTCCTGTCACTGACTGAGTTTCAATTCCTGTCACTGAATGAGTTGCAGTCCCTGTCACTGACTGAGATTCAATCACTGTTACTGACTGAGGCTCAATCCCTGTGACTGACTGAGGATAGATCGCTGTCACTGATTGAGGCTCAATCCCTGTCACTGACAGAGATTGAATCCCTGTCACAGACTGAGATTGAATCCATGTCACTGACTGAGATTCAATCCCTGTCACTGATGGAAGCTCAATCCCAGTCACTGACTGAGATTCAATCCCTGTCACTAACTGAGATTCAATCCCTGTCACTGATGGAGTTTCAATCCCTGTTACTGACTGAGATTCAATCCCTGTCACTGTCTGAGGGTCAATCCCAGTCTCTGACTGAGATTAATTTCCTGTCACTTACTGAGGATCAATTCCTGTCACTGACTGAGATTCAATCCCTGTCACTGATGGAGATTCAATCCCTGTCACTGTCGGAGGGACAATCCCAGTCTCTGACTGAGATTAATTTCCTGTCACTGTCTGAGATTCAATCCCTGTCACTGACTGAGATTCAATCCCTGTAACTGACTGAGGCTCAATCCCTGTCACTAACTGAGATTCAATCCCTTTCACTAACTGAGATTCAATCCCTGTCACTAACTGAGATTCAATCCCTGTCACTGATGGAGATTCAATCCCTGTCACTGACTGATGTTCAATCCACTCACTGACTGAGATTCAATCCCTGTCACTGTCTGAGATTCAATCCCTGTCACTGACTGAGATTCAATCCCTGTAACTGACTGAGGCTCAATCCCTGTCACTAACTGAGATTCAATCCCTTTCACTAACTGAGATTCAATCCCTGTCACTGACTGAGGTTGATTCCCTGTCACTTACTGAGGCTCAATCCCTGTCACTGAATGAGGTTCAATCCCTGTCACTGGCTGAGATTCAATCCCTGTCACTGACTGAGATTCAATCCCTGTCACTGAGTTAGGCTCAATCCCTGTCATTAACTGACATTCAATCCCTGTCACTAACTGAGGTTCAATCCCAGTCACTGTCTGAGGGTCAATCCCTGTCACTGACTGAGATTCATTTGCTGTCACTGACTGAAAATCAATCGCTGTCACCGACAAAGGCTCAATCCCTGTCACTGATTGAGATTCATTCCCTATCAAAGACTGAGATTCAATCCATGTCATTGATTGAGGTTCAATCCCTGTCACAGGCTGAGATTCGCTTCCTGTCACTGACGGAGTTTCAATCCCTGTCACTGACTGAGGGACAATCCCTGTCACTTACTGAGGCTCAATCCGTGTCACTGACTGAGGCTCAATCCCTGTCACTGACTGAGATTCAATCCATGCCACTCTCTGAGGGTCAATGCCAGTCACTGACTGTGATTGAATCCCTGTCACGAACTGAGATTCAATCCCTGTCACTGACTTAGGTTCAATCCCTGTCACAGACTGAGATTCAATACCTGTCACTGACTGAGGGTCAATCCCGGTCACTGACTAAGGTTCAATCACAGTCACTGACTGTGGTTCAATGCCTGTCACAGACTGAGATTCAATCCCTGTCACTGTCTGAGATCCAATCCCTGTCACTGATTGAGATTCAATTCCTGTCACTGACTGAGGTTCAATCCCTCTCACTGACTGAGATTCAATCCCATTTAGCCATCTGAGAATCAATCCCTGTCACTGATTGAGGTTCAATCCCTGTCTCTGATGGAAGTTCATTCCCTGTCATTGAATGAGATTTAATCCCTGTCACTAAGTGAGATTCAATTCCTGTCACTGACTGAGATTCAATCCCTGTCACTGACTGAGGGTCAATGCCAGTCACAGACTGAGATTGAATCCCTGTCACTGACTGAGTTTCAATTCCTGTCACTGACTGAGTTTCAATTCCTGTCACTGAATGAGTTGCAGTCCCTGTCACTGACTGAGTTTCAATCACTGTTACTGACTGAGGCTCAATCCCTGTGACTGACTGAGGATAGATCGCTGTCACTGATTGAGGCTCAATCCATGTCACTGACAGAGATTGAATCCCTTTCACAGACTGAGATTGAATCCCTGTCACTGACTGAGATTCAATCCCTGTCACTGATGGAGGCTCAATCCCAGTCACTGACTGAGATTCAATCCCTGTCACTAAATGATATTCAATCCCTGTCACGGACTGAGATTCAATCCCTGTCACTGTCTGAGGGTCAATCCCAGTCTCTGACTGAGATTCAATCCCTGTCATTAACTGAGATTCAATCCCTGTCACTGATGGAGTTTCAATCCCTGTCACTGACTGAGATTCAATCCCTGTCACTGTCTGAGGGTCAATCCCAGTCTCTGACTGAGATTAATTTCCTGTCACTTACTGAGGGTCAATTCCTGTCACTGACTGACATTCAATACCTGTCACTGACTGTGCTTGAATCCCTGTCACTGACTGAGATTCAATCCCTGTCACTGACTGAGGTTCAATCTCTGTCACAGACTGAGATTCAATCCCTGTCACTGTCTGAGATTCAATCGCTGTCACTGACTGAGATTCAATCCCTTTCACTGACTGAGATTCAATCCCTGTCACTAAGTGAGATTCAATCCCAGTCACTGACTGAGGTTCAATCCCTTTCACTGACTGAAGCTCAATCCCTGTCATTGACTAAGGTTCAATCCCTGTCACTGACTGAGATTCAATTCCTGTCACTGACTGAGGCTCAATCCCTGTCACTGATGGAGGCTCAATCCCAGTCACTGACTGAGATTCAATCCCTGTCACTAACTGAGATTCAATCCCTGTCATTGATGGAGTTTCAATCCCTGTCACTAACTGAGATTCATTCCCTGTCACTGTCTGAGGGTCAATTCCAGTCTCTGACTGAGAATAATTTCCTGTCACTTACTGAGGGTCAATTCCTGTCACTGACTGAGATTCAATACCTGTCACTGACTGAGATTCAATCCCTGTCACTGAGTGAGGCTCAATCCCTGTCATTAACTGACATTCAATCCCTTTCACTAACTGAGGTTCAATCCCAGTCACTGTCTGAGATTCATTTGCTGTCACTGACTGAAAATCAATCACTGTCACCGACAAAGGCTCAATCCCTGTCACTGATTGAGATTCATTCCCTGTCAAAGACTGAGATTCAATCCATGTCATTGATTGAGGTTCAATCCCTGTCACAGGCTGAGATTCACTTCCTGTCACTGACGGAGTTTCAATCCCTGTCACTGACTGAGGGACAATCCCTGTCACTTACTGAGGCTCAATCCGTGTCACTGACTGAGGCTCAAACCCTGTCACTGACTGAGATTCAATCCATGTCACTGTCTGAGGGTCAATTCCTGTCACTGACTGAGGTTCAATCCCTCTCAATGACTGAGATTCAATCCCATTTAGCCATCTGAGAATCAATCCCTGTCACTGATTGAGGTCCAATCCCTGTCTCTGATGGAAGTTCAATCCCTGTCATTGAATGAGATTTAATCCCTGTCACTAAGTGAGATTCAATTCCTGTCACTGACTGAGATTCAATCCCTGTCACTGTCTGAGGGTCAATGCCAGTCACTGACTGAGATTCAATCCCTGTCACTGACTGAGTTTCAATTCCTGTCACTGACTGAGTTTCAATTCCTGTCACTGAATGAGTTGCAGTACCTGTCACTGACTGAGATTCAATCACTGTTACTGACTGAGGCTCAATCCCTGTGACTGACTGAGGATAGATCGCTGTCACTGATTGAGGCTCAATCCCTGTCACTGACAGAGATTGAATCCCTGTCACAGACTGAGATTGAATCCCTGTCACTGACTGAGATTCAATCCCTGTCACTGATGGAGGCTCAATCCCAGTCACTGACTGAGATTCAATCCCTGTCACTAAATGATATTCAATCCCTGTCACTGTCTGAGGGTCAATCCCTGTCACTGATGGAAGCTCAATCCCAGTCACTGACTGAGATTCAATCCCTGTCACTGACTGAGATTCATTCCCTGTCAAAGACTGATATTCAATCCATGTCATTGATTGAGGTTCAATCCCTGTCACTGACGGTTTTTCAATCCCTGTCACTGACTGAGGGACAATCCCTGTCACTGACTGAGATTCAATCCCTGTCACTGACTGAGGGACAATCCCTGTCACTGATTGTGATTGAATCCCTGTCACTAACTGAGATTCAATCCCTGTCACTGACTTAGGTTCAATCCCTGTCACAGACTGAGATTCAATCCCTGTCACTAAGTGATATTCAATCCCTGTCACTGACTGAGATTCAGTCCCTGTCACTGTCTGAGGGTCAATCCCAGTCTCTGACTGAGATTCAATCCCTGTCACTAACTGAGATTCAATCCCTGTCACTGATGGAGATTCAATCCCTGTCACTGTCTGAGGGTCAATCCCAGTCTCTGACTGAGATTCAATCCCTGTCACTGATGGAGATTCAATCCCTGTCACTGACTGAGGGACAATCCCTGTCACTGATTGTGATTGAATCCCTGTCACTAACTGAGATTCAATCCCTGTCACTGACTTAGGTTCAATCCCTGTCACAGACTGAGATTCAATCCCTGTCACTAAGTGATATTTAATCCCTGTCACTGACTGAGATTCAGTCCCTGTCACTGTCTGAGGGTCAATCCCAGTCTCTGACTGAGATTCAATCCCTGTCACTAACTGAGATTCAATCCCTGTCACTGATGGAGATTCAATCCCTGTCACTGTCTGAGGGTCAATCCCAGTCTCTGACTGAGATTAATTTCCTGTCACTGTCTGAGATTCAATCCCTGTCACTGACTGAGATTCAATCCCTGTAACTGACTGAGGCTCAATCCCTGTCACTAACTGAGATTCAATCCCTTTCACTAACTGAGATTCAATCCCTGTCACTAACTGAGATTCAATCCCTGTCACTGATGGAGATTCAATCCCTGTCACTGACTGATGTTCAATCCACTCACTGACTGAGATTCAATCCCTGTCACTGTCTGAGATTCAATCCCTGTCACTGACTGAGATTCAATCCCTGTAACTGACTGAGGCTCAATCCCTGTCACTAACTGAGATTCAATCCCTTTCACTAACTGAGATTCAATCCCTGTCACTGACTGAGGTTGATTCCCTGTCACTTACTGAGGCTCAATCCCTGTCACTGAATGAGGTTCAATCCCTGTCACTGGCTGAGATTCAATTCCTGTCACTGACTGAGGGTCAATCCCTGTCACTGACTTAATGTTCAATCCCTGTCGCTGACGGAGGTTCAATCCCTGTCACTGACTGAGATTCAATCCCTGTCACTGAGTTAGGCTCAATCCCTGTCATTAACTGACATTCAATCCCTGTCACTAACTGAGGTTCAATCCCAGTCACTGTCTGAGGGTCAATCCCTGTCACTGACTGAGATTCATTTGCTGTCACTGACTGAAAATCAATCGCTGTCACCGACAAAGGCTCAATCCCTGTCACTGATTGAGATTCATTCCCTATCAAAGACTGAGATTCAATCCATGTCATTGATTGAGGTTCAATCCCTGTCACAGGCTGAGATTCGCTTCCTGTCACTGACGGAGTTTCAATCCCTGTCACTGACTGAGGGACAATCCCTGTCACTTACTGAGGCTCAATCCGTGTCACTGACTGAGGCTCAATCCCTGTCACTGACTGAGATTCAATCCATGCCACTCTCTGAGGGTCAATGCCAGTCACTGACTGTGATTGAATCCCTGTCACGAACTGAGATTCAATCCCTGTCACTGACTTAGGTTCAATCCCTGTCACAGACTGAGATTCAATACCTGTCACTGACTGAGGGTCAATCCCGGTCACTGACTAAGGTTCAATCACAGTCACTGACTGTGGTTCAATGCCTGTCACAGACTGAGATTCAATCCCTGTCACTGTCTGAGATCCAATCCCTGTCACTGATTGAGATTCAATTCCTGTCACTGACTGAGGTTCAATCCCTCTCACTGACTGAGATTCAATCCCATTTAGCCATCTGAGAATCAATCCCTGTCACTGATTGAGGTTCAATCCCTGTCTCTGATGGAAGTTCATTCCCTGTCATTGAATGAGATTTAATCCCTGTCACTAAGTGAGATTCAATTCCTGTCACTGACTGAGATTCAATCCCTGTCACTGACTGAGGGTCAATGCCAGTCACAGACTGAGATTGAATCCCTGTCACTGACTGAGTTTCAATTCCTGTCACTGACTGAGTTTCAATTCCTGTCACTGAATGAGTTGCAGTCCCTGTCACTGACTGAGTTTCAATCACTGTTACTGACTGAGGCTCAATCCCTGTGACTGACTGAGGATAGATCGCTGTCACTGATTGAGGCTCAATCCATGTCACTGACAGAGATTGAATCCCTTTCACAGACTGAGATTGAATCCCTGTCACTGACTGAGATTCAATCCCTGTCACTGATGGAGGCTCAATCCCAGTCACTGAATGAGATTCAATCCCTGTCACTAAATGACATTCAATCCCTGTCACGGACTGAGATTCAATCCCTGTCACTGTCTGAGGGTCAATCCCAGTCTCTGACTGAGATTCAATCCCTGTCATTAACTGAGATTCAATCCCTGTCACTGATGGAGCTTCAATCCATGTCATTGATTGAGGTTCAATCCCTGTCACAGGCTGAGATTCACTTCCTGTCACTGACGGAGTTTCAATCCCTGTCACTGACTGAGGGACAATCCCTGTCACTTACTGAGGCTCAATCCGTGTCACTGACTGAGGCTCAAACCCTGTCACTGACTGAGATTCAATCCATGTCACTGTCTGAGGGTCAATTCCTGTCACTGACTGAGGTTCAATCCCTCTCAATGACTGAGATTCAATCCCATTTAGCCATCTGAGAATCAATCCCTGTCACTGATTGAGGTCCAATCCCTGTCTCTGATGGAAGTTCAATCCCTGTCATTGAATGAGATTTAATCCCTGTCACTAAGTGAGATTCAATTCCTGTCACTGACTGAGATTCAATCCCTGTCACTGTCTGAGGGTCAATGCCAGTCACTGACTGAGATTCAATCCCTGTCACTGACTGAGTTTCAATTCCTGTCACTGACTGAGTTTCAATTCCTGTCACTGAATGAGTTGCAGTACCTGTCACTGACTGAGATTCAATCACTGTTACTGACTGAGGCTCAATCCCTGTGACTGACTGAGGATAGATCGCTGTCACTGATTGAGGCTCAATCCCTGTCACTGACAGAGATTGAATCCCTGTCACAGACTGAGATTGAATCCCTGTCACTGACTGAGATTCAATCCCTGTCACTGATGGAGGCTCAATCCCAGTCACTGACTGAGATTCAATCCCTGTCACTAAATGATATTCAATCCCTGTCACTGTCTGAGGGTCAATCCCTGTCACTGATGGAAGCTCAATCCCAGTCACTGACTGAGATTCAATCCCTGTCACTGACTGAGATTCATTCCCTGTCAAAGACTGATATTCAATCCATGTCATTGATTGAGGTTCAATCCCTGTCACTGACGGTTTTTCAATCCCTGTCACTGACTGAGGGACAATCCCTGTCACTGACTGAGATTCAATCCCTGTCACTGACTGAGGGACAATCCCTGTCACTGATTGTGATTGAATCCCTGTCACTAACTGAGATTCAATCCCTGTCACTGACTTAGGTTCAATCCCTGTCACAGACTGAGATTCAATCCCTGTCACTAAGTGATATTCAATCCCTGTCACTGACTGAGATTCAGTCCCTGTCACTGTCTGAGGGTCAATCCCAGTCTCTGACTGAGATTCAATCCCTGTCACTAACTGAGATTCAATCCCTGTCACTGATGGAGATTCAATCCCTGTCACTGTCTGAGGGTCAATCCCAGTCTCTGACTGAGATTCAATCCCTGTCACTGATGGAGATTCAATCCCTGTCACTGACTGAGGGACAATCCCTGTCACTGATTGTGATTGAATCCCTGTCACTAACTGAGATTCAATCCCTGTCACTGACTTAGGTTCAATCCCTGTCACAGACTGAGATTCAATCCCTGTCACTAAGTGATATTTAATCCCTGTCACTGACTGAGATTCAGTCCCTGTCACTGTCTGAGGGTCAATCCCAGTCTCTGACTGAGATTCAATCCCTGTCACTAACTGAGATTCAATCCCTGTCACTGATGGAGATTCAATCCCTGTCACTGTCTGAGGGTCAATCCCAGTCTCTGACTGAGATTAATTTCCTGTCACTGTCTGAGATTCAATCCCTGTCACTGACTGAGATTCAATCCCTGTAACTGACTGAGGCTCAATCCCTGTCACTAACTGAGATTCAATCCCTTTCACTAACTGAGATTCAATCCCTGTCACTAACTGAGATTCAATCCCTGTCACTGATGGAGATTCAATCCCTGTCACTGACTGATGTTCAATCCACTCACTGACTGAGATTCAATCCCTGTCACTGTCTGAGATTCAATCCCTGTCACTGACTGAGATTCAATCCCTGTAACTGACTGAGGCTCAATCCCTGTCACTAACTGAGATTCAATCCCTTTCACTAACTGAGATTCAATCCCTGTCACTGACTGAGGTTGATTCCCTGTCACTTACTGAGGCTCAATCCCTGTCACTGAATGAGGTTCAATCCCTGTCACTGGCTGAGATTCAATTCCTGTCACTGACTGAGGGTCAATCCCTGTCACTGACTTAATGTTCAATCCCTGTCGCTGACGGAGGTTCAATCCCTGTCACTGACTGAGATTCAATCCCTGTCACTGAGTTAGGCTCAATCCCTGTCATTAACTGACATTCAATCCCTGTCACTAACTGAGGTTCAATCCCAGTCACTGTCTGAGGGTCAATCCCTGTCACTGACTGAGATTCATTTGCTGTCACTGACTGAAAATCAATCGCTGTCACCGACAAAGGCTCAATCCCTGTCACTGATTGAGATTCATTCCCTATCAAAGACTGAGATTCAATCCATGTCATTGATTGAGGTTCAATCCCTGTCACAGGCTGAGATTCGCTTCCTGTCACTGACGGAGTTTCAATCCCTGTCACTGACTGAGGGACAATCCCTGTCACTTACTGAGGCTCAATCCGTGTCACTGACTGAGGCTCAATCCCTGTCACTGACTGAGATTCAATCCATGCCACTCTCTGAGGGTCAATGCCAGTCACTGACTGTGATTGAATCCCTGTCACGAACTGAGATTCAATCCCTGTCACTGACTTAGGTTCAATCCCTGTCACAGACTGAGATTCAATACCTGTCACTGACTGAGGGTCAATCCCGGTCACTGACTAAGGTTCAATCACAGTCACTGACTGTGGTTCAATGCCTGTCACAGACTGAGATTCAATCCCTGTCACTGTCTGAGATCCAATCCCTGTCACTGATTGAGATTCAATTCCTGTCACTGACTGAGGTTCAATCCCTCTCACTGACTGAGATTCAATCCCATTTAGCCATCTGAGAATCAATCCCTGTCACTGATTGAGGTTCAATCCCTGTCTCTGATGGAAGTTCATTCCCTGTCATTGAATGAGATTTAATCCCTGTCACTAAGTGAGATTCAATTCCTGTCACTGACTGAGATTCAATCCCTGTCACTGACTGAGGGTCAATGCCAGTCACAGACTGAGATTGAATCCCTGTCACTGACTGAGTTTCAATTCCTGTCACTGACTGAGTTTCAATTCCTGTCACTGAATGAGTTGCAGTCCCTGTCACTGACTGAGTTTCAATCACTGTTACTGACTGAGGCTCAATCCCTGTGACTGACTGAGGATAGATCGCTGTCACTGATTGAGGCTCAATCCATGTCACTGACAGAGATTGAATCCCTTTCACAGACTGAGATTGAATCCCTGTCACTGACTGAGATTCAATCCCTGTCACTGATGGAGGCTCAATCCCAGTCACTGAATGAGATTCAATCCCTGTCACTAAATGACATTCAATCCCTGTCACGGACTGAGATTCAATCCCTGTCACTGTCTGAGGGTCAATCCCAGTCTCTGACTGAGATTCAATCCCTGTCATTAACTGAGATTCAATCCCTGTCACTGATGGAGCTTCAATCCCTGTCACTGACTGAGATTCAATCCCTGTCACTGTCTGAGGGTCAATCCCAGTCTCTGACTGAGATTAATTTCCTGTCACTTACTGAGGGTCAATTCCTGTCACTGACTGACATTCAATACCTGTCACTGACTGTGCTTGAATCCCTGTCACTGACTGAGATTCAATCCCTGTCACTGACTGAGGTTCAATCCCTGTCACAGACTGAGATTCAATCCCTGTCACTGTCTGAGATTCAATCGCTGTCACTGACTGAGATTCAATCCCTTTCACTGACTGAGATTCAATCCCTGTCACTAAGTGAGATTCAATCCCAGTCACTGACTGAGGTTCAATCCCTTTCACTGACTGAAGCTCAATCCCTGTCATTGACTAAGGTTCAATCCCTGTCACTGACTGAGATTCAATTCCTGTCACTGACTGAGGCTCAATCCCTGTCACTGATGGAGGCTCAATCCCAGTCACTGACTGAGATTCAATCCCTGTCACTAACTGAGATTCAATCCCTGTCACTGATGGAGTTTCAATCCCTGTCACTGACTGAGATTCAATCCCTGTCACTGTCTGAGGGTCAATTCCAGTCTCTGACTGAGAATAATTTCCTGTCACTTACTGAGGGTCAATTCCTGTCACTGACTGAGATTCAATACCTGTCACTGACTGAGATTCAATCCCTGTCACTGAGTGAGGCTCAATCCCTGTCATTAACTGACATTCAATCCCTTTCACTAACTGAGGTTCAATCCCAGTCACTGTCTGAGATTCATTTGCTGTCACTGACTGAAAATCAATCACTGTCACCGACAAAGGCTCAAACCCTGTCACTGACTGAGATTCAATCCCTGTCACTGATGGAGGCTCAATCCCAGTCACTGACTGAGATTCAATCCCTGTCACTAAATGATATTCAATCCCTGTCACTGACTGAGATTCAATCCCTGTCACTGTCTGAGGGTCAATCCCAGTCTCTGACTGAGATTCAATCCCTGTCACTAACTGAGATTCAATCCCTGACACTGATTGAGTTTCAATCCCTGTCACTGACTGAGATTCAATCCCTGTCACTGTCTGAGGGTCAATCCCAGTCTCTGACTGAGATTAATTTTCTGTCACTTACTGAGGGTCAATTCCTGTCACTGCCTGAGATTCAATACCTGTCTCTGACTGTGCTTGAATCCCTGTCACTGACTGAGATTCAATCCCTGTCACTGACTGAGATTCAATCCCAGTCACAGACTGAGATTCAATCCCTGTCACTGTCTGAGGTTCAATCCCTGTCACTGACTGAGATTCAATCCCTTTCACTGACTGAGATTCAATCCCTGTCACTAAGTGAGATTCAATCCCAGTCACTGACTGAGGTTCAATCCCTTTCACTTACTGAAGCTCAATCCCTGTCATTGACTAAGGTTCAATCCCTGTCACTGCCTGAGATTCATTCCCTGTCACTGACTGAGGCTCAATCCCGGTCAGTGAATAAGGATCAATGCCTGTCACTGACTGAGGTTCAATCCCTGTCACTGACTGAGGCTCAATCCCTGTCACTGACTGAGAATCAATGCCTGTCACTGTCTGCGCGTCAGTCCCAGTCACTGACTGAGATTCAATTGCAGTCACCAACTGAGATTCAATCCCTGTCACTGACTAAGGCTCAATCCATGTCACTGACGGTGGTTCAATCCCTGTCACTGATTGAGATTCAATCCCTGTCACTGACTGAGATTCAATCCCTGTCACTGTCTGAGATTCAATCCCTGTCACTGACTGAGGATCAATCCCTGTCACGGACTGATACTAATTCACTGTCACTGACTGAGGTTCAATCCCTGTCACTGGCTGAGATTCAATCCCTGTCACTGACTGAGGTTCAATCCCTGTCACTGGCTGAGATTCAATCCCTGTCACTGACTGAGGTTCAATCCCTGTCACTGACGGAGATTCAATCCCTGTTACTGACTGTGGGTCAATCCCTGTCACTGACTGAGGTTCAATCCCAGTCACATACTGAGGCACAATCCCTGTCACTGACTAAGGTTCAATCCCTTTCATTGACTGAGATTCAATCCCTGTCACTGACTGAGGGTCAATCCCGGTCAGTGACGAAGGATCAATCCCTGTCACAGACTGAGGTTCAATCCCTGTAAACTGACTGAGATTCAGTCCCTTTCACTGTCTGAGATTCGATCCCTGTTACTGACGAAGGATTAATCCCTGTCACTGACGGAGGTTCAATCCCTTTCACTTACTGAAGCTCAATCCCTGTCACTGTCTGAGTTTCAATCCCAGTCACTGACTGTGGTTCAATCCCAGTCACTGATGGTGGTTCAATCCCTGTCACTGACTGAGATTCAATCCTTGTCACTAATTGAGATTCAATCCCTGTCACTGACTGAGATACAATCCCTGTCACTGTCTGAGGGTCAATCCCAGTCACTGACTGAGATTCAATCCCTGTCACTGACTGAGGTTCAATCCCTGTCACTTACTGAGGCTCAATCGCTGTCACTGACTAAGGCTCAATCCCTGTCACTGACTGAGATTCAATCCCTGTCGCTGACTGAGGTTCAATCCCTGTCACTAACTGAGATTCAATCCCTGTCACTGTCTGACGGTCAATCCCTGTCACTGACTGAGGTTGAATCCCAGTCACTTACTGAGGCTCAATTCCTGTCACTGACTGGGATTCAATCCCTGTCACTGACTGAGGGTCAATCCCTGTCACTGACTTAATGTTCAATCCCTGTCACTGACGGAGGTTCAATCCCTGTCATTAACTGAGATTAAATCCCTTTCACTAACTGAGGTTCAATCCCAGTCACTGACTGAAAATCAATCCCTGTCACCGACAAAGGCTCAATCCATGTCACTGACTGAGATTCAATCCCTGTCATTGATTGAGGTTCAATCCCTGTCACAGGCTGAGATTCACTTCCTGTCACTGACTGAGGTTCAATCCCTGTCACTGACGGAGTTTCAATCCCTGTTACTGACTCAGGTACAATCCCTGTTACTTACTGAGGCTCAATCCCTGTCACTAACTGAGATTCAATACCTGTCACTGACTTAGGTTCAATCCCTGTCACAGACTGAGATTCAATACCTGTCACTGACAGAGATTCAATCCCTGTCACTGATTGAGGTTCAATCCCTGTCTCTGATGGAAGTTCAATCCCTGTCATTGACTGAGATTTAATCCCTGTCACTAAGTGAGATTCAATCCCTGTCAATGACTCAGATTCAATCCCTGTCACTGTCTGAGGGCCAATGCCAGTCACTGACTGAGATTCAATCCCTGTCACTGACTGAGTTTCAATTCCTGTCACTGACTGCGATTCAATCCCTGTCACTAACTGAGAATCAATACCTGACACTGACTGAGCTTGAATCCCTGTCACAGACTGAGGTTCAATCCCTGTCACTGACTGAGATTCAATCCCTGTCACTAACTGAGAATCAATACCTGTCACTGACTGAGCTTGAATCCCTGTCACAGACTGAGGTTCAATCCCTGTCACAGACTGATGTTCAATCCACTCACTGACTGAGATTCAATCCCTGTCACTGACTGAGGTTCAATCCCTCTCACAGACTGAGATTCAATCCCTGTCACTGTCTGTGTTTCAAGCCCTGTCACTGACTTAATGTTCAATCCCTGTCACTGACGGAGGTTCAATCCCTGTCACTGGCTGAGATTCAATCCCTGTCACTGACTGTGGTTCAATGCCTGTCACAGACTGAGATTCAATCCCTGTCACTGTCTGTGTTTCAAGCCCTATCACTGACTTAATGTTCAATCCCTGTCACTGACGGAGATTCAATCCCTGTCACTGACTGTGGGTCAACCCCTGTCACGGACTGTGGTTCAATCCCAGTCACTTACTGAGGCTCAATCCCTGTCACTGACTGAGGCTCAATCCCTGTCACTAACTGAGATTCAATCCCTGTCACTGACTGAGATTCATTCCCTATCACTGTCTGACGGTCAACCTCTGTCACCGACTGTGGGTCAACCCCAGTCACTTACTGAGTCTCAATCCCAGTCACTTACTGAGGCTCAATCCCTGTCACTTACTGAGGCTCAATCCCTGTCACTGACTGAGGGTCAATCCCTGTCACTAACTGAGATTCAATCCCTTTCACTAACTGAGATTCAATCCCAGTCAATGACTGAGGTTCAATCCCTGTCACAGACTGAGAATCAATCCCTGTCACTGACTGAGGATCTATCCCTGTCAATGGCTGAGATTCAATTCCGGACACTGACTGAGGGTCAACCCCTGTCACTGACTGTGGTTCAATCCCAGTCACTTACTGAGGCTCAATCCCTGTCACTGACTAAGGTTCAATCCCTGTCACTGACGGAGATTCAATCCCTGTCACTGACTGAGGCTCAATCCCTGTCACTAACTGAGATTCAATCCCTGTCACTGTCTGAGGGTCAATGCCATTCACTGACTGTGATTGAATCCCTGTCACTAACTGAGGTTCAATCCCTGTCACAGACTGACGGTCAATCCCGGTCACTGACTAAGGTTCAATCACAGTCACTGACTGAGATTCAATCCCTTTCACTAACTGAGATTCAATCCCAGTCAATGACTGAGGTTCAATCCCAGTCACTGTCTGAGGGTCAATCCCTGTCACTGACTGAGATTCATTTGCTGTCACTGACTGATGTTCAATCCCTGTCACAGACTGAGATTCAATGCCTGTCACTGGCTGAGATTCAATCCCTGTCACTGACTGAGGTTCAATCCATGTCATTGATTGAGGTTCAGTCCCTGTCACTGGCTGAGATTCACTTCATGTCACTGACTGAGGTTCAATCCCTGTCACTGACGGAGTTTCAATCCCTGTCACTGACTGACGGACAATCCCTGTCACTTACTGAGGCTCAATCCCTGTCACTGACTGAGATTCAATCCATGTCACTGTCTGAGGGTCAATGCCATTCACTGACTGTGATTGAATCCCTGTCACTAACTGAGGTTCAATCCCTGTCACAGACTGAGGGTCAATCCCGGTCACTGACTAAGGTTCAATCACAGTCACTGACTGTGGTTCAATGCCTGTCACAGACTGAGATTCAATCCCTGTCACTGTCTGTGTTTCAATCCCTGTCACTGACGTAATGTTCAATCCCTGTCACTGACGGAGGTTCAATCCCTGTCACTGATTGAGGTTCAATCCCTGTCACTGACTAAGATTCAATCCCTGTCACTAAGTGAGATTCAATCCCTGTCACTGACTGAGATTCAATCACTGTCACTGTCTGAGGTTCAATCCCAGTCACTGACTGACGTTCAATTCCTGTCACTGACAGAGATTCAATCCCTGTCACTGACTGAGTTTCAATCCCAGTCACTGATTAAGAATCAATCCCTCTCACTGACTGAGGTTCAATCTCTGTCACTGGCTGAGATTCAATCCCTGTCACTGACTGAGGTTCAATCCCTGTCACTGACGGAGATTCAATCCCTGTCACTGACTGTGGGTCAACCCCTGTCACGGACTGTGGTTCAATCCCAGTCACTTACTGAGATTCAATCCCTTTCACTAACTGAGATTCAATCCCAGTCAATGACTGAGGTTCAATCCCTGTACAAGACTGAGGTTCAATCCCGGTCACTGACTGAGGGTCAATCCCTGTCACTGACGGAGGATCAATCCCTGTCACTGACTGAAGGTCAATCCCTGTCACTGACTGTGATTCAATCACTGTCACTGACGGAGGTTCAATCCCTGTCACTGACTGAGATTCAATCCCTGTCAATGAGTGAGGCAAAATCCCTGTCACTAACTGAGGTTCAATCCCAGTCACTGTCTGAGGGTCAATCCCTGTCACTGACTGAGATTCATTTGCTGTCACTGACTGAGGTTCAATCCCTGTCACAGACTGAGATTCAATGCCTGTCACTGGCTGAGATTCAATCCCTGTCACTGGCTGAGGTTCAATCCATGTCATTGATTGAGGTTCAATCCCTGTCACTGGCTGAGATTCACTTCCTGTCACTGACTGAGGTTCAATCCCTGTCACTGACGGAGTTTCAATCCCTGTCACTGACTGAGATTCAATCCATGTCACTGTCTGAGGTTCAATGCCATTCACTGACTGTGATTGAATCCATGTCACTAACTGAGATTCAATCCCTGTCATTGACTTAGGTTCAATCCCTTTCACAGACTGAGGGTCAATCCCGGTCACTGACTTAGGTTCAATCACAGTCACTGAATGTGGTACAATGCCTGTCACAGACTGTGATTCAATCCTTGTCACTGTCTGAGTTTCAAGCCCTGTCACTGACTTAATGTTCAATCCCTGTCACTGACGGAGGTTCAATCCCTGTCACTGATTGAGGTTCAATCCCTGTCACTGACTGAGGTTCAATCCCAGTCATTGACTAAGGTTCAATCCCTGTCACTGACTGTGATTCAATCCCAGTCACTGATTGAGAATCAATCCCTGTCACTGACTGAGGGTCAATCCATGTCACTGACTGAAGTTCAATCCCTGTCAGGGACTGATATTCATTCACTGTCACTGGCTGAGATTCAATCCCTGTCACTGACTGAGGTTCAATCCCTGTCACTGACGGAGATTCAATCCCTGTCACTGACTGTGGGTCAATCCCTGTCACTGACTGTGGTTCAATCCCAGTCACTTACTGAGGCTCAATCCCTGTCACTGACTAAGATTCAATCCCTGTCACTGACGGAGATTCAATCACTGTCACTGACTGAGGGTCAATCCCGGTCAGTGACGAAGGAACAATCCCTGCCACAGACTGAGGTTGAATCCCTGTCACAGACTGAGATTCAGTCCTTGTCACTAATTGAGATTCAATCCCTGTCACTGACTGAGATTCATTCCCTGTCACTGTCTGAGGGTCAATCCCAGTCACTGACTGAGATTCAATCCCTGTCACTGACTGAGGTTCAATCCCTGTCACTTCCTGAGGCTCAATCCCTGTCACTGACTGAGGCTCAATCCGTGTCACTGACTGAGGCTCAATCCCTGTCACTGACTGAGACTCAATCCATGTCACTGTCTGAGGGTCAATGCCAGTCACCGACTGAGATTCAATCCCTGTAACTAACTGAGATTCAATCCCTGTCACTGACTTAGGTTCAATCCCTGTCACAGACTGAGATTCAATCCCTGTCACTGACTAAGGTTCAATCACAGCCACTGACTGTGGTTCAATCCCTGTCACAGACTGAGATTCAATCCGTTTCACTGACGGAGGTTCAATCCCTGTCACAGACTGAGATTCAATACCTGTCACAGATTGAGGTTCAATCCCTGTCACTGACTATGATTCAATCCCTGTCACGAACTGAGGTTCAATCCCTGTCACTAACTGAGATTCAATCCCTATCACTGTCTGACGGTCAATCCCTGTCACTGACTGAGATTCAATCCCTTTCACTAACTGAGATTCAATCCCAGTCAATGACTGAGGTTCAATCCCTGTCACAGTCTGAGATTCATTCCCTGTCACTGACTGAGGTTCTATCCCTGTCACAGTCTGAGATTCAATCCCGGTCACTGACTGAGGGTCAATCCCAGTCACTGACTGTGATTCAATCCCTGTCACTGACGGAGGATCAATCCCTGTCACTGACTGAAGGTCAATCCCAGTCACTGACTGTGATTCAATCCCTGTCACTGACTGAGGGTCAATCCCTGTCACTGACAGAGATTCAATCCCTGTCACTGACTTAATGTTCAATCACTGTCACTGATGGAGGTTCAATCCCTGTCACTGACTGAGATTCAATCCCTGTTACTGAGTGAGGCTCAATCCCTGTCACTAACTGAGGTTCAATCCCAGTCACTGTCTGAGGGTCAATCCCTGTCACTGACTGAGATTCATTTGCTGTCACTGACTGATGTGCAATCCCTGTCACAGACTGAGATTCAATGCCTGTCACTGGCTGAGATTCAATCCCTGTCACTGACTGAGGTTCAATCCATGTCATTGATTGAGGTTCAATCCCTGTCACTGGCTGAGATTCACTTCATGTCACTGACTGAGGTTCAATCCCTGTCACTGACGGAGTTTCAATCCCTGTCACTGACTGAGGGACAATCCCTGTCACTTACTGAGGCTCAATCCCTGTCACTGACTGAGATTCAATCCATGTCACTGTCTGAGGGTCAATGCCATTCACTGACTGTGATTGAATCCCTGTCACTAACTGAGATTCAATCCCTGTCACAGACTGAGGGTCAATCCCGGTCACTGACTAAGGTTCAATCACAGTCACTGACTGTGGTTCAATGCCTGTCACAGACTGAGATTCAATCCCTGTCACTGTCTGTGTTTCAAGCCCTGTCACTGACTTAATGTTCAATCCCTGTCACTGACGGAGGTTCAATCCCTGTCACTGATTGAGGTTCAATCCCTGTCACTGACGAAGATTCAATCCCTGTCACTAAGTGAGATTCAATCCCAGTCACTGATTGAGAATCAATCCCTGTCACTGACTGAGGTTCAATCTCTGTCACTGGCTGAGATTCAATTCCTGTCACTGACTGAGGTTCAATCCCTGTCACTGACGGAGATTCAATCCCTGTCACGGACTGTGGTTCAATCCCAGTCACTTACTGATGCTCAATCCCTGTCACTGACTGAGCCTCAATCCCTGTCACTAACTGAGATTCAATCCCTGTCACTGACTGAGATTCATTCCCTATCACTGTCTGACGGTCAATCCCTGTCACTGACTGAGGGTCAATCCCTGTCACTAACTGAGATTCAATCCCTTTCACTAACTGAGATTCAATCCCAGTCAATGACTGAGGTTCAATCCCTGTCACAGACTGAGAATCAATCCCTGTCACTGACTGAGGTTCTATCCCTGTCACTGGCTGAGATTCAATCCCGGACACTGACTGAGGGTCAACCCCTGTCACTGACTGTGGTTCAATCCCAGTCACTTACTGAGGCTCAATCCCTGTCACTGACGGAGATTCAATCCCTGTCACTGACTGAGGCTCAATCCCTGTCACTAACTGATATTCAATCCCTGTCACTGACTGAGGGTCAGTCCCAGTCACTAACTGAGATTCAATCCCTTTCACTAACTGAGATTCAATCCCAGTCAATGACTGAGGTTCAATCCCTGTCACAGACTGAGATTCAATCCCGGTCACTGACTGAGGGTCAATCCCTGTCACTTACGGAGGATCAATCCCTGTCACTGACTGAAGGTCAATCCCTGTCACTGACTGTGATTCAATCCCTGTCACTGACTGAGGGTCAATCCCTGTCACTGACAGAGATTCAATCCGTGTCACTGATTTAATGTTCAATCACTGTCACTGACGGAGGTTCAATCTCTGTCACTGACTGAGATTCAATCCCTGTCACTGACTGAAGGTCAATCCCAGTCACTGACTGTGATTCAATCCCTGTCACTGACTGAGGGTCAATCCCTGTCACTGACAGAGATTCAATCCCTGTCACTGACTGAGATTCAATACCTGTTACTGAGTGAGGCTCAATCCCTGTCACTAACTGAGGTTCAATCCCAGTAACTGTCTGAGGGTCAAATACTGTCACTGACTGAGATTCATTTGCTGTCACTGACTGATGTTCAATCCCTGTCACAGACTGAGATTCAATGCCTGTCACTGGCTGAGATTCAATCCCTGTCACTGACTGAGGTTCAATCCATGTCATTGATTGAGGTTCAATCCCTGTCACTGGCTGAGATTCACTTCATGTCACTGACTGAGGTTCAATCCCTGTCACTGACGGAGTTTCAATCCCTGTCACTGACTGACGGACAATCCCTGTCACTTACTGAGGCTCAATCCCTGTCACTGACTGAGATTCAATCCATGTCACTGTCTGAGGGTCAATGCCATTCACTGACTGTGATTGAATCCCTGTCACTAACTGAGGTTCAATCCCTGTCACAGACTGAGGGTCAATCCCGGTCACTGACTAAGGTTCAATCACAGTCACTGACTGTGGTTCAATGCCTGTCACAGACTGAGATTCAATCCCTGTCACTGACTTAATGTTCAATCCCTGTCACTGACGGAGGTTCAATCCCTGTCACTGATTGACGTGCAATCCCTGTCACTGACTAAGATTCAATCATTGTCACTAAGTGAGATTCAATCCCTGTCACTGACTGAGATTCAATCACTCTCACTGTCTGAGGTTCAATCCCAGTCACTGACTGACGTTCAATTCCTGTCACTGAAAGAGATTCAATCCCTGTCACTGACTGAGGGTCAATCCCTGTTGCTGACAGAGATTCAATCCCTGTCACTGCTTAATGTTCAATCACTGTCATTGACGGAGGTTCAATCCATGTCATTGATTGAGGTTCAATCCCTGTCACTGGCTGAGATTCAATCCCAGTCACTGACGGAGTTTCAATTCCTGTCACTGACTGAGGCTCAATCCCTGTCACTGACTGAGATTCAATCCATGTCACTGATTGAGGTTCAATCCCTGTCACAAACTGAGGTTCAATCCCTGTCACTGATTGAGGTTCAATCCCTGTCACAAACTGAGGTTCAATCCTTGTCACTGACTGAGATTCATTTCCTGTCACTGACTGAGATTCAGTTCCATTCACTGACTGTGATTGAATCCCTGTCACTAACTGAGATTCAATCCCTGTCATTGACTTAGGTACAATCCCTGTCACAGACTGAGGGTCATTCCCGGTCACTAACTAAGGTTCAATCACAGTCACTGAATGTGGTACAATGCCTGTCACAGACTGTGATTCAATCCTTGTCACTGTCTGAGTTGCAAGCCCTGTCACTGACTTAATGTTCAATCCCTGTCACTGACGGAGGTTCAATCCCTGTCACTGATTGAGGTTCAATCCCTGTCACTGACTGAGATTCAATCCCTGTCACTAAGTGAGATTCAATCCCTGTCACTGACTGAGATTCAATTCCTCTCACTGACTGAGGTTCAATCCCAGTCATTGACTAAGGTTCAATCCCTGTCACTGACTGTGATTCAATCCCAGTCACTGATTGAGAATCAATCCCTGTCACTGGCTGAGGGTCAATCCATGTCACTGACTGAAGTTCAATCCCTGTCAGTGACTGATATTCATTCACTGTCACTGGCTGAGATTCAATCCCTGTCACTGACTGAGGTTCAATCCCTGTCACTGACGGAGATTCAATCCCTGTCACTGACTGTGGGTCCATCCCTGTCACTGTCTGAGGTTCAAAGCCTGTCACTTACTGAGGCTCAATCCCTGTCACTGACTAAGGTTCAATCCCTGTCACTGACGGAGATTCAATCCCTGTCACTGACTGAGGGTCAAACCCGGTCAGTGACGAAGGAACAATCCCTGCCACAGACTGAGGTTGAATCCCTGTCACAGACTGAGATTCAGTCCTTGTCACTAATTGAGATTCAATCCCTGTCACTGACTGAGATTCATTCCCTGTCACTGTCTGAGGGTCAATCCCAGTCACTGACTGAGATTCAATCCCTGTCACTGACTGAGGTTCAATCCCTGTCACTTACTGAGGCTCAATCCCTGTCACTGACTGAGGCTCAATCCGTGTCACTGACTGAGGCTCAATCCCTGTCACTGACTGAGACTCAATCCATGTCACTGTCTGAGGGTCAATGCCAGTCACTGACTGAGATTCAATCCCTGTAACTAACTGAGATTCAATCCCTGTCACTGACTTAGGTTCAATCCCTGTCACAGACTGAGATTCAATCCCTGTCACTGACTAAGGTTCAATCACAGCCACTGACTGTGGTTCAATCCATGTCACAGACTGAGATTCAATCCGTTTCACTGACGGAGGTTCAATCCCCGTCACACTGAGATTCAATCCCTGTCACAGATTGAGGTTCAATCCCTGTCACTGACTATGATTCAATCCCTGTCACTGTCTGAGGTTCAATCCCTGTCACTGACTGAGATTCAATCCCATTTAACTAACTGAAATTCAATCCCTGTCACTGACGGAGGATCAATCCCTGTCACTGATGGAGGTTAAATCCCAGTTACTGACTGAGATTCAATCCCATTAAACTAACTGAAATTCAATCCCTGTCAGTGAGTGAGGTTCAATCCCTGTCACAGACTGAGATTCAATCCCTGTCACTGACTGAGATTAAATCCCTGTCACTAACTCAGATTCAATCCCTGTCACTGACTGAGGCTGAATCCCTGTCACTGACTGAGAATCAATCCCGGTCACTTACTGAGATTCAATCCCTGTCACTGACTGAGGTTCAATCCCAGTCACAATCTGAGATTCAATCCCTGTCACAGACTGAGATTCAATCCCTGTCACTGTCTGAGGTTCAATCCCTGTCACTGACTGAGGATCAATACATGTCACTGACTGAGGGTCAATCCCTGTCACTGTCTGAGGATCAGTCACTGTCACTGACTGAAACCCAATCACTGTCACTGACTGAGATTCAATTCCTGTCACTGACTGAGGCTCAATTCCTGTCACTGACTGAGGCTCAATTCCTGTCACTGACTGAGGGTCAATCCCTGTCACTGATGAGGTTCAATTCTTGTCACTGACTGAGATTCAATCCCTGTCACTGACTGAGATTCAATCCCATTTAACTAACTGAAATTCAATCCCTGTCACTGACTGAGGTTCAATCCCTGTCACTGATGGAGGTTAAATCCCTGTCACTGACTGAGATTCAATCCCTGCCACTAACTGAGATTCAATCCCTGTCACTGATTGAGATTGAATTCCTGTCACTGTCTGAGGTTCAATCCCCCTCACTGACTGACGTTCAATCCCATTTAACTAACTGAAAATCAATCCCTGTCACTGACTGAGATTCAAGCCCTGTCACTGACTGAGGCTCAATCACTGTCATTGACTGAGAATCAATCCCTGTCACTGACTGAAGTTCAATCCCTGTCACAGACTGAGATTCAATTCCTGTCACTGACTGAGATTCAATCCCTGTCACTGACTGAGGGTCAATCCCGGTCACTGACTCAGGTTCAATCCCTGTCACTGACTGAGGTTCAATCCCTGTCACAGATTGAGATTCAATCCCAGTCACTGTCTGAGATTCAATCCCTATCACTGACTGAGATCCAATCCCTGTCACTGTCTGAGATTCAATCCCTGTCACTGACGGAGGTTGAATCCCTGTCACTGATTGAGATTCAATTCCTGTCACTGTCTGAGGTTCAATCCCTGTCACTGACTGAGATTCAATCCCATTTAACTAACTGAAATTCAATCCCTGTCACTGACAGAGGATCAATCCCTGTCACTGATGGAGGTTAAATCCCTGTCACTGACTGAGATTCAATCCCTTTCACTAACTGAGATTCAAACCCTGTCACTGACTGAGATTCAATCCCTGTCACTGTCTGCTGGTCAATCCCTGTCACTGACTGAGATTCAATCCCTGTCACTAACTTTAATTCAATCCCTGTCACTGACTGAGGTTCATTCCCTGTCACTGATGGAGGTTCAATCCCTGTCACTGACTGAGATTCAATCCCTGTCACTGACTGAGAATCAATACCGGTCACTGACTGAAGTTCAATCCCTGTCACTGACTGAGGTTCAATCCCAGTCACAATCTGAGGTTCAATCCCTGTCACTGACTGAGATTCAATCCCTGTCACTGACCAGGGTTCAATCCGTGTCACTGTCTAAGATTCAATCCCTGTCCCTGTCTGAGGTTCAATCCCTGTCACTGACTGAGGATCAATACCTGTCACTGACTGAGGGTCAATCCCCGTCACTGAAAGAGGTTCTATTCCTGTCACTGACAGAGGCTCAATCCCTGTCACTGACTGAGATTCAATCCCTGTCACGAACTGAGATTCAATCTCTGTCACTGTCTGTGGGTCAATCCCCGTCAATGACTTAGGTTCAATCCCTGTCACTTACTGAGGCTCAATCCCTGTCACTGACTGAGATTCAATCCCTGTCACTGTCTGAGGGTTAATGCCAGTCACGGACTGAGATTCAATCCCTGTCACTGTCTGAGGTTCAATCCCTGTCACTGACGTAGGATCAATACCTGTCACTGACTGAGGTTCAATCCCTGTCACAGATTGAGATTCACTCCCTGTCACTGTCTGAGATTCAATCCCTGTCACCGACTGCGGTTCAATCCATGCCACTGACTGAGATTCAATTCCATTCACTGATTGAGACTCAATCCCTGTCACTGACGGAGGATCAATACCTGTCACTGACTGAGGGTCAATCCCTGTCACAGACTGAGTATCAATCACTGTCACTGACTAAGGTTCAATTCCTGTCACTGAATGAGTTTCAATCCCTGTCACTGACTGCGGTTCAATCCATGCCACTGACTGAGATTCAATTCCATTCACTGATTGAGACTCGATCCCTGTCACTGACTGAGGTTCAATCCCTGTCACTGACTGAGGTTCAATCCCTGTCACAGACTGTGATTCAATCACTGTCACTGACTGAGGTTCAATTCCTGTCACTGAATGAGTTTCAATCCCTGTCACTGACTGCGGTTCAATCCATGCCACTGACTGAGATTCAATTCCATTCACTGATTGAGACTCAATCCCTGTCACTGACTGAGGTTCAATCCCTGTCACTAACTGAGGGTCTATCCCTGTCATTGACTGACGTTCAATCCCTGTCACAGACTGAGTATCAGTCCCTGTCACTCACTGAGGTTCAATCCCTGTCACAGACTGTGATTCAATCCCTGTCGCTGTCTGAGATTTAATCCCTGATACTGACGAAGGTTCAATCCCTGTCACAGACTGAGTATCAGTCCCTGTCACTCACTGAGGTTCAATCCCTGTCACAGACTGTGATTCAATCCCTGTCACTGTCTGAGATTCAATCCCTGTCACTGACTGCGGTTCAATCCATGCCACTGACTGAGATTCAATTCCATTCACTGATTGAGACTCAATCCCTGTCACTGACGGAGGATCAATACCTGTCACTGACTGAGGGTCAATCCCTGTCACAGACTGAGTATCAATCACTGTCACTGACTGAGGTTCAATTCCTGTCACTGAATGAGTTTCAATCCCTGTCACTGACTGCGGTTCAATCCATGCCACTGACTGAGATTCAATTCCATTCACTGATTGAGACTCAATCCCTGTCACTGACTGAGGTTCAATCCCTGTCACTAGCTGAGGGTCAATCCCTGTCATTGACTGACGTTCAATCCCTGTCACAGACTGAGTATCAGTCCCTGTCACTCACTGAGATTCAATCCCTGTCACAGACTGTGATTCAATCCCTGTCGCTGTCTGAGATTTAATCCCTGACACTGAATAAGGTTCAATCCCTGTCACAGACGGAGGTTCAATCCCTGTCACTGATTGAGATTCAATTCCTGTCACTGACTGAGGTTCAATCCCATGTAACTAACTGAGATTCAATCCCTGTCACTGACTGAGGTTCAATCCCTGTCACTGATGGCGGTTCAATCCCTGTCACTGACTGAGATTCAAGCCCTGTCACTGACTGAGATTAAATCCCTGTCACTAACTCAGATTCAATCCCTGTCACTGACTGAGGCTGAATCCCTGTCACTGACTGAGAATCAATCCCACTCACTTACTGAGATTCAATCCCTGTCACTGACTGAGGTTCAATCCCAGTCACAATCTGAGATTCAATCCCTGTCACTGACTGAGATTCAATCCCTGTCACTGACTAGGGTTCAATCCGTGTCACAGACTGAGATTCAATCCCTGTCACTGTCTGAGGTTCAATCCCTGTCACTGACTGAGGATCAATACATGTCACTGACTGAGGGTCAATCCCTGTCACTGTCTGAGGATCAATCACTGTCACTGACTGAAACTCAATCACTGTCACTGACTGAGATTCAATTCCTGTCACTGACTGAGGCTCAATTCCTGTCACTGACTGAGGCTCAATTCCTGTCACTGACTGAGGGTCAATCCCTGTCACTGATGAGGTTCAATTCTTGTCACTGACTGAGATTCAATCCCTGTCACTGACTGAGATTCAATCCCATTTAACTAACTGAAATTCAATCCCTGTCACTGACTGAGGCTGAATCCCTGTCACTGACTGAGAATCAATCCCGGTCACTTACTGAGATTCAATCCCTGTCACTGACTGAGGTTCAATCCCAGTCACAATCTGAGGTTCAATCCCTGTCACTGACTGAGATTCAATCCCATTTAACTAACTGAAATTCAATCCCTGTCACTGACAGAGGATCAATCCCTGTCACTGATGGAGGTTAAATCCCTGTCACTGACTGAGATTCAATCCCTTTCACTAACTGAGATTCAAACCCTGTCACTGACTGAGATTCAATCCCTGTCACTGTCTGCTGGTCAATCCCTGTCACTGACTGAGATTCAATCCCTGTCACTAACTTTAATTCAATCCCTGTCACTGACTGAGGTTCATTCCCTGTCACTGATGGAGGTTCAATCCCTGTCACTGACTGAGATTCAATCCCTGTCACTGACCAGGGTTCAATCCGTGTCACTGTCTGAGATTCAATCCCTGTCCCTGTCTGAGGTTCAATCCCTGTCACTGACTGAGGATCAATACCTGTCACTGACTGAGGGTCAATCCCCGTCACTGAAAGAGGTTCTATTCCTGTCACTGACTGAGGCTCAATCCCTGTCACTGACTGAGATTCAATCCCTGTCACGAACTGAGATTCAATCTCTGTCACTGTCAGTGGGTCAATCCCCGTCACTGAAAGAGGTTCTATTCCTGTCACTGACTGAGGCTCAATCCCTGTCACTGACTGAGATTCAATCCCTGTCACTGACTGAGATTCAATCCCATTTAACTAACTGAAATTCAATCCCTGTCACTGACAGAGGATCAATCCCTGTCACTGATGGAGGTTAAATCCCTGTCACTGACTGAGATTCAATCCCTTTCACTAACTGAGATTCAAACCCTGTCACTGACTGAGATTCAATCCCTGTCACTGTCTGCTGGTCAATCGCTGTCACTGACTGAGATTCAATCCCTGTCACTAACTTTAATTCAATCCCTGTCACTGACTGAGGTTCATTCCCTGTCACTGATGGAGGTTCAATCCCTGTCACTGACTGAGATTCAATCCCTGTCACTGACTGAGAATCAATACCGGTCACTGACTGAAGTTCAATCCCTGTCACTGACTGAGGTTCAATCCCAGTCACAATCTGAGGTTCAATCCCTGTCACTGACTGAGATTCAATCCCTGTCACTGACCAGGGTTCAATCCGTGTCACTGTCTGAGATTCAATCCCTGTCCCTGTCTGAGGTTCAATCCCTGTCACTGACTGAGGATCAATACCTGTCACTGACTGAGGGTCAATCCCCGTCACTGAAAGAGGTTCTATTCCTGTCACTGACTGAGGCTCAATCCCTGTCACTGACTGAGATTCAATCCCTGTCACGAACTGAGATTCAATCTCTGTCACTGTCAGTGGGTCAATCCCCGTCAATGACTTAGGTTCAATCCCTGTCACTTACTGAGGCTCAATCCCTGTCACTGACTGAGATTCAATCCCTGTCACTGTCTGAGGGTTAATGCCAGTCACGGACTGAGATTCAATCCCTGTCACTGTCTGAGGTTCAATCCCTGTCACTGACGTAGGATCAATACCTGTCACTGACTGAGGTTCAATCCCTGTCACAGATTGAGATTCACTCCCTGTCACTGTCTGAGATTCAATCCCTGTCACTGACTGCGGTTCAATCCATGCCACTGACTGAGATTCAATTCCATTCACTGATTGAGACTCAATCCCTGTCACTGACGGAGGATCAATACCTGTCACTGACTGAGGGTCAATCCCTGTCACAGACTGAGTATCAATCACTGTCACTGACTAAGGTTCAATTCCTGTCACTGAATGAGTTTCAATCCCTGTCACTGACTGCGGTTCAATCCATGCCACTGACTGAGATTCAATTCCATTCACTGATTGAGACTCGATCCCTGTCACTGACTGAGGTTCAATCCCTGTCACTGACTGAGGTTCAATCCCTGTCACAGACTGTGATTCAATCACTGTCACTGACTGAGGTTCAATTCCTGTCACTGAATGAGTTTCAATCCCTGTCACTGACTGCGGTTCAATCCATGCCACTGACTGAGATTCAATTCCATTCACTGATTGAGACTCAATCCCTGTCACTGACTGAGGTTCAATCCCTGTCACTAACTGAGGGTCAATCCCTGTCATTGACTGACGTTCAATCCCTGTCACAGACTGAGTATCAGTCCCTGTCACTCACTGAGGTTCAATCCCTGTCACAGACTGTGATTCAATCCCTGTCGCTGTCTGAGATTTAATCCCTGATACTGACGAAGGTTCAATCCCTGTCACAGACTGAGTATCAGTCCCTGTCACTCACTGAGGTTCAATCCCTGTCACAGACTGTGATTCAATCCCTGTCACTGTCTGAGATTCAATCCCTGTCACTGACTGCGGTTCAATCCATGCCACTGACTGAGATTCAATTCCATTCACTGATTGAGACTCAATCCCTGTCACTGACGGAGGATCAATACCTGTCACTGACTGAGGGTCAATCCCTGTCACACTCTGAGTATCAATCACTGTCACTGACTGAGGTTCAATTCCTGTCACTGAATGAGTTTCAATCCCTGTCACTGACTGCGGTTCAATCCATGCCACTGACTGAGATTCAATTCCATTCACTGATTGAGACTCAATCCCTGTCACTGACTGAGGTTCAATCCCTGTCACTAACTGAGGGTCAATCCCTGTCATTGACTGACGTTCAATCCCTGTCACAGTCTGAGTATCAGTCCCTGTCACTCACTGAGATTCAATCCCTGTCACAGACTGTGATTCAATCCCTGTCGCTGTCTGAGATTTAATCCCTGACACTGACTAAGGTTCAATCCCTGTCACAGACGGAGGTTCAATCCCTGTCACTGATTGAGATTCAATTCCTGTCACTGACTGAGGTTCAATCCCATGTAACTAACTGAGATTCAATCCCTGTCACTGACTGAGGTTCAATCCCTGTCACTGATGGCGGTTCAATCCCTGTCACTGACTGAGATTCAAGCCCTGTCACTGACGGAGGCTCAATCCCTGTCATTGACTGAGAATCAATCCCTGTCACTGACTGAAGTTCAATCCCTGTCACAGACTGAGACTCAATCCCGGTCACAGTCAGTGACAGGAATTGAATCTCAGTCAGTGACAAGGATTGAAGCTCAGTCAGTGACAGGTTTGAATCTCAGTCAGTGACAGGGATTGAATCTCAGTCAGTGACTCGGTTTGAATCTCACTTATTGACTGGGATTGAATCTCAGCCAAAAACAGGGATTGAATCTCAATCAGTGACAGGGATTGACCCACAGTCTGTGACAGGAATTGAATCACAATCAGTTACTGGGGTTGAATCTCAGTCAGTGACAGGGATTGAACCTGAGTCAGTGACAGGGATTGAATCTCAATCAGTGACAGGGATTGAATCTCGATCAGTGACAGGGATTGAATCTCAATCAGTGACAGGGATTGACCATCAATCAGTGACAGGGATTAAATCTCAGTCAGTGACAGGGATTGAGCCTCAGTCAGTGGCTGGCATTGACCCTCAGTCAGTGAGAGGCATTGAGCCTCAGACAGTGACAGGGATTGAGCCTCAGTCAGTCATAGGAATTGACCCTGAAACAGTGACAGGGATTGACATTCAGTCAGTGACAGGGATTGACATTCAGTCAGTGACAGGGACTGAATCTCCGTCAGTTATAGGGAATGAGCCTCAGTCAGTGACAGGGATTGAATCTCAGTCAGTGACAGTGATTGAATCTGAGTCATTGACATGGATTGAACCTCAGTCAGTGACAGGGATGGAGCCTCAGTCAGTGACAGGGATTGAACCTCAGTCAGTGACAGTAATTGAGCCTCAGTCAGTGACAGGGATTGAATCTCAGTCAGAGACAGGGATTGAATCATAGTCAGTGACAGAGACTGAAACCCAGTGAGTGACAGGGATGGAGCCTCAGTCAGTGACAGGGATTGAGCCTCAGTCAGTGACAGGGATTGATCCTCAGTCAGTGACAGGGATTGAGCCACAATCAGTTACAGGGATTGAATCTCATTCAGTGACAGGGATTGAATCTCAGTCAGCGACAGGGATTGAATCATAATCAGTGACAGAGAATGAACCTCAGTCAGTGACAGGGATTGAACCTAAGTCAGTGACAGGGACTGAGCCTTAGGCAGTGACAGGGATTGAACCTCAGTCTGTGACTGGGACTGAACCTCAGTCAGTGACAGGGATTAAGCCGCAATCTGTGACAGTGATTGAGACACAACCAGTGACAGGAATCGAATCTCAGTCAGTGACTGGAATTGAATCTCAGACAGTGACAGGGACTGTGCCGCAGTCAGAGACAAGGATTGAACCTCAGTTTGTGACAGGGATTGAACCTCAGTTAGTGACAGGGATTGAATCTCAGTCAGTTTCAGGGATTGAACCTCAGTCAGTGACAGGGACTGAATCTCAGTCAGTGACTAGGTTTGAATCTCAGTTATTGACAGGGATTGAATCTCAGTCGGAGACAGGGATTGAATCTCAATCAGTGACAGGGATTGAATCTCAGTCAGTGACAGGGATTGAGATTCATTCAGTGACAGGGAATGACCCTCAGTCAGTGAAATGAATTGACCCTCAGTCAGTGACTGGGATTGAGATTCATTCAGTGACAGGGATTGACCCTCAGTCAGTGAAATGAATTGAATCTCAGTCAGTGAGAAGGACTGAGACTCAGTCAGTGACAGGGATTGAATCTCAGTCAGTGACAGGTATTGACCCTCAAACAGTAACAGGGATTGAATCTCATTCAGTGCCAGGGATTGAATCTCAGTCAGTGACTGGGTTTGAATCTCAGTCAGTGACAGGGATTGAACCTCAGTCAGTGACAGGGATTGAATCTCAATCAGTGACAGGGATTGAGCCACAGTCAGTGACAGGGATTGACCCTCAGTCAGTAACAGGGATTGAATCTCATTCAGTGATAGGGATTCAAACTCAGTCAGTGACAGGGATTGAACCTCAGTTAGTGACAAGGACTGAACCTCAGTCAGTGACAGGTTTGAATCTCAGTCAGTAACAGGGACTGAATCTCAGTCAGTGACGAGGTTTGATTCTCAGTTATTGACTGGGATTGAATCTCAGTCAGAGACAGGAATTGAATCTCAGTCAGTGACAAGGATTGAACCTCAGTTTGTGACAGGCATTGAACCTCAGTTAGTGACAGGGATTGAGCCTCAGTCAGTGACAGGGATTGAGCCTCAGTCAGTGACAGGAATTGAATCTCAGTCAGTGACAGCGATTGAATCTCAGTCAGTGACAGGAACTGAATCTCAGTAAGTGACAAGAATTGAATCTCAGTCAGTGACAGGGAGTGAGCCGCAGTCAGTGACAGGGATTGAAACTCAGTTAGTGAGAGGGATTGAATCTCAGTCAGTGACAGGGATTGTACCTCAGTCAGTGACAGGTTTGAATCTCAGTCAGTGACAGGGTTTGAGCATAATCAATAACAGGGATTGAGCCTCAGTCAGTGACAGGGTTTGATTCTCATTCAGTGACAGGGACTGAATCTCAGTCAGTGACTGGGTTTGAATCTCAGTTAGTGACAGGGATTTAGATTCATTCAGTGACAGAGATTGACCCTCAGTCAGTGAAGGAATTGAATCTCAGTCAGTGACAGGGATTGAATCTCAGTCAATGACAAGGATTGAACCTAAGTTTGTGACAATGATTGAACCTCAGTTAGTGAGAGGGATTGAATCTCAGTCTGTGACAGGGATTGAACCACAGTCAGTGACAGGTTTGAATCTCAGTCAGTGACAGGGATTGACCCTCAGTCAGTGACAGGGTTTGAGCCTAATCAATAACAGGGATTGAGCCTCAGTAAGTGACAGGGTTTGAATCTCAGTCAGTGACTGGGTTTGAATCTCAGCCAGTGACAGGGACTGAATCTCAGTCTGTGATTGGGTTTGAATCTCAGTTATTGACAGGGATTGAATCTCAATCAGAGACAGGGATTGAATCTCAGTCAATGTCAAGAATTGAGATTCATTCTGTGACAGGGATTGACCCTCAGTCAGTGAAGGAATTGAATCTCAGTCAGTGACAGGGATTGAATCTCAGTCAATGACAGGAATTGACCCTGAGACAGTGACAGGGATTGACATTCAGTCAGGGACAGAGAATGAATCTCAGTCAGTTACAGGGATTGATCCTCAGTCAGTGACAGGGATTGAGCCTCAGTCAGTGACAGGAATTGAATCTCAGTCAGTGACAGGTATTGACCCTCAGTCTGTGACAGGAATTGAATCACAATCAGGTACTGGGGTTGAATCTCAGTCAGTGACAGGGATTGAACCTCAGTCAGTGACAGGGATTGAATCTCAATCAGTGACAGGGAATGAGCCTCAGTCAGTGACAGGGATTGAATCTCAGTCAGTGACAGGGATTGAATCTCAGTCAGTGACAGGGATTGAACCTGAGTCAGTGACAGGGATTGAATCTCAATCAGTGACAGGGATTGAATCTCGATCAGTGACAGGGATTGAATCTCAATCAGTGACAGGGATTGACCATCAATCAGTGACAGGGATTGAATCTCAGTCAGTGACAGGGATTGAGCCTCAGTCAGTGGCTGGGATTGACCCTCAGTCAGTGAGAGGGATTGAGCCTCAGACAGTGACAGGGATTGAGCATCAGTCAGTCATAGGAATTGACCCTGAAACAGTGACAGGGATTAACATTCAGTCATGACAGGGATTGAATCTCGGTCAGTTATAGGGATTGAGCCTCAGTCAGTGACAGGGATTGAATCTCAGTCAGTGACAGGGATTGAATCTGAGTCATTGACATGGATTGAACCTCAGTCTGTGAAAGGGATTGACCCTCAGTCAGTGACAGGGATGGAGCCTCAGTCAGTGACAGGGATTGAGCCTCAGTCAGTGACAGGGACTGAGCCTCAGTCAGTGACAGGGATTGAGCCTCAGTCAGTGACAGGGTTTGAATCTCAGTCAGTGACAGGTTTTGAATCTCAGACAGTGACAGGGACTGAGCCTCAGTCAGTGACAGGGTTTGAATCTCAGTCAGTGACAGGGTTTGAGCCTCAGTCAGTGACAGGTTTGAATCTCAGTCAGTGACAGGGTTTGATCCTCATTCAGTGACAGGTTTGAATCTCAGTCAGTGACAGGGTTTGAGCCTAATCAATAACAGGGATTGAGCCTCAGTCAGTGACAGGGTTTGAATCTCATTCAGTGACTGGGTTTGAATCTCAGTCAGTGACAGGGACTGAATCTCAGTCTGTGATTGGGTTTGAATCTCAGTTATTGACAGGGATTGAATCTCAATCAGAGACAAGAATTGAGATTCATTCTGTGACAGGGATTGACCCTCAGTCAGTGAAGGAATTGAATCTCAGTCAATGACAGGAATTGACCGTGAGACAGTGACAAGGATTGACATTCAGTCAGGGACAGATAATGAATCTCAGTCAGTTACAGGGATTGATCCTCAGTCAGTGACAGGGATTGAGCCTCAGTCAGTGACAGGAATTGAATCTCAGTCAGTGACAGGGATTGAATCTCAATCAGTGACAGGGAATGAGCCTCAGTCAGTGACAGGGATTGAATCTCAGTCAGTGACAGGGATTGAATCTCAGTCAGTGACAGGGATTGAACCTGAGTCAGTGACAGGGATTGAATCTCAATCAGTGACAGGGATTGAATCTCGATCAGTGACAGGGATTGAATCTCAATCAGTGACAAGGATTGACCATCAATCAGTGACAGGGATTGAATCTCAGTCAGTGACAGGGATTGAGCCTCAGTCAGTGGCTAGGATTGACCCTCAGTCAGTGAGAGGCATTGAGCCTCAGACAGTGACAGGGATTGAGCCTCAGTCAGTCATAGGAATTGACCCTGAAACTGTGACAGGGATTGGCATTCAGTCAGTGACAGGGATTGAATCTCGGTCAATTATAGGGATTGAGCCCCAGTCAGTGACAGGGATTGAATCTCAATCAGTGACAGGGATTGATCCTCAGTCAGTGACAGGGATTGAGCCACAATCAGTGACAGGGATTGATCCTCAGTCAGTGACAGGGATTGATCCTCAGTCAGTGACAGGGATTGATCCTCAGTCAGTGACAGGGATTGAGCCACAATCAGTTACAGGGATTGAGACACAACCAGTGACAGGGATTGAATCTCATTCATTGACAGGGATTGAATCTCAGTCAGCGACAGGGATTGAATCATAATCAGTGACAGAGATTGAACCTCAGTCAGTGACAGGGATTGAGCCTCAGTCAGTGACAGGGACTGAGCCTCAGTCAGTGACAGGGACTGAGCCTTAGGCAGTGACAGGGATTGAACCTCAGTCTGTGACTGGGACTGAACCTCAGTCAGTGACAGGGATTAAGCCGCAATCTGTGACAGTGATTGAGACACAACCAGTGACAGGAATCGAATCTCAGTCAGTGACTGGAATTGAATCTCAATCCGTGACAGCGATTGAATCTCAGTCAGTGACAGGAATTGAATCTCAGACAGTGACAGGGACTGTGCCGCAGTCAGAGACAAGGATTGAACCTCAGTTTGTGACAGGGATTGAACCTCAGTCTGTGACAGGGATTGAATCTCAGTCAGTGACAGGGATTGAATCTCAGTCAGTTACAGGGATTGAACCTCAGTCAGTGACAGGGACTGAATCTCAGTTAGTGACTAGGTTTGAATCTCAGTTATTGACAGGGATTGAATCTCAGTCGGAGACAGGGATTGAATCTCTATCAGTGACAGGGATTGAATCTCAGTCAGTGACAGGGTTTGAGATTCATTCAGTGACAGGGATTGACCCTCAGTCAGTGAAATGAATTGACCCTCAGTTAGTGACAGGGATTGAATCTCAGTCAGTGACAGGGATTGACCCTCAATCAGTAACAGGGATTGAATCTCATTCAGTGACAGGGATTGAATCTCAGTCAGTGACAGGGATTGAGATTCATTCTGTGACAGGGATTGACCCTCAGTCAGTGAAGGAATTGAATCTCAGTCAGTGACAGGGATTGAATCTCAGTCAATGACAGGGATTGAACCTTAGTCAGTGAGAGGGGATGAGCCTCAGTCAGTGACAGGTATTGTGCCTCAGTCAGTCATAGGAATTGACCCTGAGACAGTGACAGGGATTGACATTCAGTCAGTGACAGAGAATGAATCTCAGTCAGTTACCGGGATTGAGCCTCAGTCAGTGACAGGGATTGAGCCTCAGTCAGTGACAGGGATTGAATCTCAGTCAGTGACAAGGATTGAATCTGGGTCATTGACAGGGATTGACCCTCAGTCTGTGACAGAGGTTGACCCTCAGTCAGTGACAGGAATTGAGCCTCAGTCAGTGACAGGGATTGAATCTCAGTCAGTGACAGTGATTGAGCTTCAGTCAGTGACAGTGATTGACCCTCAGACAGTGACAGGGATTGAATCTCAGTCAGTGGCAAATATTGTATCTCAGTCAGTGACAGTGCTTGAATCTCATTCAGTGACAGGGATTGAATCCCAGTCTGTGACAGGGATTGAACCTCAGTTAGTGACAGGGATTGAATCTCAGTCAGTGACAGGGATTGAACCGCATTCAGTGACAGGGATTGAACCGCAGTCAGTGACAGGGATCGAATCTTAGTCAGTGACAGGGATTGACCCTCAATCAGGAACAGGGATTGAATCTCATTCAGTGATAGGGATTCAAACTCAGTCAGTGACAGGGATTGAACCTCAGTCAGTGACCGGAATTGAATCACAGTCAGTGACAGGAATTGAATCACAGTCAGTGACAAGGATTGAACCTCAGTTTGTGACAGGCATTGAACCTCAGTTAGTGACAGGGATTGAGCCTCAGTCAGTGACAGGAATTGAATCTCAGTCAGTGACAGGGAGTGAGCCGCAGTCAGTGACAGGGTTTGATTCTCAGTCAGTGACAGGGACTGAATCTCAGTCAGTGACTGGGTTTGAATCTCAGTTAGTGACAGGGATTGTGATTCATTCAGTGACAGGGATTGACTCTCAGTCAGTGACAGGAATTGAGCCTCAGTCAGTGACAGGGATTGAATCTCAGTCAGAGACAGGGATTGAATCATATTCAGTGACAGAGACTGAAAACCAGTGAGTGACAGGGACTGAGCCTCAATCAGTGACAGGGATTGATCCTCAGTCTGTGACTGGGACTGAACCTCAGTCAGTGACAGAGATTGAGCCACAATCAGTGACAGGGATTGAGACAAAACCAGTGACAGGGATTGAATCTCATTCAGTGACAGGGATTGAATCTAAGTCAGCGACAGGGATTGAGTCAAAGTCAGTGACAGAGAATGAACCTCAGTCAGTGTCAGGGATGAATCCTCAGTCAGTGACATGCACTGAGCCTCAATCAGTGACAGGGATTGAACAACATTCTGTGACTGGGACTGAACCTCAGTCAGTGACAGGGATTAAGCCACAATCAGTGACAGGGATTGAGACACAACCAGTGACAGGAATCGAATCTCAGTCAGTGACTGGAATTGAATCTCAATCCGTGAAAGCGATTGAATCTCAGTCAGTGACAGGAATTGAATCTCAGACAGTGACAGGGTCTGTGCCGCAGTCAGTGACAAGGATTGAACCTCAGTTTGTGACAGGGATTGAACCTCAGTTAGTGACAGGTAATGAATGTCTGTCAGTTACAGCGATTGAGCCTCAGTCAGTGACAGGGACTGAATCTCAGTCAGTGACTAAGTTTGAATCTCAGTTATTGACAGTGATTGAATCTCAGTCGGAGACAGGGATTGAATCTCAATCAGTGACAGGGATTGAATCTCAGTCAGTGACAGGGATTGTGATTCATTCAGTGACAGGGATTGACCCTCAGTCAGTGAAATGAATTGACCCTCAGTCAGTGAAATGGATTGAATCTCAGTCAGTGACAGGGATTGACCCACAATCAGTAACAGGGATTGAATCTCATTCAGTGACAGGGATTGAATCTCAGTCAGTGACAGGAATTGAATCTCAGTAAGTGACAGGGATTCAACCTCAGTCTGTGACAGGTATTGAAACACAATCAGTGACAGGAATTGAATCTCAGTCAGAGACAGGAATTGAGCATCAGTCAGTGACAGGGATTGAATTTCAATCAGTGACAGGGATTGAGCCTCAGTCAGTGACAGGGATTGAATTTCAGTCAGTGACAGGGATTGAGCCTCAGTTAGTGACAGGGATTGAGCCTCAGTCAGTGACAGGGATTGAACCGCAGTCAGTGACAGGGATCGAATCTTAGTCAGTGACAGGGATTGAATATCAATCAGTAACAGGGATTAAATCTCATTCAGTGATAGGGTTTCAAACTCAGTCAGTGACAGGGATTGAACCTCAGTCTGTGATAGGAATTGAATCACAGTCAGTGACAGGAATTAAATCTCAGTCAGTGACAAGGATTGAACCTTAGTTTGTGACAGGCATTGAACCTCAGTTAGTGACAGGGATAGAGCCTCAGTCAGTGACAAGAATTGAATCTCAGTCAGTGACAGCGATTGAATCTCAGTCAGTGACAGGGATTGAATCTCAGTCAGTGACAGGGATGGAGCATCATTCAGTGACATGGATTGAACCTCTGTTAGTGACAGAGATTGACCCTCAATCAGTATCAGGGAATGAATCTCATTCAGTGACAGGGATTCAACCTCAGTCTGTGACAGGAATTGAATCACAATCAGTGACAGGAATTGAACATCAATCAGTGAAAGGGATTGTCCCTTCAGTCAGTGACTGGGTTTGAATCTCAGTCAGTGACAGGGATTGAATCTCAATGAGTGACAGGGATTGAGCCTCAGTCAGTGACAGGGATTGAATATCAGTCAGTGACAGGGATTGAATCATAGTCAGTGACAGAGAATGAACCTCAGTCAGTGACAGAGTTTGAGCCTCAGTCAGTGACAGGGATTGTGCCTCAGTCAGTGACAGGGACTGAGCCTCAGTCAGTGACTGGGATGGAATCTCAATCAGTGAGGGGAATTGAATCTTAGTCAGTGACAGGGATAGAGATTCAGTCAGTGACAGGAATTGAACCTCAATCAGTGACAGGGATTGATCCTCAGTTAGTGACAGGGATTGAATCTCAGTCAGTGAAATGGATTGAACCTCAGTCAGTGAAAGGGATTGAGCCTCAGTCAGACATAGGATTTGGTCAAGAGAAAGTGACAGGGATTGACCCTCAATCAGTGACAGGGATTGAATCTCAGTCAGTTACAGGGATTGAGCCTCAGTCAGTGACAGGGACTGAATCTCAGTCAGTGACTAGGTTTGAATCTCAGTTTTTGACAGTGATTGAATCTCAGTCGGAGACAGGGATTGAATCTCAATCAGTGACAGGGAATGAGCCTCAGTCAGTGACAGGGATTGAATCTCAGTCTGTGACAGGGATTGAATCTCAGTCAGTGACAGGGATTGAACCTGAGTCAGTGACAGGGATTGAATCTCAATCAGTGACAGGGATTGACCCTCAGTCAGTGACAGGGATTGAATCTCAGTCAGTGACAGGGATTGACCCTCAATCAGTAACAGGGATTGAATCTCAGTCAGTGACAGGGATTGAGCCTCAGTCAGTGGCTGGGACTGACCCTCAGTCAGTGAGAGGCATTGAGCCTCAGATAGTGACAGGGATTGAGCCTCAGTCAGTCATAGGAATTGACCCTGAAACAGTGACAGGGATTGACATTCAGTCAGTGACAGGGATTGAATCTCGGTCAGTTATAGGGATTGAGCCTCAGTCAGTGACAGGGATTGAATCTCAGTCAGTGACAGGGATTGAATCTGAGTCATTGACATGGATTGAACCTCAGTCTGTGAAAGGGATTGACCCTCAGTCAGTGACAGGGATGGAGCCTCAGTCAGTGACAGGGATTGAGCCTCAGTCAGTGACAGGGAATGAACCTCAATCAGTGACAGGGATTGATCCTCAGTCAGTGACAGGGATTGAGCCACAATCAGTTACAGGGATTGAGACACAACCAGTTACAGGGATTGAATCTCATTCATTGACAGGGATTGAATCTCAGTCAGCGACAGGGATTGAATCATAATCAGTGACAGAGAATGAACCTCAGTCAGTGACAGGGATTGAGCCTCAGTCAGTGACAGGGACTGAGCCTCAGTCAGTGACAGGGATTGAGCCTCAGTCAGTGACAGGGACTGAGCCTCAGTCAGTGACAGGGTTTGAATCTCAGTCAGTGACTGGGATGGAATCTCAATCAGTGAGGGGAATTGAATCTTATTCAGTGACAGGGATAGAGATTCAGTCAGTGACAGGAATTGAACTTCAATCAGTGACAGGGATTGAACCTCAGTTATTGACAGGGATTGAATCTCAGTCAGTGAAATGGATTGAACCTCAGTCAGTGAAAGGGATTGAGCCTCAGTCAGACATAGGATTTGGAATCTCATTCAGTGACAGGGATTGAATCTCAGTCAGTGACAGGAATTGAATCTCAGTAAGTGACAGGGATTCAACCTCAGTCTGTGACAGGTATTGAAACACAATCAGTGACAGGAATTGAATCTCAGTCAGAGACAGGAATTGAGCCTCAGTCAGTGACAGGGATTGAATCTCAATCAGTGACAGGGATTGAGCCTCAGTCAGTGACAGGGATTGAATTTCAGTCAGTGACAGGGATTGAGCCTCAGTTAGTGACAGGGATTGAGCCTCAGTCAGTGACAGGGATTGAACCGCAGTCAGTGACAGGGATCGAATCTTAGTCAGTGACAGGGATTGAATATCAATCAGTAACAGGGATTAAATCTCATTCAGTGATAGGGTTTCAAACTCAGTCAGTGACAGGGATTGAACCTCAGTCTGTGATAGGAATTGAATCACAGTCAGTGACAGGAATTAAATCTCAGTCAGTGACAAGGATTGAACCTTAGTTTGTGACAGGCATTGAACCTCAGTTGGTGACAGGGATTGAGCCTCAGTCAGTGACAGGAATTGAATCTCAGTCAGTGACAGCGATTGAATCTCAGTCAGTGACAGGGATTGAGCCTCAGTCAGTGACAGGGATGGAGCATCATTCAGTGACATGGATTGAACCTCTGTTAGTGACAGAGATTGACCCTCAATCAGTAACAGGGAATGAATCTCACTCAGTGACAGGGATTCAACCTCAGTCTGTGACAGGAATTGAATCACAATCAGTGACAGGAATTGAACATCAATCAGTGAAAGGGATTGTCCCTCAGTCAGTGACTGGGTTTGTATCTCAGTCAGTGACAGGGATTGAATCTCAATCAGTGACAGGGATTGAGCCTCAGTCAGTGACAGGGATTGAATCATAGTCAGTGACAGAGAATGAACCTCAGTCAGTGACAGAGTTTGAGCCTCAGTCAGTGACAGGGATTGAGCCTCAGTCAGTGACAGGGACTGAGCCTCAGTCAGTGACTGGAATAAAATCTCAATCAGTGAGGGGAATTGAATCTTAGTCAGTGACAGGGATAGAGATTCAGTCAGTGACAGGAATTGAACCTCAATCAGTGACAGGAATTGAACCTCAATCAGTGACATGGATTGAATCTCAGTCAGTGAAAGGGATTGAACCTCAGTCAGTGAAAGGGATTGAGCCTCAGTCAGACATAGGATTTGGTCATGAGAAAGTGACAGGGATTGACCCTCAATCAGTGACAGGGATTGAATCTCAGTCAGTGACAGGGATTGAGCCTCAGTCAGTGACAGGGATTGAATCTCAGTCGGAGACAGGGATTGAATCTCAATCAGTGACAGGGATTGAATCTCAGTCAGTGACAGGGATTGAGATTCATTCAGTGACAGGGATTGACCCTCAGTCAGTGAAATGAATTGACCCTCAGTCAGTGACAGGGATTGAATCTCATTCAGTGACAGGGATTGAATCTCAGTCAGTGACAGGAATTGAATCTCAGTAAGTGACAGGGATTCAACCTCAGTCTGTGACAGGTATTGAAACACAATCAGTGACAGGAATTGAATCTCAGTCAGAGAAGGAATTGAGCCTCAGTCAGTGACAGGGATTGAATCTCAATCAGTGGCAGGGATTGAGCCTCAGTCAGTGACAGGGATTGAATTTCAGTCAGTGACAAGGATTGAGCCTCAGTTAGTGACAGGGATTGAGCCTCAGTCAGTGACAGGGATTGAACCGCAGTCAGTGACAGGGATCGAATCTTAGTCAGTGTCAGGGATTGAATATCAATCAGTAACAGGGATTAAATCTCATTCAGTGATAGGGTTTCAAACTCAGTCAGTGACAGGGATTGAACCTCAGTCTGTGATAGGAATTGAATCACAGTCAGTGACAGGAATTGAATCTCAGTCAGTGACAAGGATTGAACCTCAGTTTGTGACAGGCATTGAACCTCAGTTAGTGACAGGGATTGAGCCTCAGTCAGTGACAGGGATTGAGCCTCAGTCAGTGACAGGGATTGAACCGCAGTCAGTGACAGGGATCGAATCTTAGTCAGTGTCAGGGATTGAATATCAATCAGTAACAGGGATTAAATCTCATTCAGTGATAGGGTTTCAAACTCAGTCAGTGACAGGGATTGAACCTCAGTCTGTGATAGGAATTGAATCACAGTCAGTGACAGGAATTGAATCTCAGTCAGTGACAAGGATTGAACCTCAGTTTGTGACAGGCATTGAACCTCAGTTAGTGACAGGGATTGAGCCTCAGTCAGTGACAGGAATTGAATCTCAGTCAGTGACAGCGATTGAATCTCAGTCAGTGACAGGGATTGAGCCTCAGTCAGTGACAGGGATGGAGCATCATTCAGTGACATGGATTGAACCTCAGTCAGTGACAGGGATTGAATATCAGTCAGTGACAGGGATTGAATCATAGTCAGTGACAGAGAATGAACCTCAGTCAGTGACAGAATTTGAGCCTCAGTCTGTGACAGGGACTGAGCCTCAGTCAGTGACTGGGATGGAATCTCAATCAGTGAGGGGAATTGAATCTTAGTCAGTGACAGGGATAGAGATTCAGTCAGTGACAGGAATTAAACCTCAATCAGTGACAGGGATTGAACCTCAGTTAGTGACATGGATTGAATCTCAGTCAGTGAAAGGGATTGAACCTCAGTCAGTGAAAGGGATTGAGCCTCAGTCAGACATAGGATTTGGTCATGAGAAAGTGACAGGGATTGAAATTCTGTCAGTGACAGGGATTGAGTCTCAGTCAGAGACAGGGATTGAATCTCAATCAGTGACAGGGATTGAACCTCAGTCAGTGACAGGAATTGAAAATTAGTCAGTGACAGGGATTGAACCTCAGTCAGTGACAAATATTGTATCTCAATCAGTGACAGGGATTGAATCTCATTCAGTGACAGGGATTGAATCCCAGTCTGTGACAGGGAGTGAGCCTCAGTCAGTGACAAGAATTGAACCCCTGTCTGTGACAGGGATTGAAACTCAGTTCGTGACAGGTATTGAACTGCAGTCAGTGACAGGGATCGAATCTTAGTCAGTGACAGGGATTGACCCTCAATCAGTAACAGGGATTGAATCTCATTCAGTGACCAGAATTGAATCACAGTCAGTGACAGGAATTGAATCACAGTCAGTGACAAGGATTGAATCTCAGTTTGTGACAGGCATTGAACCTCAGTCAGTGACAGGGATTGAGCCTCAGTCAGTGACAGGAATTGAATCTCAGTCAGTGACAGCGATTGAATCTCATTCAGTGACATGAATTGAATCTCAGTCAGTGACAGGGAGTGAGCCGCAGTCAGTGACAGGGTTTGATTCTCAGTCAGTGACAGGGACTGAATCTCAGTGAGTGACTGGGTTTGAATCTCAGTTAGTGACAGGGATTGAGATTCATTCAGTGACAGGGATTGACCCTCAGTCACTGAAAGGAATTGAATCTCAATTAGTGACAAGGATTGAACCTCAGTTTGTGACAGGAATTGAAACTCAGTCAGTGACAGATTTGAATCTCAGTCATTGACAGCGTTTGAGCATAATCAATAACAGGGATTGAGCCTCAGTCAGTGACAGGGTTTGATTCTCAGTCAGTGACAGGGACTGTATCTCAGTCAGTGACTGGGTTTGAATCTCAGTTAGTGACAGGGATTGAGATTCATTCAGTGACAGGGATTGAACCTCAGTCACTGAAAGGAATTGAATCTCAATCAGTGACAAGGATTGAACTTCAGTTTGTGACAGGGATTGAACTTCAGTTAGTGAGAGGGATTGAATCTCAGTCTGTGACAGGGATTGAACCTTAGTCAGTGACAGGTTTGAATCTCAGTCAGTGACAGGGTTTGAGTCTCATTCAGGGACAGGTTTGAATCTCAGTCAGTGACAGGGTTTGAGCCTAATCAATAACAGGGATTGAGCCTCAGTTAGTGACAGGTTTTGAATCTCAGTCAGTGACTGGGTTTGAATCTCAGTCAGTGACAGGGACTGAATCTCAGTCAGTGACTGGGTTTGAATCTCAGTTATTGACAGGGATTGAGCCTCAGTCAGTGACAGGGATTGAGCCTCAGACAGTGAGAGGGATTGAGCCTCATTCAGTGACAGTGATTGAACCTCAGTCAGTGACAGAGATTGAATCTCAATCAGTTACAGGGATTGAATCTCAGTCAGTGACAGGGATTGACCCTCAGTCTGTGACAGGGATTGACCCTCAGTCAGTGACAGGGATTGTACCTCAGTCAGTGACAGGAATTGAGCCTCAGTCAGTGACAGGGATTGAATCTCAGTCAGCGACAGGGATTGAATCATAGTCAGTGACAGAGAATGAACCTCAGTCCGTGACAGGGATTGAGCCTCAGACAGTGACAGGGATTGAGCCTCAGTCACTGACAGGCACTGAGCCTCAGTCAGTGACAGGGATTGAACAACAGTCTGTGACTGGGACTGAACCTCAGTCAGTGACAGGGATTAAGCCACAATCAGTGACAGGGATTGAGACACAACCAGTGACAGGGATTGAATCTCATTCAGTGACAGGGATTGAATCTCATTCAGTGACTGGAATTGAATCACAGTCAGTGACAGGGATAGAGATTCAGTTAGTGACAGGGATTGAACCTCAGTCAGTGTCAGGGATTGAATCTCATTCACTGCCAGGGATTGAGATACAACCAGTGACAGGGATTGAATCTCATTCAGTGACAGGGATTGAATCACAATCATTGACAGGAATTGTATCATAGTCAGTGACAGGGATTGAGATTCATTCAGAGACAGAGATTGATCCTGGGTCAGTGACAGGAATTGTATCTCAGACAGAGACAGGGAGTGAGCCGCAGTCAGTGACAGGGATTGAATCTCAATCAGTGACAGGAATTTAATCTCAGTCAGTGACAGGGTTTGAATCTCATTCAGTGACAGGGACTGAATCTCAGTCAGTAACAGGAAATGAATCTTAGTCAGTGACAGGGAATGCGCCGCAGTCAGTGACAAGTATTGAACTTCAGTTTGTGACAGGGATTGAACCTCAGTTAGTGAGAGAGATTGAATCTCAGTCACTGACAGGGATTGAACCTCAGACTGTGACAGGGATTGAATCTCAGTCAGTGACAGGGATTGAATCTCAGTCAGTGACTGGGATTGAATCTCAATCAGTGAGAGGAGGTGAATCTCAGTCAGTGACAGGGATTGAATCTCAGTCAGTAATAGGGATTGACCTTGAGTCAGTGACAGGGATTGAATCATAGTCAGTGACAGGGATTGAATCTCAGTCTGTGACAGGGATTAAGCCACAATCAGTGACAGGGATGGAGACACAACCAGTGACAGGAATTGAATCTCATTCAGTGACAAGGATTGAACCTCAGTTTGTGACAGGGATTGAACCTCAATCAGTGACAGGGATTGAACCTCAGTTTGTGACAGGGATTGAACCTCAGTCAGTGACAGGGATTGAATCACAGTCAGTGACAGGGATTTAATCGCAGTCAGTGACAGGAATTGAATCTCTATCTGTGATAGGAATGGAATCTCAGACCGTGACAGCGATTGAGCCTCAGTCTGTGACAGGGATTGAACCTCAGTCAGTGACAGAGATTGAATCTCAGTCAGTGACAGGGTTTGAGCCTCAGTCAGTGACAGGGATTGAATCTCAATCAGTGACAGGGATTGAATCTCAATCAGTGAGGGGAATTGAATCTTAGTCAGTGACAGGAATAGAGATTCAGTCAGTGACAGGGATTGAATCTCAGTCAGTGACAGGAATTGAATCTCAGTCAGTGACAGGGAGTGAGCCGCAGTTAGTGACAGGGATTGAACCTCAGTTAGTGACAGGGATTGAATCTCAGTCAGTGACAGGAATTGAATCTCAGTCTGTGACAGGGATTGAACCTCAGTTAGTGACAGGGATGTAATCGCAGTCAGTGACAGGAATTGAATCTCTATCTGTGATAGGAATGGAATCTCAGACCGTGACAGCGATTGAATCTCAGTCTGTGACAGGAACTGAATCTCAGTCAGTGACAGGAAATGAATCTCAGTCAGTGACAGGGTTTGAGCCTCAGTCAGTGACAGGGATTGAATCTTAGTCAGTGACAGGGATTGAATCTCAATCAGTGACTGGAATTGAATCTCAGTCCGTGACAGCGATTGAATCTCAGTCAGTGAGAGGAATTGAATCTCAGACAGAGACAGGGAGTGAGCCGCAGTCAGTGACAAGGATTCAACCTCAGTTTGTGACAGGGATTGAATCTCAGTTAGTGACAGGGATTGAACCTCAGTCAGTGACAGGGATTGAATCTCAATCAGTGACAGGTTTGAAACTCAGTCAGTGACACGGCTTGAATCTCTGTCATTGACGGGGATTGACCCTCAGTCTGTGACAGGGATTGACTCTCAGTCAGTAACAGGTATTGAACTTCAGTTTGTGACAGGGATTGAACCTCAGTTAGTGAGAGAGATTGAATCTCAGTCACTGACAGGGATTGAACCTCAGACTGTGACAGGGATTGAATCTCAGTCAGTGACAGGGATTGAATCTCAGTCAGTGACTGGGATTGAATCTCAATCAGTGAGAGGAGGTGAATCTCAGTCAGTGACAGGGATTGAATCTCAGTCAGTAATAGGGATTGACCTTGAGTCAGTGACAGGGATTGAATCATAGTCAGTGACAGGGATTGAATCTCAGTCTGTGACAGGGATTAAGCCACAATCAGTGACAGGGATGGAGACACAACCAGTGACAGGAATTGAATCTCATTCAGTGACAAGGATTGAACCTCAGTTTGTGACAGGGATTGAACCTCAATCAGTGACAGGGATTGAACCTCAGTTTGTGACAGGGATTGAACCTCAGTCAGTGACAGGGATTGAATCACAGTCAGTGACAGGGATTTAATCGCAGTCAGTGACAGGAATTGAATCTCTATCTGTGATAGGAATGGAATCTCAGACCGTGACAGCGATTGAGCCTCAGTCTGTGACAGGGATTGAACCTCAGTCAGTGACAGAGATTGAATCTCAGTCAGTGACAGGGTTTGAGCCTCAGTCAGTGACAGGGATTGAATCTCAATCAGTGACAGGGATTGAATCTCAATCAGTGAGGGGAATTGAATCTTAGTCAGTGACAGGAATAGAGATTCAGTCAGTGACAGGGATTGAATCTCAGTCAGTGACAGGAATTGAATCTCAGTCAGTGACAGGGAGTGAGCCGCAGTTAGTGACAGGGATTGAACCTCAGTTAGTGACAGGGATTGAATCTCAGTCAGTGACAGGAATTGAATCTCAGTCTGTGACAGGGATTGAACCTCAGTTAGTGACAGGGATGTAATCGCAGTCAGTGACAGGAATTGAATCTCTATCTGTGATAGGAATGGAATCTCAGACCGTGACAGCGATTGAATCTCAGTCTGTGACAGGAACTGAATCTCAGTCAGTGACAGGAAATGAATCTCAGTCAGTGACAGGGTTTGAGCCTCAGTCAGTGACAGGGATTGAATCTTAGTCAGTGACAGGGATTGAATCTCAATCAGTGACTGGAATTGAATCTCAGTCCGTGACAGCGATTGAATCTCAGTCAGTGAGAGGAATTGAATCTCAGACAGAGACAGGGAGTGAGCCGCAGTCAGTGACAAGGATTCAACCTCAGTTTGTGACAGGGATTGAATCTCAGTTAGTGACAGGGATTGAACCTCAGTCAGTGACAGGGATTGAATCTCAGTCAGTGACAGGTTTTGAGCCTCAGTCAGTGACATGGATTGAATCTCAATCAGTGACAGGTTTGAAACTCAGTCAGTGACACGGCTTGAATCTCTGTCATTGACGGGGATTGACCCTCAGTCTGTGACAGGGATTGACTCTCAGTCAGTAACAGGGATTGTACCTAAGTCAGTGACAGGAATTGAGCCTCAGTCAGTGACAGGGACTGAATCTCAGTCAGCGACAGGGATTGAATCTCAGTCAGTGACAGGGAATGAGCCTCAGTCTGTGACAGGAATTGAATCACAATCAGTTACTGGGGTTGAATCTCAGTCAGTGACAGGGATTGAACCCCAGTCAGTGACAGGGATTGAATCTCAATCAGTGACAGGTTTGAAACTCAGTCAGTGACACGGCTTGAATCTCTGTCATTGACGGGGATTGACCCTCAGTCTGTGACAGGGATTGACTCTCAGTCAGTAACAGGGATTGTACCTAAGTCAGTGACAGGAATTGAGCCTCAGTCAGTGACAGGGACTGAATCTCAGTCAGCGACAGGGATTGAATCTCAGTCAGTGACAGGGAATGAGCCTCAGTCTGTGACAGGAATTGAATCACAATCAGTTACTGGGGTTGAATCTCAGTCAGTGACAGGGATTGAACCCCAGTCAGTGACAGGGATTGAATCTCAATCAGTGACAGGGAATGAGCCTCAGTCAGTGACAGGGATTGAAAATCAGTCAGTGACAGGGATTGAATCTCAGTCAGTGACAGGGATTGAACCTGAGTCAGTGACAGGGATTGAATCTCAATCAGTGACAGGGATTGAATCTCGATCAGTGACAGGGATTGAATCTCAATCAGTGACAGGGATTGACCATCAATCAGTGACAGGGATTGAATCTCAGTCAGTGACAGGGATTGAGCCTCAGTCAGTGGCTGGGATTGACCCTCAGTCAGTGAGAGGCATTGAGCCTCAGACAGTGACAGGGATTTAGCCTCAGTCAGTCATAGGAGTTGACCCTGAAACAGTGACAGGGATTGACATTCAGTCAGTGACAGGGATTGAATCTCGGTCAGTTATCGGGATTGAGCATCAGTCAGTGACAGGGATTGAATCTCAGTCAGTGACAGGGTTTGAATCTGAGTCATTGACATGGATTGAACCTCAGTCTGTGAAAGGGATTGACACTCAGTCAGTGACAGGGATTGAGCCTCAGTCAGTGACAGAGATTGAGCCTCAGTCAGTGACAGGGATTGAACCTCAGTCTGTGACTGGGACTGAACCTCAGTCAGTGACAGGGATTAAGCCACAATCAGTGACAGGGATTGAGACACAACCAGTGACAGGGATTGAATCTCATTCAGTGACAGGGATAGTGATTCAGTCAGTGACAGGGATTGAATCTCAGTCAGTGTCAGGGATTGAATCTCATTCAGTGACAGGGATTGAATCACAATCAGTTACAGAAATTGTATCTTAATCAGTGACAGGGATTGAGATTCATTCAGTGACAGAGATTGAACCTGGGTCAGTGACAGGGATTGAATCTCATTCAGTGACAGGGATTTAATCTCAGTCAGTGACAGGAATTCAATCTCTATCAGTGATAGGAATTGAATCTCAGTCCGTGACAGCGAGTGAATCTCAGTCTGTGACAGGAACTGAATCTCAGTCAGTGACAGGAAATGAATCTCAGTCAGTGACAAGGATTGAACCGCAGTTTGTGACAGGGATTGAACCTCAGTTTGTGACAGGGATTGAATCTCAGTCTGTGACAGGGATTGAATCTCAGTCTGTGACAGGGATTGAGCCTCAGTCAGTGACAGGGATTGAGTCTCAGTCCGTGACAGAGATTGAATCTCAGTCAGTGACAGGAATTGAACCTCAGTTAGTGACAGGGATTGAACCTCAGTTAGTGACAGAGATTGAATCTCAGTCAGTGACAGGGTTTGAGCCTCAGTCAGTGACAGGGATTGAATCTCAATCAGTGACAGGGATTGAATCTCAATCAGTGAGGGGAATTGAATCTTAGTCAGTGACAGGAATAGAGATTCAGTCAGTGACAGGGATTGAATCTCAGTCAGTGACAGGGATTGAATCTCAGTCAGTGGCTGGAATTGAATCTCAGTCCGTGATAGCGATTGAATCTCAGTCAGTGACAGGAATTGAACCTCAGTTAGTGACAGGGATTGAACCTCAGATAGTGACAGAGATTGAACCTCAGTCAGTGACAGGGATTAAGTCTCAATCAGTGACAGGGATTGAATCTCAGTCAGTGACAGGGATTTAATCGCAGTCAGTGACAGGAATTGAATCTCTATCAGTGATAGCAATTCAATCTCAGTCCGTGACAGCGATTGAATCTCAGTCTGTGACAGGAACTGAATCTCAGTCAGTGACAGGAAATGAATCTCAGTCAGTGACAGGGTTTGAGCCTCAGTCAGTGACAGGGATTGAATCTTAGTCAGTGACACGGATTGAATCTCAGTCAGTGACTGGAATTTAATCTCAGTCCGTGACAGCGATTGAATCTCAGTCAGTGTGAGGAATTGAATCTCAGACAGAGACAGGGAGTGAGCCGCAGTCAGTGACAAGGATTCAACCTCAGTTTGTGACAGGGATTGAATCTCAGTTAGTGACAGGGATTGAACCTCAGTCAGTGACAGGGATTGAATCTCAGTCAGTGACAGGGAATGAGCCTCAGTCTGTGACAGGAATGGAATCACAATCAGTTACTGGGGTTGAATCTCAGTCAGTGACAGGGATTGAATCTCAGTCAGTGACAGGGATTGAATCTCAATCAGTGACAGGGAATGAGCCTCAGTCAGTGACAGGGATTGAAAATCAGTCAGTGACAGGGATTGAATCTCAGTCAGTGACAGGGATTGAACCTGAGTCAGTGACAGGGATTGAATCTCAATCAGTGACAGGGATTGAATCTCGATCAGTGACAGGGATTGAATCTCAATCAGTGACAGGGATTGACCATCAATCAGTGACAGGGATTGCATCTCAGTCAGTGACAGGGATTGAGCCTCAGTCAGTGGCTGGGATTGACCCTCAGTCAGTGAGAGGCATTGAGACTCAGACAGTGACAGGGATTTAGCCTCAGTCAGTCATAGTAATTGACCCTGAAACAGTGACAGGGATTGACATTCAGTCAGTGAAAGGGATTGAATCTCAGTCAGTGACAGGGATTGAATCTGAGTCATTGACATGGATTGAACCTCAGTCTGTGAAAGGGATTGACCCTCAGTCAGTGACAGGGATTGTACCTCAGTCAGTGACAGCTATTGAGCCTCAGTCAGTGACAGGGATTGAATCTCAGACAGAGACAGGGATTGAATCATAGTCAGTGACAGAGACTGAAACCCAGTGAGTGACAGGGATGGAGCCTCAGTCAGTGACAGGGATTGAGCCTCAGTCAGTGACAGGGATTGAACCTCAATCAGTGACAGGGATTGAACCTCAGTTTGTGACAGGGATTGAACCTCAATCAGTGACAGGGATTGAATCTCTGTCTGTGACAGGGATTGAAACTCAGTCAGTGACAGGGATTGAATCACAGTCAGTGACAGGGTTTGAGCCTCAGTCAGTGACAGGGATTGAATCTCAGTCCGTGAAAGGGATTGAATCTCAGTCTGTGACAGGGATTGAGCCTCAGTCAGTGACAGGGATTGAGTCTCAGTCCGTGACAGGGATTGAATCTCAATCAGTGAGGGGAATTGAATCTTAGTCCGTGACAGGAATAGAGATTCAGTCAGTGACAGGGATTGAATCTCAGTCAGTGACAGGGATTGAATCTCAGTCAGTGGCTGGAATTGAATCTCAGTCCGTGACAGCGATTGAATCTCAGTCAGTGACAGGAATTGAGCCTCAGTTAGCGACAGAGATTGAACCTCAGTCAGTGACAGGGATTAAATCTCAATCAGTGACAGGGATTGAATCTCAGTCAGTGACAGGGATTTAATCGCAGTCAGTGACAGGAATTGAATCTCTATCAGTGATAGGAATTCAATCTCAGTCCGTGACAGCGATTGAATCTCAGTCTGTGACAGGAACTGAATCTCAGTCAGTGACAGGAAATGAATCTCAGTCAGTGACAGGGTTTGAGCCTCAGTCAGTGACAAGGATTGAATCTTAGTCAGTGACAGGGATTGAATCTCAGTCAGTGAGAGGAATTGAATCTCAGACAGAGACAGGGAGTGAGCCGCAGTCAGTGACAAGGCTTCAACCTCAGTTTGTGACAGGGATTGAATCTCAGTTAGTGACAGGGATTGAATCTCAGTCAGTGACAGGGATTAAGCCTCAGTCAGTGGCTGGGATTGACCCTCAATCAGTGAGAGGCATTGAGCCTCATACAGTGACAGGGATTGAACCTCAGTCAGTCATAGGAATTGACCCTGAAACAGTGACAGGGATTGACATTCAGTCAGTGACAGGGATTGAATCTCGGTCAGTTATCGGGATTGAGCCTCAGTCAGTGACAGGGATTGAATCTCAGTCAGTGACAGGGATTGAATCTGAGGCATTGACATGGATTGAACCTCAGTCTGTGACTGGGACTGAACCTCAGTCAGTGACAGGGATTAAGCCACAATCAGTGACAGGGATTGAATCTCAGTCAGTGTCAGGGATTGAATCTCATTCACTGACAGGGATTCAATCACAATCAGTGACAGGAATTGTATCTTAGTCAGTGACAGGGATTGAGATTCATTCAGTGACAGAGATTGAACCTGGGTCAGTGACAGGGATTGAATCTCATTCAGTGACAGGGATTTAATCTCAGTCAGTGACAGGAATTCATCTCTATCAGTGATAGGAATTGAATCTCAGTCCGTGACAGCGAGTGAATCTCAGTCTGTGACAGGAACTGAATCTCAGTCAGTGACAGGAAATGAATCTCAGTCAGTGACAAGGATTGAACCTCAGTTTGTGACAGGGATTGAACCTCAATCAGTGACAGGGATTGAACCTCAGTTTGTGACAGGGATTGAATCTCAGTCTGTGACAGGGATTGAGCCTCAGTCAGTGACAGGGATTGAGTCTCAGTCCGTGACAGGGATTGAATCTCAATCAGTGAGGTGAATTGAATCTTAGCCAGAGACAGGAAGAGAGATTCAGTCAGTGACAGGGATTGAATCTCAGTCAGTGACAGGGATTGAATCTCAGTCAGTGGCTGGAATTGAATCTCAGTCCGTGACAGCGATTGAATCTCAGTCAGTGACAGGAATTGAACCTCAGTTAGTGACAGGGATTGAACCTCAGTCAGTGACAGGGAGTAAATCTCAATCAGTGACAGGGATTGAATCTCAGTCAGTGACAGGGATTTAATCGCAGTCAGTGACAGGAATTGAATCTCTATCAGTGATAGGAATTCAATCTCAGTCCGTGACAGCGATTGAATCTCAGTCTGTGACAGGAACTGAATCTCAGTCAGTGACAGGAAATGAATCTCAGTCAGTGACAGGGTTTGAGCCTCAGTCAGTGACAGGGATTGAATCTTAGTCAGTGACAGGGATTGAATCTCAGTCAGTGACTGGAATTTAATCTCAGTCCGTGACAGCGTTTGAATCTCAGTCAGTGAGAGGAATTGAATCTCAGACAGAGACAGGGAGTGAGCCGCAGTCAGTGACAAGGATTCAACCTCAGTTTGTGACAGGGATTGAATCTCAGTTAGTGACAGGGATTGAACCTCAGTCAGTGACAGGGATTGAATCTCAGTCAGTGACAGGGAATGAGCCTCAGTCTGTGACAGGAATTGAATCACAATCAGTTACTGGGGTTGAATCTCAGTCAGTGACAGGGATTGAACCCCAGTCAGTGACAGGGATTGAATCTCAATCAGTGACAGGGAATGAGCCTCAGTCAGTGACAGGGATTGAAAATCAGTCAGTGACAGGGATTGAATCTCAGTCAGTGACAGGGATTGAACCTGAGTCAGTGACAGGGATTGAATCTCAATCAGTGACAGGGATTGAATCTCGATCAGTGACAGGGATTGAATCTCAATCAGTGACAGGGATTGACCATCAATCAGTGACAGGGATTGAATCTCAGTCAGTGACAGGGATTGAGCCTCAGTCAGTGGCTGGGATTGACCCTCAGTCAGTGAGAGGCATTGAGCCTCAGACAGTGACAGGGATTTAGCCTCAGTCAGTCATAGGAGTTGACCCTGAAACAGTGACAGGGATTGACATTCAGTCAGTGACAGGGATTGAATCTCGGTCAGTTATCGGGATTGAGCATCAGTCAGTGACAGGGATTGAATCTCAGTCAGTGACAGGGTTTGAATCTGAGTCATTGACATGGATTGAACCTCAGTCTGTGAAAGGGATTGACACTCAGTCAGTGACAGGGATTGAGCCTCAGTCAGTGACAGAGATTGAGCCTCAGTCAGTGACAGGGATTGAACCTCAGTCTGTGACTGGGACTGAACCTTAGTCAGTGACAGGGATTAAGCCACAATCAGTGACAGGGATTGAGACACAACCAGTGACAGGGATTGAATCTCATTCAGTGACAGGGATAGTGATTCAGTCAGTGACAGGGATTGAATCTCAGTCAGTGTCAGGGATTGAATCTCATTCAGTGACAGGGATTGAATCACAATCAGTTACAGGAATTGTATCTTAATCAGTGACAGGGATTGAGATTCATTCAGTGACAGAGATTGAACCTGGGTCAGTGACAGGGATTGAATCTCATTCAGTGACAGGGATTTAATCTCAGTCAGTGACAGGAATTCAATCTCTATCAGTGATAGGAATTGAATCTCAGTCCGTGACAGCGAGTGAATCTCAGTCTGTGACAGGAACTGAATCTCAGTCAGTGACAGGAAATGAATCTCAGTCAGTGACAAGGATTGAACCGCAGTTTGTGACAGGGATTGAACCTCAGTTTGTGACAGGGATTGAATCTCAGTCTGTGACAGGGATTGAATCTCAGTCTGTGACAGGGATTGAGCCTCAGTCAGTGACAGGGATTGAGTCTCAGTCCGTGACAGAGATTGAATCTCAGTCAGTGACAGGAATTGAACCTCAGTTAGTGACAGGGATTGAACCTCAGTTAGTGACAGAGATTGAATCTCAGTCAGTGACAGGGTTTGAGCCTCAGTCAGTGACAGGGATTGAATCTCAATCAGTGACAGGGATTGAATCTCAATCAGTGAGGGGAATTGAATCTTAGTCAGTGACAGGAATAGAGATTCAGTCAGTGACAGGGATTGAATCTCAGTCAGTGACAGGGATTGAATCTCAGTCAGTGACAGGGAATGAGCCTCAGTCTGTGACAGGAATGGAATCACAATCAGTTACTGGGGTTGAATCTCAGTCAGTGACAGGGATTGAATCTCAGTCAGTGACAGGGATTGAATCTCAGTTAGTGACAGGGATTGAACCTCAGTCAGTGACAGGGATTGAATCTCAGTCAGTGACAGGGAATGAGCCTCAGTCTGTGACAGGAATGGAATCACAATCAGTTACTGGGGTTGAATCTCAGTCAGTGACAGGGATTGAATCTCAGTCAGTGACAGGGATTGAATCTCAATCAGTGACAGGGAATGAGCCTCAGTCAGTGACAGGGATTGAAAATCAGTCAGTGACAGGGATTGAATCTCAGTCAGTGACAGGGATTGAACCTGAGTCAGTGACAGGGATTGAATCTCAATCAGTGACAGGGATTGAATCTCGATCAGTGACAGGGATTGAATCTCAATCAGTGACAGGGATTGACCATCAATCAGTGACAGGGATTGCATCTCAGTCAGTGACAGGGATTGAGCCTCAGTCAGTGGCTGGGATTGACCCTCAGTCAGTGAGAGGCATTGAGACTCAGACAGTGACAGGGATTTAGCCTCAGTCAGTCATAGTAATTGACCCTGAAACAGTGACAGGGATTGACATTCAGTCAGTGAAAGGGATTGAATCTCAGTCAGTGACAGGGATTGAATCTGAGTCATTGACATGGATTGAACCTCAGTCTGTGAAAGGGATTGACCCTCAGTCAGTGACAGGGATTGTACCTCAGTCAGTGACAGCTATTGAGCCTCAGTCAGTGACAGGGATTGAATCTCAGACAGAGACAGGGATTGAATCATAGTCAGTGACAGAGACTGAAACCCAGTGAGTGACAGGGATGGAGCCTCAGTCAGTGACAGGGATTGAGCCTCAGTCAGTGACAGGGATTGAACCTCAATCAGTGACAGGGATTGAACCTCAGTTTGTGACAGGGATTGAACCTCAATCAGTGACAGGGATTGAATCTCTGTCTGTGACAGGGATTGAAACTCAGTCAGTGACAGGGATTGAATCACAGTCAGTGACAGGGTTTGAGCCTCAGTCAGTGACAGGGATTGAATCTCAGTCCGTGAAAGGGATTGAATCTCAGTCTGTGACAGGGATTGAGCCTCAGTCAGTGACAGGGATTGAGTCTCAGTCCGTGACAGGGATTGAATCTCAATCAGTGAGGGGAATTGAATCTTAGTCCGTGACAGGAATAGAGATTCAGTCAGTGACAGGGATTGAATCTCAGTCAGTGACAGGGATTGAATCTCAGTCAGTGGCTGGAATTGAATCTCAGTCCGTGACAGCGATTGAATCTCAGTCAGTGACAGGAATTGAGCCTCAGTTAGCGACAGAGATTGAACCTCAGTCAGTGACAGGGATTAAATCTCAATCAGTGACAGGGATTGAATCTCAGTCAGTGACAGGGATTTAATCGCAGTCAGTGACAGGAATTGAATCTCTATCAGTGATAGGAATTCAATCTCAGTCCGTGACAGCGATTGAATCTCAGTCTGTGACAGGAACTGAATCTCAGTCAGTGACAGGAAATGAATCTCAGTCAGTGACAGGGTTTGAGCCTCAGTCAGTGACAAGGATTGAATCTTAGTCAGTGACAGGGATTGAATCTCAGTCAGTGAGAGGAATTGAATCTCAGACAGAGACAGGGAGTGAGCCGCAGTCAGTGACAAGGCTTCAACCTCAGTTTGTGACAGGGATTGAATCTCAGTTAGTGACAGGGATTGAATCTCAGTCAGTGACAGGGATTAAGCCTCAGTCAGTGGCTGGGATTGACCCTCAATCAGTGAGAGGCATTGAGCCTCATACAGTGACAGGGATTGAACCTCAGTCAGTCATAGGAATTGACCCTGAAACAGTGACAGGGATTGACATTCAGTCAGTGACAGGGATTGAATCTCGGTCAGTTATCGGGATTGAGCCTCAGTCAGTGACAGGGATTGAATCTCAGTCAGTGACAGGGATTGAATCTGAGGCATTGACATGGATTGAACCTCAGTCTGTGACTGGGACTGAACCTCAGTCAGTGACAGGGATTAAGCCACAATCAGTGACAGGGATTGAATCTCAGTCAGTGTCAGGGATTGAATCTCATTCACTGACAGGGATTCAATCACAATCAGTGACAGGAATTGTATCTTAGTCAGTGACAGGGATTGAGATTCATTCAGTGACAGAGATTGAACCTGGGTCAGTGACAGGGATTGAATCTCATTCAGTGACAGGGATTTAATCTCAGTCAGTGACAGGAATTCATCTCTATCAGTGATAGGAATTGAATCTCAGTCCGTGACAGCGAGTGAATCTCAGTCTGTGACAGGAACTGAATCTCAGTCAGTGACAGGAAATGAATCTCAGTCAGTGACAAGGATTGAACCTCAGTTTGTGACAGGGATTGAACCTCAATCAGTGACAGGGATTGAACCTCAGTTTGTGACAGGGATTGAATCTCAGTCTGTGACAGGGATTGAGCCTCAGTCAGTGACAGGGATTGAGTCTCAGTCCGTGACAGGGATTGAATCTCAATCAGTGAGGTGAATTGAATCTTAGCCAGAGACAGGAAGAGAGATTCAGTCAGTGACAGGGATTGAATCTCAGTCAGTGACAGGGATTGAATCTCAGTCAGTGGCTGGAATTGAATCTCAGTCCGTGACAGCGATTGAATCTCAGTCAGTGACAGGAATTGAACCTCAGTTAGTGACAGGGATTGAACCTCAGTCAGTGACAGGGAGTAAATCTCAATCAGTGACAGGGATTGAATCTCAGTCAGTGACAGGGATTTAATCGCAGTCAGTGACAGGAATTGAATCTCTATCAGTGATAGGAATTCAATCTCAGTCCGTGACAGCGATTGAATCTCAGTCTGTGACAGGAACTGAATCTCAGTCAGTGACAGGAAATGAATCTCAGTCAGTGACAGGGTTTGAGCCTCAGTCAGTGACAGGGATTGAATCTTAGTCAGTGACAGGGATTGAATCTCAGTCAGTGACTGGAATTTAATCTCAGTCCGTGACAGCGTTTGAATCTCAGTCAGTGAGAGGAATTGAATCTCAGACAGAGACAGGGAGTGAGCCGCAGTCAGTGACAAGGATTCAACCTCAGTTTGTGACAGGGATTGAATCTCAGTTAGTGACAGGGATTGAACCTCAGTCAGTGACAGGGATTGAATCTCAGTCAGTGACAGGGAATGAGCCTCAGTCTGTGACAGGAATTGAATCACAATCAGTTACTGGGGTTGAATCTCAGTCAGTGACAGGGATTGAACCCCAGTCAGTGACAGGGATTGAATCTCAATCAGTGACAGGGAATGAGCCTCAGTCAGTGACAGGGATTGAAAATCAGTCAGTGACAGGGATTGAATCTCAGTCAGTGACAGGGATTGAACCTGAGTCAGTGACAGGGATTGAATCTCAATCAGTGACAGGGATTGAATCTCGATCAGTGACAGGGATTGAATCTCAATCAGTGACAGGGATTGACCATCAATCAGTGACAGGGATTGAATCTCAGTCAGTGACAGGGATTGAGCCTCAGTCAGTGGCTGGGATTGACCCTCAGTCAGTGAGAGGCATTGAGCCTCAGACAGTGACAGGGATTTAGCCTCAGTCAGTCATAGGAGTTGACCCTGAAACAGTGACAGGGATTGACATTCAGTCAGTGACAGGGATTGAATCTCGGTCAGTTATCGGGATTGAGCATCAGTCAGTGACAGGGATTGAATCTCAGTCAGTGACAGGGTTTGAATCTGAGTCATTGACATGGATTGAACCTCAGTCTGTGAAAGGGATTGACACTCAGTCAGTGACAGGGATTGAGCCTCAGTCAGTGACAGAGATTGAGCCTCAGTCAGTGACAGGGATTGAACCTCAGTCTGTGACTGGGACTGAACCTTAGTCAGTGACAGGGATTAAGCCACAATCAGTGACAGGGATTGAGACACAACCAGTGACAGGGATTGAATCTCATTCAGTGACAGGGATAGTGATTCAGTCAGTGACAGGGATTGAATCTCAGTCAGTGTCAGGGATTGAATCTCATTCAGTGACAGGGATTGAATCACAATCAGTTACAGGAATTGTATCTTAATCAGTGACAGGGATTGAGATTCATTCAGTGACAGAGATTGAACCTGGGTCAGTGACAGGGATTGAATCTCATTCAGTGACAGGGATTTAATCTCAGTCAGTGACAGGAATTCAATCTCTATCAGTGATAGGAATTGAATCTCAGTCCGTGACAGCGAGTGAATCTCAGTCTGTGACAGGAACTGAATCTCAGTCAGTGACAGGAAATGAATCTCAGTCAGTGACAAGGATTGAACCGCAGTTTGTGACAGGGATTGAACCTCAGTTTGTGACAGGGATTGAATCTCAGTCTGTGACAGGGATTGAATCTCAGTCTGTGACAGGGATTGAGCCTCAGTCAGTGACAGGGATTGAGTCTCAGTCCGTGACAGAGATTGAATCTCAGTCAGTGACAGGAATTGAACCTCAGTTAGTGACAGGGATTGAACCTCAGTTAGTGACAGAGATTGAATCTCAGTCAGTGACAGGGTTTGAGCCTCAGTCAGTGACAGGGATTGAATCTCAATCAGTGACAGGGATTGAATCTCAATCAGTGAGGGGAATTGAATCTTAGTCAGTGACAGGAATAGAGATTCAGTCAGTGACAGGGATTGAATCTCAGTCAGTGACAGGGATTGAATCTCAGTCAGTGGCTGGAATTGAATCTCAGTCCGTGATAGCGATTGAATCTCAGTCAGTGACAGGAATTGAACCTCAGTTAGTGACAGGGATTGAACCTCAGATAGTGACAGAGATTGAACCTCAGTCAGTGACAGGGATTAAGTCTCAATCAGTGACAGGGATTGAATCTCAGTCAGTGACAGGGATTTAATCGCAGTCAGTGACAGGAATTGAATCGCTATCAGTGATAGCAATTCAATCTCAGTCCGTGACAGCGATTGAATCTCAGTCTGTGACAGGAACTGAATCTCAGTCAGTGACAGGAAATGAATCTCAGTCAGTGACAGGGTTTGAGCCTCAGTCAGTGACAGGGATTGAATCTTAGTCAGTGACACGGATTGAATCTCAGTCAGTGACTGGAATTTAATCTCAGTCCGTGACAGCGATTGAATCTCAGTCAGTGTGAGGAATTGAATCTCAGACAGAGACAGGGAGTGAGCCGCAGTCAGTGACAAGGATTCAACCTCAGTTTGTGACAGGGATTGAATCTCAGTTAGTGACAGGGATTGAACCTCAGTCAGTGACAGGGATTGAATCTCAGTCAGTGACAGGGAATGAGCCTCAGTCTGTGACAGGAATGGAATCACAATCAGTTACTGGGGTTGAATCTCAGTCAGTGACAGGGATTGAATCTCAGTCAGTGACAGGGATTGAATCTCAATCAGTGACAGGGAATGAGCCTCAGTCAGTGACAGGGATTGAAAATCAGTCAGTGACAGGGATTGAATCTCAGTCAGTGACAGGGATTGAACCTGAGTCAGTGACAGGGATTGAATCTCAATCAGTGACAGGGATTGAATCTCGATCAGTGACAGGGATTGAATCTCAATCAGTGACAGGGATTGACCATCAATCAGTGACAGGGATTGCATCTCAGTCAGTGACAGGGATTGAGCCTCAGTCAGTGGCTGGGATTGACCCTCAGTCAGTGAGAGGCATTGAGCCTCAGACAGTGACAGGGATTGAACCTCAGTCAGTGACAGCTATTGAGCCTCAGTCAGTGACAGGGATTGAATCTCAGACAGAGACAGGGATTGAATCATAGTCAGTGACAGAGACTGAAACCCAGTGAGCGACAGGGATGGAGCCTCAGTCAGTGACAGGGATTGAGCCACAATCAGTTACAGGGATTGAGACACAACCAGTGACAGGGATTGAATCTCATTCAGTGACAGGGATTGAATCTCAGACAGTGACAGGAACTGTGCCGCAGTCAGAGACAAGGATTGAACCTCAGTTTGTGACAGAGATTGAACCTCAGTCTGTGACAGGGATTGAATCTCAGTCAGTTACAGGGATTGAACCTCAGTCAGTGACAGGGACTGAATCTCAGTCAGTGACAGGGATTGAACCTCAGTCAGTGACAGGGATTGAGCCTCAGTCAGTGACAGGGACTGAGCCTCAGTCAGTGACAGGGACTGAGCCTTAGGCAGTGACAGGGATTGAACCTCAGTCTGTGACTGGGACTGAACCTCAGTCAGTGACAGGGATAAAGCCACAATCAGTGACAGGAATCGAATCTCAGTCAGTGACTGGAATTGAATCTCAATCCGTGACAGCGATTGAATCTCAGTCAGTGACAGGAATTGAATCTCAGACAGTGACAGGGACTGTGCCGCAGTCAGAGACAAGGATTGAACCTCAGTTAGTGACAGGGATTGAATCTCAGTCAGTTACAGGGATTGAACCTCAGTCAGTGACAGGGACTGAATCTCAGTCAGTGACTAGGTTTGAATCTCAGTTATTGACAGGGATTGAATCTCAGTCGGAGACAGGGATTGAATCTCAATCAGTGACAGGGATTGAATCTCAGTCAGTGACAGGAATTGAGATTCATTCTGTGACAGGGATTGACCCTCAGTCAGTGAAATGAATTGACCCTCAGTCAGTGACAGGGATTGAATCTCAGTCAGTGACAGGGATTGACCCTCAATCAGTAACAGGGATTGAATCTCATTCAGTGACAGGGATTGAATCTCAGTCAGTGACAGGGATTGAATCTCAGTCAATGACAGGGATTGAATCTCAGTCAATGTCAGGGATTGAACCTTAGTCAGTGAGAGGGGTTGAGCCTCAGTCAGTGACAGGTATTGAGCCTCAGTCAGTCATAGGAATTGACCCTGAGACAGTGACAGGGATTAACATTCAGTCAGTGACAGAGAATGAATCTCAGTCAGTTACAGGAATTGAGCCTCAGTCAGTGACAGGGATTGAGCCTCAGTCAGTGACAGAGAATGAATCTCAGTCAGTTACAGGGATTGAATCTCAGTCAGTGAAAGGGATTGAATCTGGGTCATTGACAGGGATTGACCCTCAGTCTGTGACAGAGATTGACCCTCAGTCAGTGACAGGAATTGAGCCTCAGTCTGTGACAGGAATTGAGCCACAATCAGTGACAGGGATTGAGACACAACCAGTGACAGGGATTGAATCTCATTCAGTGACAGGGATAGTGATTCAGTCAGTGACAGGGATTGAATCTCAGTCAGTGTCAGGGATTGAATCTCATTCAGTGACAGGGATTGAATCACAATCAGTTACAGGAATTGTATCTTAATCAGTGACAGGGATTGAGATTCATTCAGTGACAGAGATTGAACCTGGGTCAGTGACAGGGATTGAATCTCATTCAGTGACAGGGATTTAATCTCAGTCAGTGACAGGAATTCAATCTCTATCAGTGATAGGAATTGAATCTCAGTCCGTGACAGCGAGTGAATCTCAGTCTGTGACAGGAACTGAATCTCAGTCAGTGACAGGAAATGAATCTCAGTCAGTGACAAGGATTGAACCGCAGTTTGTGACAGGGATTGAACCTCAGTTTGTGACAGGGATTGAGCCTCAGTCAGTGACAGGGATTGAGTCTCAGTCCGTGACAGAGATTGAATCTCAGTCAGTGACAGGAATTGAACCTCAGTTAGTGACAGGGATTGAACCTCAGTTAGTGACAGAGATTGAATCTCAGTCAGTGACAGGGTTTGAGCCTCAGTCAGTGACAGGGATTGAATCTCAATCAGTGACAGGGATTGAATCTCAATCAGTGAGGGGAATTGAATCTTAGTCAGTGACAGGAATAGAGATTCAGTCAGTGACAGGGATTGAATCTCAGTCAGTGACAGGGATTGAATCTCAGTCAGTGGCTGGAATTGAATCTCAGTCCGTGATAGCGATTGAATCTCAGTCAGTGACAGGGATTTAATCGCAGTCAGTGACAGGAATTGAATCTCTATCAGTGATAGCAATTCAATCTCAGTCCGTGACAGCGATTGAATCTCAGTCTGTGACAGGAACTGAATCTCAGTCAGTGACAGGAAATGAATCTCAGTCAGTGACAGGGTTTGAGCCTCAGTCAGTGACAGGGATTGAATCTTAGTCAGTGACACGGATTGAATCTCAGTCAGTGACTGGAATTTAATCTCAGTCCGTGACAGCGATTGAATCTCAGTCAGTGTGAGGAATTGAATCTCAGACAGAGACAGGGAGTGAGCCGCAGTCAGTGACAAGGATTCAACCTCAGTTTGTGACAGGGATTGAATCTCAGTTAGTGACAGGGATTGAACCTCAGTCAGTGACAGGGATTGAATCTCAGTCAGTGACAGGGAATGAGCCTCAGTCTGTGACAGGAATGGAATCACAATCAGTTACTGGGGTTGAATCTCAGTCAGTGACAGGGATTGAATCTCAGTCAGTGACAGGGATTGAATCTCAATCAGTGACAGGGAATGAGCCTCAGTCAGTGACAGGGATTGAAAATCAGTCAGTGACAGGGATTGAATCTCAGTCAGTGACAGGGATTGAACCTGAGTCAGTGACAGGGATTGAATCTCAATCAGTGACAGGGATTGAATCTCGATCAGTGACAGGGATTGAATCTCAATCAGTGACAGGGATTGACCATCAATCAGTGACAGGGATTGCATCTCAGTCAGTGACAGGGATTGAGCCTCAGTCAGTGGCTGGGATTGACCCTCAGTCAGTGAGAGGCATTGAGACTCAGACAGTGACAGGGATTTAGCCTCAGTCAGTCATAGTAATTGACCCTGAAACAGTGACAGGGATTGACATTCAGTCAGTGAAAGGGATTGAATCTCAGTCAGTGACAGGGATTGAATCTGAGTCATTGACATGGATTGAACCTCAGTCTGTGAAAGGGATTGACCCTCAGTCAGTGACAGGGATTGTACCTCAGTCAGTGACAGCTATTGAGCCTCAGTCAGTGACAGGGATTGAATCTCAGACAGAGACAGGGATTGAATCATAGTCAGTGACAGAGACTGAAACCCAGTGAGTGACAGGGATGGAGCCTCAGTCAGTGACAGGGATTGAGCCTCAGTCAGTGACAGGGATTGAACCTCAATCAGTGACAGGGATTGATCCTCAGTCAGTGACAGGGATTGAGCCACAATCAGTTACAGGGATTGAGACACAACCAGTGACAGGGATTGAATCTCATTCAGTGACAGGGATTGAATCTCAGACAGTGACAGGAACTGTGCCGCAGTCAGAGACAAGGATTGAACCTCAGTTTGTGACAGAGATTGAACCTCAGTCTGTGACAGGGATTGAATCTCAGTCAGTTACAGGGATTGAACCTCAGTCAGTGACAGGGACTGAATCTCAGTCAGTGACAGGGGTTGAACCTCAGTCAGTGACAGTGATTGAGCCTCAGTCAGTGACAGGGACTGAGCCTCAGTCAGTGACAGGGACTGAGTCTTAGGCAGTGACAGGGATTGAACCTCAGTCTGTGACTGGGACTGAACCTCAGTCAGTGACAGGGATTAAGCCACAATCAGTGACAGGAATCGAATCTCAGTCAGTGACTGGAATTGAATCTCAATCCGTGACAGCGATTGAATCTCAGTCAGTGACAGGAATTGAATCTCAGACAGTGACAGGGACTGTGCCGCAGTCAGAGACAAGGATTGAACCTCAGTTAGTGACAGGGATTGAATCTCAGTCAGTTACAGGGATTGAACCTCAGTCAGTGACAGGGACTGAATCTCAGTCAGTGACTAGGTTTGAATCTCAGTTATTGACAGGGATTGAATCTCAGTCGGAGACAGGGATTGAATCTCAATCAGTGACAGGGATTGAATCTCAGTCAGTGACAGGGATTGAGATTCATTCTGTGACAGGGATTGACCCTCAGTCAGTGAAATGAATTGACCCTCAGTTAGTGACAGGGATTGAATCTCAGTCAGTGACAGGGATTGACCCTCAATCAGTAACAGGGATTGAATCTCATTCAGTGACAGGGATTGAATCTCAGTCAGTGACAGGGATTGAATCTCAGTCAATGACAGGGATTGAATCTCAGTCAATGTCAGGGATTGAACCTTAGTCAGTGAGAGGGGTTGAGCCTCAGTCAGTGACAGGTATTGAGCCTCAGTCAGTCATAGGAATTGACCCTGAGACAGTGACAGGGATTAACATTCAGTCAGTGACAGAGAATGAATCTCAGTCAGTTACAGGGATTGAGCCTCAGTCAGTGACAGGGATTGAGCCTCAGTCAGTGACAGAGAATGAATCTCAGTCAGTTACAGGGATTGAATCTCAGTCAGTGAAAGGGATTGAATCTGGGTCATTGACAGGGATTGACCCTCAGTCTGTGACAGAGATTGACCCTCAGTCAGTGACAGGAATTGAGCCTCAGTCAGTGACAGGAATTGAGCCTCAGTCAGTGACAGGAATTGAATCTCAGTCAGTGACAGTGATTGAGTTTCAGTCAGTGACAGTGATTGATCCTCAGACAGTGACAGGGATTGACCCTCAGTCAGTGACATTGATTTAATCTCAGTCTGTGTCAGGGATTGAATCTCATTCAGTGACAGGGATTGAATCCCAGTCTGTGACAGGGATTGAACCTCAGTTAGTGACAGGGATTGAATCTCAGTCAGTGACAGGAATTGAGCCTCAGTCAGTGACAGGAATTGAATCTCAGTCAGTGACAGTGATTGAGTTTCAGTCAGTGAGAGTGATTGACCCTCAGACAGTGACAGGGATTGAATCTCAGTCAGTGACAAATATTGTATCTCAGTCAGTGACAGGGATTGAATCTCATTCAGTGACAGGGATTGAATCCCAGTCTGTGACAGGGATTGAACCTCAGTTAGTGACAGGGATTGAATCTCAGTCAGTGACAGGGATTGAACCGCAGTCAGTGACAGGGATTGATCCTCCGTCAGTGACAGGGATCGAATCTTAGTCAGTGACAGGGATTGACCCTCAATCAGTAACAGGGATTGAATCTCATTCAGTGATAGGGATTCAAACTCAGTCAGTGACAGGGATTGAACCTCAGTCAGTGACCAGAATTGAATCACAGCCAGTGACAGGAATTGAATCACAGTCAGTGACAAGGATTGAACCTCAGTTTGTGACAGGCATTGAACCTCAGTTAGTGACAGGGATTGAGCCTCAGTCAGTGACAGGAATTGAATCTCAGTCAGTGACAGCGATTGACTATCATTCAGTGACATGAATTGAATCTTAGTCAGTGACAGGGAGTGAGCCGCAGTCAGTGACAGGGTTTGATTCTCAGTCAGTGACAGGGACTGAATCTCAGTCAGTGACTGGGTTTGAATCTCAGTTAGTGACAGGGATTGTGATTCATTCAGTGACAGGGATTGACTCTCAGTCAGTGACAGGAATTGTGCCTCAGTCAGTGACAGGGATTGAATCTCAGTCAGACAGGGATTGAATCATAGTCAGTGACAGAGACTGAAAACCAGTGAGTGACAGGGATGGAGCCTCAGTCAGTGACAGGGATTGAGCCTCAGTCAGTGACAGGGACTTAGCCTCAATCAGTGACAGGGATTGATTCTCAGTCTGTGACCGGGACTGAACCTCAGTCAGTGACAGGGATTGAGCCACAATCAGTGACAGGGATTGAGACACAACCAGTGACAGGGATTGAATCTCATTCAGTGACAGGGATTGAATCTCAGTCAGCGACAGGGATTGAGCCTCAGTCAGTGACAGGTACTGAGACTCAGTCAGTGACAGGGATTGAACCCCAGTCTGTGACTGGGACTGAACCTCAGTCAGTGACAGGGATTAAGCCACAATCAGTGACAGGGATTGAGACACAACCAGTGACAGGAATCGAATCTCAGTCAGTGACTGGAATTGAATCTCAATCCGTGACAGCGATTGAATCTCAGTCAGTGACAGGAATTGAATCTCAGACAGTGACAGGGTCTGTGCCGCAGTCAGTGACAAAGATTGAACCTCAGTTTGTGACAGGGATTGAACCTCTGTTAGTGACAGAGATTGACCCTCAATCAGTAACAAGGAATGAATCTCATTCAGTGACAGGAATTCAACCTCAGTCTGTGACAGGAATTGAATCACAATCAGTGACAGGAATTGAACATCAATCAGTGAAAGGGATTGTCCCTCAGTCAGTGACTGGGTTTGAATATCAGTCAGTGACAGGGATTGAACCTCGGTCAGTGACAGGGATTGAATCTCAATCAGTGACAGGGATTGAGCCTCAGTCAGTGACAGGGATTGAATCTCAGTCAGTGACAGGGTTTGAGCCTCAGTCAGTGACAGGGATTGAATCTTAGTCAGTGACAGGGATTGATTCTCAGTCAGTGACTGGAATTTAATCTCAGTCCGTGACAGCGATTGAATCTCAGTCAGTGTGAGGAATTGAATCTCAGACAGAGACAGGGAGTGAGCCGCAGTCAGTGACAAGGAATCAACCTCAGTTTGTGACAGGGATTGAATCTCAGTTAGTGACAGGGATTGAACCTCAGTCAGTGACAGGGATTGAATCTCAGTCAGTGACAGGGAATGAGCCTCAGTCTGTGACAGGAATTGAATCACAATCAGTTACTGGGGTTGAATCTCAGTCAGTGACAGGGATTGAACCTCAGTCAGTGACAGGGATTGAATCTCAATCAGTGACAGGGAATGAGCCTCAGTCAGTGACAGGGATTGAAAATCAGTCAGTGACAGGGATTGAATCTCAGTCAGTGACAGGGATTGAACCTGAGTCAGTGACAGGGATTGAATCTCAATCAGTGACAGGGATTGAATCTCGATCAGTGACAGGGATTGAATCTCAAACAGTGACAGGGATTGACCATCAATCAGTGACAGGGATTGAATCTCAGTCAGTGACAGGGATTGAGCCTCAGTCAGTGGCTGGGATTGACCCTCAGTCAGTGAGAGGCATTGAGACTCAGACAGTGACAGGGATTTAGCCTCAGTCAGTCATAGGAATTGACCCTGAAACAGTGACAGGGATTGACATTCAGTCAGTGACAGGGATTGAATCTCGGTCAGTGACAGGGATTGAATCTGAGACATTGACATGGATTGAACGTCAGTCTGTGAAAGGGATTGACCTTCAGTCAGTGACAGGGATTGAGCCTCAGTCAGTGACAGGGTTTGAGCCTCAGTCAGTGACAGTGATTGAACCTCAGTCTGTGACTGGGACTGAACCTCAGTCAGTGACAGGGATTAAGCCACAATCAGTGACAGGAATTGAGACACAACCAGTGACAGGGATTGAATCTCATTCAGTGACAGGAAATGAATCACAGTCAGTGACAGGGATAGAGATTCAGTCAGTGACAGGGATTGAATCTCAGTCAGTGTCAGGGATTGAATCTCATTCACTGACAGGGATTCAATCACAATCAGTGACAGGAATTGTATCTTAGTCAGTGACAGGGATTGAGATTCAATCAGTGACAGGGATTTAATCTCAGTCAGTGACAGGAATTCATCTCTATCAGTGATAGGAATTGAATCTCAGTCCGTGACAGCGAGTGAATCTCAGTCTGTGACAGGAACTGAATCTCAGTCAGTGACAGGAAATGAATCTCAGTCAGTGACAAGGATTGAACCTCAGTTTGTGACAGGGATTGAACCTCAATCAGTGACAGGGACTGAACCTCAGTTTGTGACAGGGATTGAATCTCAGTCTGTGACAGGGATTGAGCCTCAGTCAGTGACAGGGATTGAGTCTCAGTCCCTGACAGGGATTGAATCTCAATCAGTGAGGGGAATTGAATCTTAGTCAGTGACAGGAATAGAGATTCAGTCAGTGACAGGGATTGAATCTCAGTCAGTGACAGGGATTGAATCTCAGTCAGTGGCTGGAATTGAATCTCAGTCCGTGACAGGGATTGAACCTGAGTCAGTGACAGGGATTGAATCTCAATCAGTGACAGGGATTGAATCTCGATCAGTGACAGGTATTGAATCTCAATCAGTGACAGGGATTGACCATCAATCAGTGACAGGGATTGAATCTCAGTCAGTGACAGGGATTGAGCCTCAGTCAGTGGCTGGGATTGACCCTCAGTCAGTGAGAGGCATTGAGCCTCAGACAGTGACAGGGATTTAGCCTCAGTCAGTCATAGGAGTTGACCCTGAAACAGTGACAGGGATTGACATTCAGTCAGTGACAGGGATTGAATCTCGGTCAGTTATCGGGATTGAGCATCAGTCAGTGACAGGGATTGAATCTCAGTCAGTGACAGGGATTGAATCTGAGTCATTGACATGGATTGAACCTCAGTCTGTGAAAGGGATTGACACTCAGTCAGTGACAGGGATTGAGCCTCAGTCAGTGACAGGGATTGAGCCTCAGTCAGTGACAGGGATTGAACCTCAGTCTGTGACTGGGACTGAACCTCAGTCAGTGACAGGGATTAAGCCACAATCAGTGACAGGGATTGAGACACAACCAGTGACAGGGATTGAATCTCATTCAGTGACAGGAAATGAATCACAGTCAGTGACAGGGATAGAGATTCAGTCAGTGACAGGGATTGAATCTCAGTCAGTGTCAGGGATTGAATCTCATTCAGTGACAGGGATTGAATCACAATCAGTTACAGGAATTGTATCTTAGTCAGTGACAGGGATTGAGATTCAATCAGTGACAGAGATTGAACCTGGGTCAGTGACAGGGATTGAATCTCATTCAGTGACAGGGATTTAATCTCAGTCAGTGACAGGAATTCAATCTCTATCAGTGATAGGAATTGAATCTCAGTCCGTGACAGCGAGTGAATCTCAGTCTGTGACAGGAACTGAATCTCAGTCAGTGACAGGAAATGAAACTCAGTCAGTGACAAGGATTGAACCTCAGTTTGTGACAGGGAGTGAACCTCAATCAGTGACAGGGATTGAACCTCAGTTTGTGACAGGGATTGAATCTCAGTCTGTGACAGGGATTGAATCTCAGTCTGTGACAGGGATTGAGCCTCAGTCAGTGACAGGGATTGAATCTCAATCAGTGAGGGGAATTGAATCTTAGTCAGTGACAGGAATAGAGATTCAGTCAGTGACAGGGATTGAATCTCAGTCAGTGGCTGGAATTGAATCTCAGTCCGTGACAGCCATTGAATCTCAGTCAGTGACAGGAATTGAACCTCAGTTAGTGACAGGGATTGAACCTCAGTTAGTGACAGAGATTGAACCTCAGTCAGTGACAGGGATTAAGTCTCAATCAGTGACAGGGATTGAATCTCAGTCAGTGACGGGGATTTAATCGCAGTCAGTGACAGGAATTGAATCTCTATCAGTGATAGGAATTCAATCTCAGTCCGTGACAGCGATTGAATCTCAGTCAGTGACAGGAACTGAATCTCAGTCAGTGACAGGAAATGAATCTCAGTCAGTGACAGGGTTTGAGCCTCAGTCAGTGACAGGGATTGAATCTTAGTCAGTGACAGGGATTGAATCTCAGTCAGTGACTGGAATTTAATCTCAGTCCGTGACAGCGATTGAATCTCAGTCAGTGTGAGGAATTGAATCTCAGACAGAGACAGGGAGTGAGCCGCAGTCAGTGACCAGGATTCAACCTCAGTTTGTGACAGGGATTGAATCTCAGTTAGTGACAGGGATTGAACCTCAGTCAGTGACAGGGATTGAATCTCAGTCAGTGACAGGGAATGAGCCTCAGTCTGTGACAGGAATTGAATCACAATCAGTTACTGGGGTTGAATCTCAGTCAGTGACAGGGATTGAACCTCAGTTAGTGACAGGGATTGAATCTCAATCAGTGACAGGGAATGAGCCTCAGTCAGTGACAGGGATTGAAAATCAGTCAGTGACAGGGATTGAATCTCAGTCAGTGACAGGGATTGAACCTGAGTCAGTGACAGGGATTGAATCTCAATCAGTGACAGGGATTGAATCTCGATCAGTGACAGGGATTGAATCTCAATCAGTGACAGGGATTGACCATCAATCAGTGACAGGGATTGAATCTCAGTCAGTGACAGGAACTGAATCTCAGTCAGTGACAGGAAATGAATCTCAGTCAGTGACAGGGTTTGAGCCTCAGTCAGTGACAGGGATTGAATCTTAGTCAGTGACAGGGATTGAATCTCAGTCAGTGACTGGAATTTAATCTCAGTCCGTGACAGCGATTGAATCTCAGTCAGTGTGAGGAATTGAATCTCAGACAGAGACAGGGAGTGAGCCGCAGTCAGTGACCAGGATTCAACCTCAGTTTGTGACAGGGATTGAATCTCAGTTAGTGACAGGGATTGAACCTCAGTCAGTGACAGGGATTGAATCTCAGTCAGTGACAGGGAATGAGCCTCAGTCTGTGACAGGAATTGAATCACAATCAGTTACTGGGGTTGAATCTCAGTCAGTGACAGGGATTGAACCTCAGTCAGTGACAGGGATTGAATCTCAATCAGTGACAGGGAATGAGCCTCAGTCAGTGACAGGGATTGAAAATCAGTCAGTGACAGGGATTGAATCTCAGTCAGTGACAGGGATTGAACCTGAGTCAGTGACAGGGATTGAATCTCAATCAGTGACAGGGATTGAATCTCGATCAGTGACAGGGATTGAATCTCAATCAGTGACAGGGATTGACCATCAATCAGTGACAGGGATTGAATCTCAGTCAGTGACAGGGATTGAGCCTCAGTCAGTGGCTGGGATTGACCCTCAGTCAGTGAGAGGCATTGAGACTCAGACAGTGACAGGGATTTAGCCTCAGTCAGTCATAGGAATTGACCCTGAAACAGTGACAGGGATTGACATTCAGTCAGTGACAGGGATTGAATCTCAGTCAGTGACAGGGATTGAATCTGAGTCATTGACATGGATTGAACCTCAGTCTGTGAAAGGGATTGACCCTCAGTCAGTGACAGGGATTGAACCTCAGTCAGTGACAGCTATTGAGCCTCAGTCAGTGACAGGGATTGAATCTCAGACAGAGACAGGGATTGAATCATAGTCAGTGACAGAGACTGAAACCCAGTGAGTGACAGGGATGGAGCCTCAGTCAGTGACAGGGATTGAGCCTCAGTCAGTGACAGGGATTGAACCTCAATCAGTGACAGGGATTGATCCTCAGTCAGTGACAGGGATTGAGCCACAATCAGTTACAGGGATTGAGACACAACCAGTGACAGGGATTGAATCTCATTCAGTGACAGGGATTGAATCTCAGACAGTGACAGGAACTGTGCCGCAGTCAGAGACAAGGATTGAACCTCAGTCTGTGACAGGGATTGAATCTCAGTCAGTTACAGGGATTGAACCTCAGTCAGTGACAGGGACTGAATCTCAGTCAGTGACAGGGATTGAACCTCAGTCAGTGACAGGGATTGAGCCTCAGTCAGTGACAGGGACTGAGCCTCAGTCAGTGACAGGGAATGTGCCTTAGGCAGTGACAGGGATTGAACCTCAGCCTGTGACTGGGACTGAACCTCAGTCAGTGACAGGGATTAAGCCACAATCAGTGACAGGGATTGAGACACAACCAGTGACAGGAATCGAATCTCAGTCAGTGACTGGAATTGAATCTCAATCCGTGACAGCGATTGAATCTCAGTCAGTGACAGGAATTGAATCCCTGACAGTGACAGGGACTGTGCCGCAGTCAGAGACAAGGATTGGACCTCAGTTAGTGACAGGGATTGAATCTCAGTCAGTTACAGGGATTGAACCTCAGTCAGTGACAGGGACTGAATCTCAGTCAGTGACTAGGTTTGAATCTCAGTTATTGACAGGGATTGAATCTCAGTCGGAGACAGGGATTGAATCTCAATCAGTGACAGGGATTGAATCTCAGTCAGTGACAGGGATTGAGATTCATTCAGTGACAGGGATTGACCCTCAGTCAGTGAAATGAATTGACCCTCAGTCAGTGACAGGGATTGAATCTCAGTCAGTGACAGGGATTGACCCTCAATCAGTAACAGGGATTGAATCTCATTCAGTGACAGGGATTGAATCTCAGTCAGTGACAGGGATTGAATCTCAGTCAATGACAGGGATTGAATCTCAGTCAATGACAGGGATTGAACCTTAGTCAGTGAGAGGGGTTGAGCCTCAGTCAGTGACAGGTATTGAGCCTCAGTCAGTCATAGGAATTGACCCTGAGACAGTGACAGGGATTGACATTCAGTCAGTGACAGAGAATGAATCTCAGTCAGTTACAAGGATTGAGCCTCAGTCAATGACAGGGATTGAGCCTCAGTCAGTGACAGGGATTGAGCCTCAGTCAGTGACAGAGAAGGAATCTCAGTCAGTTACAGGGATTGAATCTCAGTCAGTGACAGGGATTGAATCTGGGTCATTGACAGGGATTGACCCTCAGTCAGTGACAGGAATTGAGCCTCAGTCAGTGACAGGAATTGAGCCTCAGTCAGTGACAGGAATTGAATCTCAGTCAGTGACAGTGATTGAGTTTCAGTCAGTGACAGTGATTGATCCTCAGACAGTGACAGGGATTGACCCTCAGTCAGTGACATTGATTTAATCTCAGTCTGTGTCAGGGAATGAATCTCATTCAGTGACAGGGATTGAATCCCAGTCTGTGACAGGGATTGAACCTCAGTTAGTGACAGGAATTGAATCTCAGTCAGTGACAGGAATTGAGCCTCAGTCAGTGACAGGAATTGAATCTCAGTCAGTGACAGTGATTGAGTTTCAGTCAGTGAGAGTGATTGACCCTCAGACAGTGACAGGGATTGAATCTCAGTCAGTGACAAATATTGTATCTCAGTCAGTGACAGGGATTGAATCTCATTCAGTGACAGGGATTGAATCCCAGTCTGTGACAGGGATTGAACCTCAGTTAGTGACAGGGATTGAATCTCAGTCAGTGACAGGGATTGAACCGCAGTCAGTGACAGGGATTGATCCTCCGTCAGTGACAGGGATCGAATCTTAGTCAGTGACAGGGATTGACCCTCAATCAGTAACAGGGATTGAATCTCATTCAGTGATAGGGATTCAAACTCAGTCAGTGACAGGGATTGAACCTCAGTCAGTGACCAGAATTGAATCACAGTCAGTGACAGGAATTGAATCACAGTCAGTGACAAGGATTGAACCTCAGTTTGTGACAGGCATTGAACCTCAGTTAGTGACAGGGATTGAGCCTCAGTCAGTGACAGGAATTGAATCTCAGTCAGTGACAGCGATTGAATCTCATTCAGTGACATGAATTGAATCTTAGTCAGTGACAGGGAGTGAGCCGCAGTCAGTGACAGGGTTTGATTCTCAGTCAGTGACAGGGACTGAATCTCAGTCAGTGACTGGGTTTGAATCTCAGTTAGTGACAGGGATTGTGATTCATTCAGTGACAGGGATTGACTCTCAGTCAGTGACAGGAATTGTGCCTCAGTCAGTGACAGGGATTGAATCTCAGTCAGACAGGGATTGAATCATAGTCAGTGACAGAGACTGAAAACCAGTGAGTGACAGGGATGGAGCCTCAGTCAGTGACAGTGATTGAGCCTCAGTCAGTGACAGGGACTGAGCCTCAATCAGTGACAGGGATTGATTCTCAGTCTGTGACTGGGACTGAACCTCAGTCAGTGACAGGGATTGAGCCACAATCAGTGACAGGGATTGAGACACAACCAGTGACAGGGATTGAATCTCATTCAGTGACAGGGATTGAATCTCAGTCAGCGACAGGGATTGAGCCTCAGTCAGTGACAGGTACTGAGACTCAGTCAGTGACAGGGATTGAACCCCAGTCTGTGACTGGGACTGAACCTCAGTCAGTGACAGGGATTAAGCCACAATCAGTGACAGGGATTGAGACACAACCAGTGACAGGAATCGAATCTCAGTCAGTGACTGGAATTGAATCTCAATCCGTGACAGCGATTGAATCTCAGTCAGTGACAGGAATTGAATCTCAGACAGTGACAGGGTCTGTGCCGCAGTCAGTGACAAAGATTGAACCTCAGTTTGTGACAGGGATTGAACCTCTGTTAGTGACAGAGATTGACCCTCAATCAGTAACAGGGAATGAATCTCATTCAGTGACAGGAATTCAACCTCAGTCTGTGACAGGAACTGAATCTCAGTCAGTGACAGGAAATGAATCTCAGTCAGTGACAAGGATTGAACCTCAGTTTGTGACAGGGATTGAACCTCAATCAGTGACAGGGATTGAACCTCAGTTTGTGACAGGGATTGAATCTCAGTCTGTGACAGGGATTGAGCCTCAGTCAGTGACAGGGATTGAGTCTCAATCAGTGAGGGGAATTGAATCTTAGTCAGTGACAGGAATAGAGATTCAGTCAGTGACAGGGATTGAATCTCAGTCAGTGACAGGGATTGAATCTCAGTCAGTGGCTGGAATTGAATCTCAGTCCGTGACAGGGATTGAACCTGAGTCAGTGACAGGGATTGAATCTCAATCAGTGACAGGGATTGAATCTCGATCAGTGACAGGGATTGAAACTCAATCAGTGACAGGGATTGACCATCAATCAGTGACAGGGATTGAATCTCAGTCAGTGACAGGGATTGAGCCTCAGTCAGTGGCTGGGATTGACCCTCAGTCAGTGAGAGGCATTGAGCCTCAGACAGTGACAGGGATTTAGCCTCAGTCAGTCATAGGAGTTGACCCTGAAACAGTGACAGGGATTGACATTCAGTCAGTGACAGGGATTGAATCTCGGTCAGTTATCGGGATTGAGCATCAGTCAGTGACAGGGATTGAATCTCAGTCAGTGACAGGGTTTGAATCTGAGTCATTGACATGGATTGAAC